>NC_092095.1:53120946-53459696 GCF_045679555.1 Salvelinus alpinus
CTAAAGAAACAGTCCATTTTGTATTTCATAAATCCTTGTTGTCGTCCACAGACATTAGTTGATGTGCTGCTAGCTACAGTTTCATCATGGTTATATTGTGCCTATAGAAAACAGGGGAATTAGACCAGGGGTAAACATGATTAATATAGATACGCTACAGATGTTTCCACTAGAGAATATGCCCTCTGAGATGCTGCACTATAAAATGCTGTTCTCCCACTGATCTTCCATAGAAATGCTTTAATATCCCATAACATGAACAATACATAATTTCACACATACAAGGTATACATACCTTGTCATTGTATATCAGCGATGACTTCATTGGGAGGTTGCTTATGTCACATGATGTATTCATCAATATATATATATATTTTTTTGTTGTTCAATACTAACATGAAGTAAACTACATTATTGATAAAGGTGAAGAGCCTCTAGCTATTCAATCAATGCATTAAAACAATCAAATGTCTGGTTCCACTACTGTCAGAAGAAAAAACGGTAGAGACAAAGTTATGGTGCGTAATTCTAATACTATCATGTGGTAATTTTTCAATTTAACTGCAGCCATCAGGCATGTGCATATTTTACATTTATTTAACTAGGCAAGTTAGTTATGGTCATTTTTTTTTTTACAATGACGGCCTAACCCGGACGACGCTGGTCCAATTGTGCGCTGCCTTATGGGACTCCCAATAACGACCGGATGTGAAACAGCATGGATTCAATCCAGGGACTGTAGTGACGCCTCTTGCACTGAGATGTACCACTCGGGAGATGACCTAGTATAATAAGATACATCTCTCTATAGGGTTGGGTTGGTCCTGGGTTGGTCCTGGTCAGTCCCTGGATTGGAGACCAGATGCTGCTGGAAGTGGTGTTGGAGGTCCTGTAGGAGGCACTCTTTCCTCTGGTCTAAAAAAAATAAATATCCCAATGCCCCAGGGCAGTGATTGGGGACACTGCCCTGTGTAGGGTGCCGTCTTTCGGATGGGACGTTAAACGGGTGTCCTGACTCTCTCAGGTCATTAAAGATCCCATGGCACTTATCGTAAGAGTAGGGGTGTTAACCCCGGTGTCCTGGGTAAATTCCCAATCTGGCCCTCAAACCATCATCACGGTTACCTAACAATCTGGCTCTTTCATCCCCCTCCTCTCCCCTGTAACTATTCCCCAGCTCGTTGCTGCAAATGAGAACGTGTTCTCAGTCAACTTACCTGGTAAAATAACGGTAAAATAAATAAAATAAAAATGATGGCTGCAGAAGCTGGGATCCTTGGGATATGTTGCCTCCTCTGGATTTGAGGTCTTACCAACGCCTTGCCCAGCTCCTCGAGAAAGAGCTTTCCTCTGTTACAATCTGGGTTCAACGCCATCCAGATGATAAAAAGCGTTGTATGCCGAGATGTCCAAGATGTTGAAGAATATCACAAGTGGCCAGCGTAGGGTTCTTCTTTTGCAGCTGCAGCCAGTCACCAGCTTGTCTAAATTGTCCACCCCTCCTTTTGTGTCATTGTAATCTATTATGATTTCTCTTTTTTGATGTTCCTTGTCACAGATTCTTCCATCCATATGCAGCATACTTATGAGTACCACATTTTGCTTTTCTTTGCGCGTAGGACACTAGGGACATGTCGGCCGTGAACACAAACTTAGAGGAATTGATAGGCCTGTTCCGTGCATTCAACAGCTGAGGTGGGAGCTCTGGCTTGTTTTTTCGTACTGTTCCAACCATCGTCAGCTTCCTCTTCAGGAACTCCTGTTCCAGCTTATGGGAGGTAAAAAAGTTATTGCATGTGATGTTGTGGCCACAGAGTCCCTGTGTCACGTCCAGGACAACTCGTATCCCTTGGTTCTTCTCAGGGGCTTCTCCATCTGGCTTCCCTGTATACACTTGCATGTTCCACACATATGATGAAGCAGCATCACAGGCAGTCCAGATCTTGATTCCATATTTGACGGGTTTAGACAGTATGTACTGCCTGAAGGGGCAGCGGCCCCTAAATAGCATAAGCTGCTCATCAACAGTAATGTTGGGCCCAGGGTTGTAAAACAGGGGAAGGCGGTCCACCCACTTGTCCCACACTGACCTGATTGCAGCTAGCTTGTCTCTGCCGCCGAGCTGGTCTGGTGTCTTGGTTATCGAATCAGATAATCCTGGAAATAATGTGGAAGTTGTCCAGAGACATTGTTGCACAGAAAAGTTCTCTGCCAGTTTCTGCATCCCATAGGGATTTTGTGAATTCCCCATTGGATCTGAAAACACCAGCAAGGATGAGAACCCCAAAGTATGCATGTAAATGAGTTTGGTCCATCTCCTTCCATTTCTTCTCCAGAAAAATGCCATCCCTCCAAATTAGTGCAGTCCATAATGATTTTCTGGATGGTGTCTGGGATGAACAATTCAAAAGAAGACTTTATGTCCTGCACATAAGTAACCACCATCTGCGTCGGCCCTGGTTGCATCCTTATCACATTGGCAGTCATGCGGGGTGACTCATTCCTTGGGCAAGAAGACCATTCCATTGCTTGACATCCATATTTTTCCTCCTGCAGGCTGCTGATGAGCTGGTTGCTGACGGGCTGGTCCTGGGGCTGGCTGCTGACGGGCTGGTCCTGGAGCTGGCTGAGGGTCAATCTCATCCTCTTCTTCCAACTCACTGTCAGACTCCGAATTGGCAGAGACATGATCCTCATATTCAGAAAATTCTTCATCTTCCAAAGTGGAAGACACTCCTTCCACAATAGCTTCTCTCTCTGCAAAAAATATGTCTAAGGCACTCTGTGCAGAGATTATTTTTGCCATACTACACATGCAAAGCTATTTATTTGTTGTATCCCTCCCCCAATTTGCACCTGGCTGGGGTAGAGTGTGGGAATATACTGCATTTTTTTAAATATTTTTTTACAATGTATCAAAATAATGTATCGAAATAATGTATTGTAATAACATTGTGTAGATTCCCGCAAGACATTGTGTAGTTTCACATACTACATAGGGTAAAGAGTGCGAGAAAAGTGGGAGACAGGCAGACATGCATGGAGACAGACAGGTTCTTGGTGCTATGTTGTAAAAGCAGGCAATGGGAGGAGGAAGACAGAGTGAAGGCACACAGCAAACCTTTTTGTAACATTTTTACTTGTTTTCAGCCACACACACACACACTTTTCTGCGCTTTTATTACCCTTGGATACAGTTGACCTAAACACCACATATGTAATATAAGTGTGTAGTGGGGGTGCACATTGTGCACTCAATGAAAATGTGTTATTTTACATGTTCTTCACAGAAAATGAGCCAAGGCCAATGAGCCTCAGATTTTTTTTTTTTTTTTATTATATCATTTTTATTTGAGTAAACATTGAAAATGGGTCCCACAGACCTGAACAACACAGAAGGGTTAAATAACCGCTCTCGTGGTGCCCCAGATTCTAATGAGTTAATTGTTATATGATTAATTTAATTGGGTAACAATGAAACATATTTAGGTAATTAGGCTGCCCCTCAGTCCGGAGCTGCCCCTCAGTCCGGATCTGCCAGAGTCTCCCTTCAGTCCGGATCTGCCAGAGTCTCCCTCCAGTCCAGAGGCGCCACTCACTCCAGACTTAACCATCAGTCTAGTGGCGTTCTTTAGTCCGGGGTCGGTGGTGAGGTTTCCCGCTCCAGAGACATTATGTAAGCGGGCCACGTCAGAAGTGGAGCGGGGTCCACGTCCCTCACCAGAACCGCCACCGCGGAGTTATACCCACCCAAACCCTCCCATATAGGCTTAGTTGTGCGGCCGGGAGTCCGCATCTTTGGGGGGGAGGGGGGGTACTGTCACGCCCTGACCTTAGTATTCTTTGTTTTCTTTATTATTTTGGTTAGGTCAGGGTGTGACATGGGTGATTATATGTTTTTGTCCTGTCTAGGGGTTTTGTATGTTAATGGGGTTATACCAGTCTAGGGGTTTGTATGTCTATGGTTGCCTAGATTGGTTCTCAATTAGAGGCAGCTGTTTATCGTTGTCTCTGATTGGGAACCATATTTAGGCAGCCATATTCCTTGAGTATTTCGTGGGTGATTATCTATGTCTATGTTGCATGTTTGCACTTAGTGTTATAGCGGTCACGTTCGTGTTTGTTACTTTGTATTGTTTGTTAAGTGTTCTTCTTTATGAAACGGAAGAATGTATTCTAATCACGCTGCGCCTTGGTCTCCTCACTACGACGATCGTTACAACCACCTACAAGGAGGATACTGTTTTATGAACGTTTGGGTGAAAGTCTTTTTAGGTGTAGGAGTGCGTCTGTCCATGACTCACTGTAGGCGATGACGTAAAGATGAGCAGCTGAAACCTGCTACAGTCTTGGAGAACAATGTCAATCAGGAATTGGAATGTGACGGGGGTACTATTAACGCCAAAGGCTATGAGACTAACCAATAGATCTGACATTGATTCAATATGACACCAATCCAGGTGTTTTTTTCTTTCTTGCTGGAATGCCTTCATGGCGTCCAGATGCTTTCAGATTTGAATTACTTCCAACAATAACAATGATTGTTATTTTATTGTGTAACAATGACATGCTATCAGCCGTAATTCAGGCAGCACAGTGGGTGGCAAAACATATGAATTTCTCTCGAGCTGGCAATGCTGGCAATGTGAAATCACATTGTCGTATGATAATACTATTTGAAAGACCTAAAGCAAGACTCCAGTAGATTAGCATCTTGCGATTGTTTCCAGGAGAGAGAGAGAGAGAGTGTGTGTGTGTGTGTGTGTGTGTGTGTGTGTGTGTGTGTGTGTGTGTGTGTGTGTGTGTGTGTGTGTGTGTGTGTGTGTGTGTGTGTGTGTGTGTGTGTGTGTGTGTGTGTGTGTGTGTGTGTGTGTGTGTGTGTGTGTGTGTGGCATAATTACACTGGGTCTGTTTGGCTGTGGAACGGCTTTGACTAAACATGGACACCCCCTTAAGAAATGTTGAGTTTATTCATATCTCATCATTATGCATGGTGTTCTTATCAGTTGGCTCTTAATAAAAGAGAACTTGACAATGGACAGCTACTTTGGTTTGTTTGGTTAAAGATGATAAGACCAAATAGGCAATAAGGATAAAGCAGTAATGTAAACTTGGCTGATGATACTGTCTAGCAGACATATAGTTCAGTCATATCCTTTATCTTTTTCATTGTTATCTTTTCCAGATCCCCATTAGCTGACGCCTTTGGTATATCTCTTTGTATATCTCTTTGGTATATCTCTTTGTATTTTCTTTTGTCTCTTCAAATCAAAAATGGACACATCATGTAACTACAGTATAAGCCACAGATTGACAAAATAACTGATATCCACTTTGTACAATGATAACCTTTCGACATCTACTTTGTTGAATATAAGTGTCCAGCCATCTGATTAACAACTAAACCTCCTATTCCAAAAATACTATTTCCTTTCTTTGTTGAAAATAACAGTATCTTATTTTCAACGTATTAACAACTAAACATCCAATTCCAAGACTATTCCCCTGAAGGAGAGATAACAACCAAACTGTAGACAGAGAAATTCAGAGAGCAAAAGAGCATGAGGCATGCAGTCACTTTTAATAGAACCTCATATTGGGTGATATTATTTATATGGCCTTTATTGCCCTTTAAATTTCGGACAGTTGATTGGCAGTAGCCCAGAACCGTCAAGCCCCACTATTGGATAACAAATGGCATAGGCCTTAGCAATAATTGGCAAGCACGTGGGATGTTGTGAGCAGCAATCATTTACTGGACAAATTATGCAGTTTGCCTCTTACCTACGGACAAGCAATTAAGGATCCAGTCATCTGATTATGAATTGCTTTTTACTAAACATGAGTAATATGAATTTTATGTTAACCTATTTGACTTTAATTGGAATACAGTCTGTTGAAAGAGCAAGCTGATTATTTCCCCCCTCCACCTATTCACCTATTGAAAGGTTTTCTCATAGTTGGCCACGAGTTGTCATATTGGCTTGAATGAACATTTTCAGGGCTATGTTTTGTATTCACTTCATACTCACTTCACAGGTAGTCATTGCATGAATTGGATAAGTTAATATGAACACTTTACCACATACCTGGACATTTTGGTTTGGTTTCTCTTTCCTGAACATCAATATACATTTCTCTCACAACACCTGCCAACTAGACTCACATTTTACTGCTAAAGAGGCAATATTCAACAGGCCGGTGTGGGAAAATATGTTCTGGAAAGGGCAAGTTTGACAGAGACAACATAATGTCCAAATGGTAGATGTGTCCAAATGGTAGATGTGTCCAGACAGAAAAGAGCCGAAGGTCAGAATATTATTCTCTGTATTGTGTGGACTGACATGCTTTAATTGAGGGAATAATGATACTCTTTGCATGTAAACTAAAACGCCATTATGTGCAATCACTCAGGTTGCCAAGGCTCCTTCACATGTCTGAACGGCAAGCTTATGCACTAGAGAACAGAATAGGGGTTCTGTCAGTGATTGAAACTAGGAGAGCACTTGGGCTTGACAGTTGAGAGTCATGTCTTCCTCTTCATAAAGACATCATAGGCAGTGAGTTGACAGTTTCCCCAAAGCAAAAACACTTAAAAAAAGTTTTTGTACAGAGTTAAAGTAGGAACTATGCCTATCAAATGTACAGAAAATAAATTAAAGTTTAACCAGACTAGACAATCTCAAATCTTGCGAGATTATTAATATCATAGATGCATAAGGTCAAACAGTATGTGTCAAAAAAAATTATAAAGCAGAAAGATATTAGCACTGTCAGATTTTATTTAGAAAAGTGGACAGGAAGACAAAAGTCTCCCATTGATGTGAAAGTAAAAGGATTCAACCAAAATGTAGAGTTCTACACACGTATCTCAAGGCTGAATACCTTATAATGACATGGCTTACATAATATAGAGATGCTTTAAAAATAGAGAGATCTCTCTGAGAAGGCCGTAGTAAACTGTATGTCACTTCATATACAATGCTTTTATTCTTTGAGGATAATTCCTAGTATAAAAATGTGGTCATACCCTCATCAGGATCCAGAGGGGTTGTTCAAAGCTGTACCTTGGGAAATAATGGCCCATTATTTTAGTCCCTAACGATATGAGGTGTGAAATTGATGTTGACTACAAGTTTAAACATGGCAATGGTGTTACAATGGCAGCCTACTAGCCAGAGAAACATCCCCAAAAACCAGGTTGCTAACACAGGAGTTGAAACATCAACAATGGTCTTGAATTACAAACTGAACTGTTTCTTTTGTCTCCTGTAAGCTAAAGACCAATGAGGAGGAGCTGAAGAAGGCAGGAACCCCCTGGAGCTGAACGGAATAAGTCAAGTAAAAGATAGAATGCTTACAGGAAGTAGCAGCTGGATATCATAATCTTACATGTTGAAGGAGGAACTGTAAAATATGGACCTTCTAGCCTAGCGGCTATAGTGTAGGGCCAGGAACCGAAAGTTCGCTGGTTCGAATACCCAAGTTGACAAGGTAAAAAATCTGTCAACTTGCCCTTGAGCAAGGCATTTAACCCTAATTAGCTCCAGGGGAGTTGTACTAGTAGGGCTGACCTTGTAAAACAACACATTTTTCCTGCACGTATCCGGTGTATATGACAAAACACCTTCATGTTTTTTTTGCAAGGACAAATATTCAGGCAGGTGCAAATTAATCTTGGTTTTATTTACACAGCGCTGGTGATGATGGTGATACATGTGTATATACAGTGTATTCTGAAAGTATTTAGACACCTTGACTTTTTCAACATTTTGTTAAGTTATTCTTATTCAGATTTTTTTTGTGATTCATTAATCTCCACACAATACCCCATAATAACGAAGCAAAAACAGTTTTTTTTGCAAATATATAAAAAATACAAATTTGAAATATTACATTTACAAAACTATTCAGTACTTCTTGAAGCACCATTGGTAGCGATTACAGCTTCGAGTCTTCTTGGGTATGACGCTACAAGTTTGGCACACCTGTATTTAGGGAGTTTTTCTCATTCTTCTCCGCAGATCCTCTGAACTCTGTCAGGTTAGAATGGGGAGCGTCGCTCTGGCTGGGCCACTCAAGGACATTCAGAGACTTGTCCCGAAGCCACTCCTGCATTGTCTTGGCTGTGTCATTGTCCTGATAGTTCACCTTCAACCCCAGTCTGAGGTCTTGAGCGCTCTGGAGCAGGTTTTCATCAAGGATCTCTCTGTACTTTGCTCCGTTCATCTTTCCCTCGATCCTGACTTGTCTCCCTGTCCCTGCAGCAGAAATAATCCCCACATGATGCTGCCAACATCATGCTTCACCGTAGAAATGGTGCCAGGTTTTCTCTAGACGTAACGCTTGGCATTCAGGCCAATGAGTTCAATCTTGCTTATATCAGACCAGAAAATCTTGTTTCTCATGGTCTGCATCCTTTAGGTGTCTTTTGGCAAACTCCAGTTGGGATGTCATGTGCCTTTTACTGAGGAGTGGCTTCCGTCTGGCCACTCTACCATAAAGGCCTGATTGTTGGAGTGCTGCAGAGAGGGTTGTCCTTCTGGAAGGTTCTCCCATCTCCACAGAGGAACTTTGAATATCTATCAATATCTGTGGAAACATACTACAGTGGGGCAAAAAAGTATTTAGTCAGCCACCAGTTGTGCAAGTTCTCCCACTTAAAAATATGAGAGAGGCCTGTAATTTTCATCATAGGTACACTTCAACTATGACAGACAAAATGAGAAAAAAAAATCCAGAAAATCACATTGTAGGATTTTTAATGAATTTATTTGCAAATTATGGTGGAAAATAAGTATTTGGTCAATAACAAAAGTTTCTCAATACTTTTAATACTTTGTTATATTGGCAATGACAGAGGTCAAACGTTTTCTGTAAGTCTTCACAAGGTTTTCACACACTGTTGCTGGCATTTTGGCCCATTCCTCCATGCAGATCTCCTCTAGAGCAGTGATGTTTTGGGGCTGTTGCTGGGCAACACAGACTTTCAACTCCCTCCAAAGATTTTCTATCGGGTTGAGATCTGGAGACTGGCTAGGCCACTCCAGGACCTTGAAATGCTTCTTACGAAGCCACTCCTTCGTTACCCGGGCGGTGTGTTTGGGATCATTGTCATGCTGAAAGACCCAGCCACGTTTCATCTTCAATGCCCTTAATGATGGAAGGAGGTTTTCACTCAAAATCTCACGATACATGGCCCCATTCATTCTGTCCTTTACACGGATCAGTCGTCCTGGTCCCTTTGCAGAAAAACAGCCCCAAAGCATGATGTTTCCACCCCCATGCTTCACAGTAGGTATGGTGTTCTTTGGATGCAACTCAGTATTCTTTGTCCTCCAAACACGACGAGTTGAGTTTTTACCAAAAAGTTATATTTTGGTTTCATCTGACATTCTCCCAATCTTCTTCTGGATCATCCAAATGCTCTCTAGCAAACTTCAGACGGGCCTGGACATGTACTGGCTTAAGCAGGGGCACACGTCTGGCACTGCAGGATTTGAGTCCCTGGCGGCGTAGTGTGTTACTGATGGTAGGCTTTGTTACTTTGGTCCCAGCTCTCTGCAGGTCATTCACTAGGTCCCCCCGTGTGGTTCTGGGATTTTTGCTCACCGTTCTTGTGATCATTTTGACCCCACGGGGTGAGATCTTGCGTGGAGCCCCAGATCGAGGGAGATTATCAGTGGTCTTGTATGTCTTCCATTTCCTAATAATTGCTCCCACAGTTGATTTCTTCAAACCAAGCTGCTTACCTATTGCAGATTCAGTCTTCCCAGCCTGGTGCAGGTCTACAATTTTGTTTCTGGTGTCCTTTGACAGCTCTTTGGTCTTGGCCATAGTGGAGTTTGGAGTGTGACTGTTTGAGGTTGTGGACAGGTGTCTTTTATACTGATAACAAGTTCAAACAGGTGCCATTAATACAGGTAACGAGTGGAGGACAGAGGAGCCTCTTAAAGAAGAAGTTACAGGTCTGTGAGAGCCAGAAATCTTGCTTGTTTGTAGGTGACCAAATACTTATTTTCCACCATAATTTGCAAATAAATTCATTAAAACTCCTACAATGTGATTTTCTGGATTTTCTTTCCTCATTTTGTCTGTCATGGTTGAAGTGTACCTATGATGAAAATTACAGGCCTCTCTCATCTTTTTAAGTGGGAGAACTTGCACAATTGGTGGCTGACTAAATACTTTTTTGCCCCACTGTATATATAGAATGACACATTTACAGATAAAGCCTAAGCTTTGGTGATCATCAACTTAATATTCTAGAGCCACTGAAACAAAAATCACTTTGCACTGTGAATATAAAAATGAAAGGTTTGTTTGAAGATGAAATAGGCTGGATCACGGGTCCAATGCTTCGCTTCGTGTGATGCTATACTATTAACAGTCTCTAGACATGTGGGCCCTAGTTGTGTATGTTACTGAATATGAGAGCAGTTAGATACCTCCTCTTGGTAAAGCGTCTGGGCAAGTGCCTGAGGGACATGGTTAGTCTGTGGAGCACTGCATGCATAGGATTTCCATTCCCTATCTCATTTGCACAAACGTATTGGCATGAGAAAAAAGTAAGGCAACCACATTAAAACTGGGCCTATATGCAGCATGATAAATTATTACAATCCATCATTTCTCATACCGTCTCAGAACTGGGCTACTGTCATTTGAAATGGGTTGTTGTCACTGTAATATGCTAATTTCCTACATGTCAGTAACCAACGTTTATTTGAAGTAAAAAAAAAAAAAAAACACTTTGCATTACAGTTATTTAATGTCAGTCTGTTCGCTATGACAAGCAAATGACACTGTCATAAACACAAGATCTGCCACACACGCATCCACACATGATACCAAACAAACTCTAAGGGAGAACCCTAGTGCAACTATCTATTACATTTCTGATGTGTTTTTTTTAATTTCACCTTCATTTTGACAGGGAGTCATGCTGAGACCAAGGTCTCTTTCACAGATGAGCATACACATCAACTGCAGTATACAGCAGTAAACGTTCTTAGGGGAGTAAACTCGGTTCATAATTATCTTTCAAATCTGCTGCTGTATATTCCACTACTGTAGTTGAAGATAATCAGCGGACGCAGTGCGATTTCATGTTCCACTGTATGTTTGGTATTTTTCCCTCATTAAATCTTGGGTTGGATCATGGATGTCAAAGAGCCTGGGGTTCCTAATGTATTATTTATTTGGGAGATGTCTGTTCATCTTCTGCCAGGCTTTTTGATCTTCTTTCATTACGGGATGTTCAATATTTATCAATGCATTGCCCCATTATACCGCTGTGGATCCCCATTTTAGTTGCATACATCCTGGTTTCTAGCACACATTTATTAGAAAGGGAGACAATGTTAATTGTTAATTTATTGTTATTGCGTCAGACAGGAAAATATTCACTTTAAATGAATTCTGTTGGTACTGTAAAGGAAGGACATTTTAAGAGATAACGGAGTACTGATCTTCTCCTTTCACAGATCACTTTTCTCTGATCAGTTGAATTAATATTTACCATGGTCCTCAGGTTGTTTTTTCAAAACCGGATTCATGGAATTCCAATGTCCTAAAGTTGTTTTGAATATACACTACATGACCAAAAGTATGTGGACACCTGCACATCAAATATCTCATTCCAAAATGGGCGTTAATATGTAGTTGGTCCCCTCTTTGTTGCTATAACAGCCTCCACTCTTCCGGGAAGGCTTTCCACTAGACGTTGGAACATTGCTGCAGGGACTTGATTCCATTCAGCCACAAAAGCTTCATTGAGGTTTGGCACTGATGTTGGGTGATTAGGCCTGGCTCGCAGTCGACGTTCCAATTCATCCCAAAGGTGTTCGATGGGGTTGATGTCAGGGCTCTGTGCAGGCCAGTCAAGTTCTTCCTCACCAATCTCGACAAACTATTTCTGTATGGACCTCGCTTTGTGTACGGGGGCATTGTCATGCTGAAACAGGAAAGGGCCTTTCCCAAACTGTTTCCACACAGTTGGAAGCACAGAATTGTCTAGAATGTCATTGTATGAAGTAACATTAAGATTTCACTTCACTGGAACTAAGGGGCCTAAGCCCAAACCATGAAAAACAGCCCCGGACCATTATTCCTCCTCCATCAATCTTTACAGTTGGCAGGTAGCATTCTCCTGGCATCCGCCAAACCCAGATTCGTCCATGGGACTGCCAGATGGTGAAGCGTGATTCATCACTCCAGAGAACATGTTTCCGCTTCTCCAGAGTCCAATGGCGGTGAGC
Organism: Salvelinus alpinus; assembly: GCF_045679555.1. Classification (NCBI taxonomy): domain Eukaryota; kingdom Metazoa; phylum Chordata; class Actinopteri; order Salmoniformes; family Salmonidae; genus Salvelinus; species Salvelinus alpinus. Next base: position 53,133,207 of record NC_092095.1, read on the forward strand.
TTTACACCACTCCAGCCGACGCTTGGCATTGTGCATGGTGATATTAGGCTTGTGTGCGGCTGCTCGGCCATGGAAACCCATTTCATGAAGCTCCCGATAAACAGTTATTGTGCTGACGTTGCTTCCAGAGGCAGTTTGGAAATTGGTAGTGTTGCAACCAAGGACAGATGATTTTTACGCGCACAGTTGGCTGTCCCATTCTGTGAGCTTGTGTGGCCTTCCACTTTGTTGATGAGACGCTTTTGCTCATAGACATTTCCACTTCGCAATAACAGCACTTACAGTTGACTGGGGCAGCTCTAATCAGGGCAGAAATGTGACAAAACTGACTTGTTGGAAAGGCGGCATCCTATGACAGTGCCACGTTGAAAGTCACTGAGCTCTTCAGTAAGGCCATTCTATTGCCAATGTTTGTCTATGGATATTGCATGGCTGTGTGCTCGATTTTTATACAACTGTCAGCAACGGATGTGGCTGAAACAGCCAAATCCACTAATATGTAGGGGTGTCCACATACTTCTGCATATATCATGTATTTCCACATCTGTTGTATTAGCTGCATTAGCATTAGCAGTGGTATTAGCTGTGTAGTGCTTTTAGCAGGGTGGTTTTATGAAATATCATTGTGTAATTAATTTCAAACTGTTTTATGCCATTTTTACTCAATGTCATAATTTTCCTTTTGAGACAGAATGCTTTCTGTGAGTCAATCATTAACAGTGCAGCCTTGACTTACTTTTGAAAGGGACATATTTTAAAACCTCTTAAGGAAACGCCACTTTTCTTTCAATTTTCGCCTAAAGTTACATCCCCAAATCTTACTGCCTGTAGCTCAGGACCTGAAGCAAGGATATGCATATTCTTGTTACCATTTGACAGGAAACACTTTGAAGTTTGTAGGAGAATATAACACATTAGATCTGGTAAAAGATAATACAAAGAGAAATCATGCGTTTTTTTTTTTTTTTGTACCATCATCTTTGAAATGCAAGAGAAACGCCATAATGTATTATTCCAGCCCAGGCGCAATTTAGATTTTGGCCACTAGATGACAGCAGTGTATGTGCAAAGTTTTAGACTGATACAATGAACCTTTGTATTTCTGTACAAAATGTTGTATCAAGACTGCCCAAATGTGGCTAATTGGTTTATTAATACATTTTCAAGTTCGTAACTGTGCACTCTCTTCAAACAGCATGGTATTCTTTCACTGTAATAGCTACTGTAAATTGGACAGTGCAGTTAGATTAACAAGACTTTAAGCTTTCTGATAATATCAGATATGTCTATGTCCTGGGAAATGTTCGTGTTACTTACAACCTCATGCTAATGTTAGCTCAACTGTGTTAGCTCAACTGTCCCGCGGGAGACTCACCGATCCTGTAGAACAACCACACAACCTACAGGTCAGGTCCATTAGGTTTTGAGGTACACAGGTTGCTTGAAAATGAACATTCTTTTGAATTCATATTTTCTTAGTCGGAGTGTGTTGTTAAGAATATTTTTCAACTCCCGCTAGTTAGTCTTATTTGTTCAGGGACACTCAATCTACGGGATGCAGTTTAATCAGTTGAATGAATACAAGTGATCACACCACCCCTGTGGAGTCTTCTCTCTAAGGTCTGTAAAATATATAGTATATAGCTGGCCCATCTGTTGCGAATGATTCAAAATGAAACTAAACATCCTGTAGAGGTGCTACAGACCTGATATCAACTGCATCTCCGCTGTACCTCATGGAAACACTTTGATAATGATTAATTACCCAAGGTCGTGAGATGGTACACTCAGTAGGAAGTACAATCAAATGACGAGAAATCCAATTCATTATCACTAACAACTAATTTCCATTAATGAGCTTGTTTGGCAGATGCAGACTGCTTCATAGTCAGTGCAACTTTTCATTTCAAATTGGATTGAAGTTATGACTTCCGTGGCCCCTTAGGCCTGCTGACATTGGGCGACATTCTCAATTTGGAATCAACGCAAGACGTACAATTTCACTGCAAATATCAGTAGAAAAAGGTGCCACATTTCTCTTCACCGTTTTTCAGGAAGTACCATTGGTGAAGTAACAAAAGCTACTCAACATCCATTGTCTTTGAGGAGTTGCTGAATATATTTTAAATGACCAGTTTGCTTCTTTATCCGTAGATTTCGGTTGGAAAGGGAGGTCGTGGTACATAAAAAAAATGTAATCAGCTAGAGCCTGCTGATCATATAATATCATATAATCAAATCCAATTGAACCATTCCTTTATGTTCGAAAAGGCTGAACGTGAGTTTTGTTCCGGGTCAATTTAACCCAATCCTAAATGTTGATGAGAATGTTCTCTCTTTTTCCTGGGTTGATAAACCCAACTGTTCAAAAGTTTGAGCCAAATTTTTGATTAATGTAAAAAGTCGTAAATCCATCAGATCGTCTGTGATAATTTGTCAAAACTCATTTTTAGCTCAACTTCAGATCAGTGTTGCTCAGCCTCTGAGTATCATAGGGAAATCACACGTATATATCTGTGATCGGCATGGCCACACAATTCCTGTGCAGTAAGCAGATTGTTTCTCTGCACACACTGTGCAAGAGTTATAGGTCCAATCGACTTCAGATCAGTGTTCATACCTTTTTTCCATTTTACCAACACGTTTATCCTGAGCGATTTACAGGAACAGTTAGTTAAGTGTCATGCTGAAGGGCACATTGATCGATTAAAAAAATAATAATTTAAATTTATTTTTTCCCTGGTTTGCTTTGGGATTTGAACCAGTGACTTTTCAGTTCCTGGCTCAACACTCTTAAACGCTAGGCTACCTGCGATCAGCATGGCTTCACCATTCCTGTGCAGAAAGCAGCTTGTTTCTAGGACAGACACATCGTTCAAAAGTAATATAGGCCAAGGTCATGGTCAAATTGCTGGGGTCAAATTGACTTCAAATTGACTTCAGATCAGTGTTTCTCGTGGACAGATGATTGGTGAAGTAAACCATCTCGCTTTGGCTCTTCCGCTCTGATGGAACTATCAGAGCGTTGGCCTATTCTGATATCACCGCAAAAATAACTACATTCCCACAGAGAAGAAAACATGGACAATTTCTTTGAGTATTGACACTATCAAACTTAGTTTAATGTGTTTTTGAGGAATTTTTTACTTTCAGTGTAACTTTACTAATATCGGTTTGGCAGTTTCCATTCATGAATTCTGGCTGTAGCAGAAGTAAATAATGGATTATTGTAGATTCTGTCACCAGGGGCCTTCAGACACAACTCAAGCTAAGGGTAATTCGACCCAAATATAGATTTTGCCTGAACTATTCCTTTAATTGAGTGGATGTGGGGACATTCGGGCCAAACATCTGCATATAGAATCCTGGCCATTTTAGGTTTTGCTGAGGTTGGTGTTCTGTTTCTTTAACATGGAAAGGTCATTGGCCAGACCGGTCCTTGGTGTTGCTAGTCAGATTTGCATGTTTGCAATCAGCTAGAGTTTGCCAACTTGACAGCGGGAGCATGTCAGTAATAGCAGGGGTCAGTTCTTCCCATCATGTTGCTGTGAGGTGACTGCGTAATTGGCCTCTCTAGAGGGGATGTGAAGGGGATAATTATTTTGTCAACTCAGGTGCGCTGCCATAATGTTGTTATTAAAGTGTCATTAGCCAATATGCTTTGACCCCACACTCTGCCACAAGTGGTGATACCCAGCTTTTGTTAGTAGCAGCTGGTATTTTCATGCATGGTATCAAGGTTATTATGACAGTTGTCATAAACAGAAGTTGAGGACTAGATCATCTATTCCCATTTCACAACTCAGCGATGCTATCTGGGTACTTATTTTTTTCCTGTGACTGCAACCTCTCAGCCCCTCACATAATTATTCACCCTTTACTTTTCTTGTTGTTCAGGAGGCAGGGACGAGTGGCTGGATCCTCTGCGTACCGAAGCAAGCAGAACTACATGCCAGAGCCAATGGGCTCAAGATAATGCAATTAGCATGTGTCTCACCAGCCCGCATGGTGGGAGATGTATTCACTGTTCAGCCCTGTTCAGCCACCCCCCAAAGGGGTTGATTATCAGACGTCGCTTGTGGTGCTCCAGCAGCATAGGGCCAAACATCAAATCCAGGATTCATGAAGAGAAGGGGATCTCAGCACGGAACAGACCAACTCCTCCTCATCTCATATCTAGCACCCAGCCTGACCATGATAACACAATTTATGCATACTGTGAATTATACGAGGGGAAACACTCTATATACCCCCCCCCCACTCTGCTTAAATTGCAGCATCATGCAGAGAAGGTTTTACAACTTAAATGGCTTCAAGAAATACATAAACGCATGCAAATACACATGCATGTGCTTGCACACACACTCCGAAGCGTCGGTCATTCATTTTGGCTTGACACTAAAGAACAATGCAATCTGATTATGCCAATATGAGGGTCTCATTATAATGAGAGCAGTTGAAGCATTACCGCAGATTCATTTAAATATAGTAATCATAGAACTCTTGAAGGCCCTGTGGTTAGAGCAATTTGAGAACGAGAAAGCACAGGGCTGCTGGCTAAATTAACGATTGACTGCCTGCTACCAAGCGCCAGGAAATTTGGGAAGCTTTTTTACATTTATATACAGTGGGGAGAACAAGTATTTGATACACTGCCGATTTTGCAGGTTTTCTTACTTACAAAGCATGTAGAGGTCTGTAATTTTTATCATAGGTACACTTCAACTGTGAGAGACGGAATCTAAAACAAAAATCCAGAAAATCACATTGTATGATTTTTAAGTAATTAATTAGCATTTTATTGCATGACATAAGTATTTGATCACCTACCAACCAGTAAGAATTCTGGCTCTCACAGACCTGTTAGTTTTTCTTTAAGAAGCCCTCCTGTTCTCCACTCATTACCTGTATTAACTGCACCTGTTTGAACTCGTTACCTGTATAAAAGACACCTGTCCACACACTCAATCAAACAGACTCCAACCTCTCCATGGCCAAGACCAGAGAGCTGTGTAAGGACATCAGGGATAAAATTGTAGACCTGCACAAGGCTGGGATGGGCTACAGGACAATAGGCAAGCAGCTTGGTAAGAAGGCAACAACTGTTGGCGCAATTATTAGAAAATGGAAGAAGTTCAAGATGACGGTCAATCACCCTCGGTCTGGGGCTCCATGCAGGATCTCACCTCGTGGGGCATCAATGATCATGAGGAATGTGAGGGATCAGCCCAGAACTACACGGCAGGACCTGGTCAATGACCTGAAGAGAGCTGGGACCACAGTCTCAAAGAAATCCATTAGTAACACACTACTCCGTCATGGATTAAAATCCTGCAGCGCACGCAAGGTCCCCCTGCTCAAGCCAGCGCATGTCCAGGCCCGTCTGAAGTTTGCCAATGACCATCTGGATGATCCAGAGGAGGAATGGGAGAAGGTCATGTGGTCTGATGAGACAAAAATAGAGCTTTTTGGGCTAAACTCCACTCGCCGTGTTTGGAGGAAGAAGAAGGATGAGTACAACCCCAAGAACACCATCCCAACCGTGAAGCATGGAGGTGGAAACATCATTCTTTGGGGATGCTTTTCTGCAAAGGGGACAGGACGACTGCACCGTATTGAGGGGAGGATGGATGGGGCCATGTATCGCGAGATCTTGGCCAACAACCTCCTTCCCTCAGTAAGAGCATTGAAGATGGGTCGTGGCTGGGTCTTCCAGCATGACAACGACCCGAAACACACAGCCAGGGCAACTAAGGAGTGGCTCCTTAAGAAGCATCTCAAGGTCCTGGAGTGGCCTAGCCAGTCTCCAGACCTGAACCCAATAGAAAATATTTGAAGGGAGCTGAAAGTCCGTATTGCCCAGCAACAGCCCCGAAACCTGAAGGATCTGGAGAAGGTCTGTATGGAGGAGTGGGCCAAAATCCCTGCTGCAGTGTGTGCAAACCTGGTCAAGAACTACAGGAAACGTATGATCTCTGTAATTGCAAACAAAGGTTTCTGTACCAAATATTAAGTTCTGCTTTTCTGATGTATCAAATACTTATGTCATGCAATAAAATGCAAATTAATTACTTAAAAATCATACAATGTGATTTTCTGGATTTTTGTTTTAGATTCCGTCTCTCACAGTTGAAGTGTACCTATGATAAAAATTACAGACCTCTAAATGCTTTGTAAGTAGGAAAACCTGCCAAATCGGCAGTGTATCAAATACTTGTTCTCCCCACTGTATGTAGAATTATATTCCCTGTATATCTGTCCTCTTCCTGTGGAAATTGATTTCTTCGTGACTGTGCCTGGCACATCATCGATGATAAATTGCACATTTTAGAATATAACATGAAGTAGAATTGTTAAATAGAATACAGTTGAACTTAGTTGAAAAGACAAATGTGGAGAAGCGTGCCGTTTCATAGTGATAGTAATAATGGATGAATGTCTGAAATGAAAAGCCTTGCCTGAATCTCCAATCTCAAACCATCTCCCGCATGTACCCCTCAAACACGTCAACAACCACTTAGAAACTGCAATCATTAATGTGATGCTAGTGAGTGCAGCCAAATTGAAATTGCTTGGCTAATTAAAGACATCCAACTCTCAGTATTGTGGATAAATAATTGGTAGGGGAAATTATACGGGAAGGCAACCCCAGCATATATCTCCAAGGCAACTGACGTGACTGGAGCCCTGGAAGGATCTTACCCCGGCATCTTGCCATGGAAAGCGGATTAGTGAGATAACCCCTGTGGCGTGTGTATGGGAAGATAACCTCTTGTCTACATATATGTTGTTATTCTTCATACAAATTTAGCCAAAAATTGTTATCTTCCTTCAATTTGCTCGGCAACCAAGAGGTATTGAACATAATGACTTCAGGGCTGTATGTGCTTTTGATTTCGATGGACTTTATTTGTTAATTTAGTCATTTATCCAAGTCAATCGCACTGCATTTGTAAAGTTTAAATTAATTAATTGGCCACAAATAACATATGGTACTGTATTTTTTAATTAGTGCAAATAAACTGATTAGTGAAACAGGATATTAGAGAGTTAATTAAATGATTTAGAAAGGAGATTGCCAAGTCCACAAAGAACACAAAGACTGACTAAGACCCTATACTAACAAGCTTTTTGTATAGGGAATTATAATATTTAGCATAAAATGCTTTATGAATGGCTATATTTTACATTATAATGCATAGGTCATAAGGCATTACAAATATGCTCATAATGCATTACGAACGGTATTCATAGGTGTTACCAAAAATATATGCACAAAGGCCTCTAATAGTTAAATGGTTGAAAAGGAATTGTGGGATAATGGGGACATTTGAGAGTACTGTGGGCGATATGCAGTTCCATCATATCAATGGGAACACTTGTCATCTTCATTCTCAATCAGAATGTATTGCACGGCAGTGACCTTTCTCTATGCTTCGATGGAACATTTCCAGAAACAGTTGCAACATTCCGTTAGAATGGTTAGTTGTTTCAGGCTATAAAAGTAGTGATACTGTCACGTTGGTATGAAGGGTCGGGAGACAGGTGCAGGAATGAGTAACAGGGTTTTTTATTAAGCCCAAAATACGGAGTGCCGTGTAAGGGCACGGGGATGAAGACCAAACAAACACGTAACAAAAACACAGGGTTGAAACCCAAACAAAAAAGCGAGGAGAACCTCGAATAAATACACACGGGCACAATGATTAACACACGGGACGAGACCCGTAATCATCTGCACAATCCACAAGGGCACGAAAGCCCAAAACACACAGCACATGTACTCACACGCACCAACGGACATTGTAACAATAATCGACCGGACACTGGTAAACCAAGAGCACATTTATACAATTACTAATCACTGGGAATAGGGGCCAGGTGTCCGTAATGAATGTTTCGGAGGGATCCGTGACAGATATTGACTGATAATTTCTATAAAATGTGTGTCTATGTTTAAACTTTAGATAGTATTCCGTTATGATCTGGTACTGACAATATATTCCATTAGTATTTCAGGAGAAGCAGCTTGTAGAAGAACGGACCTATTTAACTAAACAATTTAGGAATGTTATCCCGCCAAAGCCCTCATGGTGAGGACGGTGGTGATGAGGTTAGATAGGGAACGGAGAAGAGGGGAAGGCACTCCAAATGTCAAACGAGTCCTCTCTGCCAGCTGGCCCTCCTGTCATTCCTTCTCTCTCTTTGGTTGAATAATAGATGGTCAGTCTGACTGAGTGGGCAAGGGTGAGGTTGGAGTTATTAACACCTTACAGGGAAGCCATGCTGTGCTGCTTAACCCCTGAACAGCACCTGCAGTTAGGATGATACCGATACTGGTGCAACATGTGATAACAGGCGTGTTAGAAATACAAGGGTCCGTGTGAAAAACTATTCAGTGACATTAAAATGAATCGCTACCTTGAAATGATCATTTACAATTTGAACATGTTATTATAATGTAGTCTCTATAGTGATGTATGTGTAATTGCACAGGTTTAAGATCAATTGAATGTGAAGTGTTACCAACCTATTTTCTGTCTCTTTTGCTTGAGGGTCAATACAAAAAAACATACAAGTACCAAACTATTAGTCTGCAGTAGACTGTGACTAACAAATCAAATCAAAAACTGCAATCAAATATAATTGCATTTGTCACATGCACTGAATACAAGAGGTGTAGACCTTACAGTGAAAAGCTTACAGTACTGGCAAGTTCTTTCACAAAAATGCTTAGTTAAATAAGAAAAATACAAAAACACATGATAAATAAAGAGATATGTGGTAGTTGAGGTAGATACAGTATGTACATGTAGGCGGGGCTAAGGTGACCAAGCAACAGGATAGATGATGATAATAATAAGAGTAAAAAGTGATTGAATGTGTGTGTGTGTGACGGCGAGTGTAAATGGTGAGTGTGGTGTGTGTGTGTGTGTGTGTGTGTGTGTGTGTGTGTGTGTGTGTGTGTGTGTGCGTGCGTGTGTGTGCACATTGTGTGTGTGTGTGTGAGGATAGAGCCTTGTGTGTGCATAGAGTCAACGCAGGTAGTCCAGGTAGCCATTGATTAGCTATTCAACCGTCTTATTGCTTGGAGATAGAAGCTCTCTCGGAGCCTGTTGGTCCAAGACCTGATGCTCCAGTACAACTTGCCTGACAGGAAGACAGAGAACAGTCCATGGCCTGGGTGGCTGAAGTCTTAGGCAATTTTCCAGGCTTGCCTCAGCCTGGTACAGTATAAAGGTCCTTGGAGCTGTTTATTATTGACCTAATTGAATTGATCGGCCTCTTAACTATAACCATAGCAAAGACAATGTGTCACCTAAGTCTTAAAATAATAGTGGTAATCACTGCTAGATAATGCAAAAACAAAAGAGGAACACTCACATGGCACACACTCACCACGCTTTGTATTCAAGAGACTGTAAATGGCATTATGTGTCCTTGTTCACTTGTGAGTCAAAGGGAGGTTACTTGGAATTCAATGAAACACCAATTAGATACAGAATATCAAATTGAGCCCAAAATTGAAAATTCAATATAAGTGTGAGGGGAACCATTGTGAAAAGTCTGTAGTTAATAAAGCCATCTGTAAAGTGCTATAGCCATCATTGTGACCAAAATGCTTGGTGGCAACACCTGAAAAGCATTCTGCCTGGGTATGTCTACAGTACCAACCATATAGTGAGTGGTTGGAGCTTTTGTAAGACAACTTGGAACCCGGTGATGTGAACGAGGGGCATTTTGTACTCGAAGAACCATGTGGCCCTTTCAAGACGAATTCGCACTTAGTATAAAAGACTGTATGAAAGAGTGATTTGAGTTGAAAAGGTGGACGACGATTGAAAGGCGATTGGTGTGGGCGTTAAGTGGGTTGAAGGCGCTGCGTCTGACATTAAATGTGTTTTTTAAAGAAATATGTCATAAATAGAGCGGTTTTCGCTTGGAGAAGGCAAATAAAAGAAACGTGAATAAAAAGTATCTCTCTCGTCGCATGATGCCGGTGAGTGATTCAGTACATTGGCAAGACTTTCCTTTATTTGGCATTGTGGCTGACCTCTGAGAATCAGAAAGTATCCTTGAGACACTGAAAGTACTGCGGTTGACCCAGATAACTGCCAAGTTCCAGACATCGCCAACATCACAGTAATTTATTTCTCCAGCATACCATAGTAGGTCACTTTTGTTTATATATTTTTAATAGGAATTCAAATTAAATGGGCTTTACAAAGGATGTAGACAATTTATCGAACAGAATAGAAAAATATTTGTTACAGACAGTATTGCTTCAGTATGACCTATATAATAAATTAACAGCATATCTGTCTTAGCCTACGTCCTTATCTCTTAGAGTGACCACCATGTTGTTTCCTTCCCTAGAGTAAATGCATTTCAAGATTTAAGCCAGAAGGAGGAACTCCCTAACCTCCACAATTAGTTTCCACTCATGATGCTGCTCTGGTATTGATCCAAAGAGTGCATCCCAAATGGCAACCTAAGCCCTATATTGTGCACTGACCAGAGCCATATGGGGTTTGGGCAAAAGCAGTGCACTACAAGGGAATAGGGTGCCATTTGGGACGGAGACAAATTGTTTCTCCAGTTGCAGGCAGAGAGGAATAGAGCATGGTGGTCCTAGCATTATGCTCTCTCTTTACACTAGACATATTTGACTCGTGGCAAAGTGAGATTACCCCAATGCTTTTCGCAGGTGGATACTACATGCCTCAATTAAATCGAGGCACAGGGGGTTGGACAGAAGCCACCTTCACTTCTTCTAGATGGGGACGATCAATATAACCTCTGCACAATAATAAGCCAATCCCTCACCAACAATCTTTTGGCAAAGATGTTCAACTAAGGTTCTTACGCACTTATGGGTAAGGTATTGGTTTGTTAAAGGATTAGGCCAACCACACTGTAACATAACAAATGTAATGGTGATTAAGACTGGCTTTCCATGCCACTATGAGTCGTACAGTACCTCTCCCATAATATGCCCTATATGATGTCAATGGTATCTATACAACACTATATTATTGCACATAGTCAGATAAAAGCATACCTTACTAGTCTAATAAAAAGCATGAGCTGGCACACACCCAGAGAAAATGATTTTGTGTAGAGGTGCTGACTACGTACTGTATGTACATGACTGAGTCATGACTAGCGACCGAGAGACCTGGCACTATGTCGATTTTTCAAGTCAAGATAGTTTGCTTTGCTAAAGTTAGGTTTAGAATAAGGCTTTAGGTTAGGATAAGGGCAGTAGAGGTCCTTCGGTAAAATCACTGGGGAAGCCAAGCCAGGGGGAAAAAAGCCATATTACAACCTAATGTATGTGTTGTGATGATTGCTTTGTTTGCTCTATAACCTGCTAGTTCATATGCCTTGACACTGTGATATATAGGCCTAATGCGGAGACAATAAGAAGACAGTGTCAGAATAAATTCACCTCAAGACCAAAGAGCAATATCTGTCTGGTGGAGTCCATAAAGCATATTGCATGTAGCAAAACGGTTACATGACCTACAGCATGGTCAATTAAGTACATTTTCTCAACATTTTCGGACTACTAAACAACTATTGATTTAGAAATCCGGAGAGTCACTGGAAGTCGCAGAGTCAACTGGAGCTGCCTCCACTATTCCAGCATCATTTCAACTTCGTCATTTCAACATCATCAAATCACCTGTGCTTAATACAGTGACAACTATATGATACCAAAAACATTTTAGTCCAATCAACGTATGCTAAATATGATGTGGTTCTCCATGGATCTGATTTCTCTGTGTGTGTGTGTGTGTGTGTGTGTGTGTGTGTGTGTGTGTGTGTGTGTGTGTGTGAGTAGAAAAACATATTGACTCACCCTACTTGTAGAGAAATGGTCTATGACTGTCATACAGTACAAACTATTAGTTGTCGTTGTCCTAAGCTACCTGGCTAAAATGTGTGCTTGCTAGCCTAACTTACTTACTTGAATGTGTTATGCTGGTGAATGAGGACCCAAAAGCGACGTAATAGTAACAGAGTCTTTATTCCAGTATTAAACAAATAATGATTCTCCTGGATATAATCAATAGTAAATCCAAAACAGGAAACTGAAATCCTCTCGTCAATAGAGAGGAACGACTGGAGACGCGACCACAGACTGCAGGTCGCTTCGGGAACGCACTGGCCGTAGCTGACATAGACACCTGCTCACACGCAGCATCTGAAGAAGGCAAAGAACACGACAGGGCGAAACAAGGACACAGGAACAGCAAACATCAAACAAGAATCCGACAAGGACAGGAGCGGAAAACAGAGGGAGAAATAGGGACTCTAATCAGAGGGCAAAATAGGGGACAGGTGTGAAAGAGTAAATGAGGTCGTAGGGAGAATGAGAAACAGCTGGGAGCAGGAACGGAACGATAGAGAGAGAGAAAGAGAAAGAACCTAATAAGACCAGCAGAGGGAAGCACAGGGACAAGACATGATCAAAGACAAAACATGACAGTACCCCCCCACTCACCGAGCGCCTCCTGGCGCACTCGAGGAGGAACCCTGGCGGCAACGAAGGAAATCATCAATCAACGAACGGTCCAGCACGTCCCGAGATGGAACCCAACTCCTCTCCTCAGGACCGTAACCCTCCCAATCCACTAAGTACTGGTGACCACGTCCCCGAGAACGCATGTCCATGATCTTCCGTACCTTGTAAATAGGAGCGCCCTCGACAAGGACGGGGGGGGGGGGGGGAAGACGAACGGGGGCGCGAAGAAAAGGCTTGACACAGGAGACATGGAAGACAGGGTGGACGCGACGAAGATGTTGCGGAAGAAGCAGTCGCACAGCGACAGGATTGACGACCTGAGAGACACGGAACGGACCAATGAACCGCGGAGTCAACTTGCGAGAAGCTGTCGTAAGGGGAAGGTTACGAGTGGAAAGCCACACTCTCTGACCGCGACAATACCTAGGACTCTTAATCCTACGTTTATTGGCGGCTCTCACAGTCTGCGCCCTGTAACGGCAAAGTGCAGACCTGACCCTCCTCCAGGTGCGCTCACAACGTTGGACAAAAGCCTGAGCGGAGGGAACGCTGGACTCGGCGAGCTGGGACGAAAACAGAGGAGGCTGGTAGCCAAGACTACTCTGAAACGGGGACAGCCCGGTAGCAGACGAAGGAAGCGAGTTGTGAGCGTACTCAGCCCAGGGGAGCTGTTCTGCCCAAGACGCAGGGTTTCGAAACGAAAGGCTGCGTAATATGCGACCAATCGACTGATTGGCCCTTTCTGCTTGACCGTTAGACTGGGGATGAAACCCGGAAGAGAGACTGACGGAAGCACCAATCAAACGACAGAACTCCCTCCAAAACTGTGACGTGAATTGCGGACCTCTGTCTGAAACGGCGTCTAACGGGAGGCCATGAATTCTGAACACATTCTCAATGATGATTTGTGCCGTCTCCTTAGCGGAAGGAAGCTTAGCGAGGGGAATGAAATGTGCCACCTTAGAGAACCTATCGATAACCGTAAGAATCACAGTCTTCCCCGCAGACGAAGGCAGACCGGTAATAAAGTCTAAGGCGATGTGAGACCATGGTCGAGAAGGAATGGGAAGCGGTCTGAGACGACCGGCAGGAGGAGAGTTACCTGACTTAGTCTGCGCGCAGTCCGAACAAGCAGCCACGAAACGACGCGTGTCCCGCTCCTGAGTAGGCCACCAAAACCGCTGGCGAATAGAAGCAAGCGTACCCCGAACGCCGGGGTGGCCAGCTAACTTGGCAGAGTGAGCCCACTGAAGAACAGCCAGACGAGTAGAGACAGGAACGAACAGAAGGTTACTAGGACAAGCGCGCGGCGACGCAGTGTGAGTGAGTGCTTGCTTTACCTGTCTCTCAATTCCCCAGACAGTCAACCCGACAACACGCCCTTCAGGGAGAATCCCCTCGGGGTCGGTAGAAGCCACAGAAGAACTAAAGAGACGGGATAAGGCATCAGGCTTGGTGTTCTTATTTCCCGGACGATAGGAAATCACGAACTCGAAACGAGCGAAAAACAACGCCCAACGAGCTTGACGTGCATTAAGTCGTTTGGCCGAACGGATGTACTCAAGGTTCTTATGGTCAGTCCAAACGACAAAAGGGACGGTCGCCCCCTCCAACCACTGTCGCCATTCGCCTATGGCTAAGCGGATGGCGAGCAGTTCGCGGTTACCCACATCATAGTTGCGTTCCGATGGCGACAGGCGATGAGAAAAGTAAGCGCAAGGATGGACCTTATCGTCAGACTGGAAGCGCTGAGACAGAATGGCTCCCACGCCCACCTCTGAAGCGTCAACCTCGACAATGAATTGTTTAGTGACGTCAGGAGTAACAAGGATAGGGGCGGATGTAAAACGCTTCTTGAGGAGATCAAAAGCTCCCTGGGCGGAACCGGACCACTTAAAGCAAGACTTGACAGAAGTCAGAGCTGTGAGAGGGGCAGCCACTTGACCGAAATTACGAATGAAACGCCGATAGAAATTAGCGAAACCGAGAAAGCGCTGCAACTCGACACGTGACTTAGGGACGGGCCAATCGCTGACAGCCTGGACCTTAGCGGGATCCATCTGAATGCCTTCAGCGGAAATACCAGAACCGAGAAAAGTGACAGAGGAGACATGAAAGGCGCACTTCTCAGCCTTCACGTAGAGACAATTCTCTAAAAGGCGCTGGAGTACACGTCGAACGTGCTGAACATGAATCTCGAGTGACGGTGAAAAAAATCAGGATATCGTCAAGGTAAACGAAAACAAAAATGTTCAGCATGTCTCTCAGTACATCATTAACTAATGCCTGAAAGACAGCTGGAGCATTAGCGAGACCGAACGGCAGAACCCGGTATTCAAAATGCCCTAACGGAGTGTTAAACGCCGTTTTCCACTCGTCCCCCTCTCTGATGCGTACGAGATGGTAAGCGTTACGAAGGTCCAACTTAGTAAAGCACCTGGCTCCCTGCAAAATCTCGAAGGCTGACGACATAAGGGGAAGCGGATAACGATTCTTAACCGTTATGTCATTCAGCCCTCGATAATCCACGCAGGGGCGCAGAGTACCGTCCTTCTTCTTAACAAAGAAAAATCCCGCTCCGGCGGGAGAGGAAGAAGGCACCACGGTACCGGCGTCGAGAGAAACAGACAGATAATCCTCGAGAGCCTTACGTTCGGGAGCCGACAGAGAGTATAGTCTACCCCGAGGGGGAGTGGTCCCCGGAAGGAGATCAATACAACAATCATACGACCGGTGAGGAGGAAGGGAGCTGGCTCTGGACCGACTGAAGACCGTGCGCAGATCATGATATTCCTCCGGCACTCCTGTCAAATCACCAGGTTCCTCCTGAGTAGAGGGGACAGAAGACACAGGAGGGATAGCAGACATTAAACACTTCACATGACAAGAAACGTTCCAAGATAGGATAGAATTACTAGACCAATTAATAGAAGGATTATGACATACTAGCCAGGGATGACCCAAAACAACAGGTGTAAAAGGTGAACGAAAAATCAAAAAGGAAATGGTCTCACTGTGGTTACCAGATACTGTGAGGGTTAAAGGTAGTGTCTCACATCTGATACTGGGGAGAGGACTACCATCTAAGGCGAACATGGGCGTGGGCTTCCCTAACTGTCTGAGAGGAATGTCATGTTTCCGAGCCCATGCTTCGTCCATAAAACAACCCTCAGCCCCTGAGTCTATCAAGGCACTGCAGGAAGCAGCCGAACCGGTCCAGCGTAGATGGACCGACAAGGTAGTACAGGATCTTGATGGAGAGACCTGAGTAGTAGCGCTCACCAGTAGCCCTCCGCTCACTGATGAGCTCTGGCCCTTTACGGGACATGACATGACAAAATGTCCAGCAGAACCGCAATAGAGGCAAAGGCGGTTGGTGATTCTCCGTTCCCTCTCCTTAGTCGAGATGCGAATACCTCCCAGCTGCATGGGCTCAGTCTCTGAGCCGGTGGGAGGAGATGGTTGAGATGCGAAGAGGGGAAACACCGTTAACGCGAGCTCTCTTTCACGAGCTCGGTGACGAAGATCTACCCGTCGTTCTATGCGGATGGCGAGTGCAATCAAAGAGTCCACGCTGGAAGGAACCTCCCGGGAGAGAATCTCATCCTTAACCTCAGCGTGGAGTCCCTCCAGAAAACGAGCGAGCAACGCCGGCTCGTTCCAGTCACTGGATGCAGCCAGAGTGCGAAACTCTATAGAGTAATCCGTTATGGATCGATCACCTTGACATAGGGAAGCCAGGGCCCTGGAAGCCTCCTTCCCAAAAACTGAACGATCAAAAACCCGTATCATCTCCTCTTTAAAGTTCTGATAAACGTTAGAACACTCAGCCCTAGCCTCCCAGATAGCTGTGCCCCACTCCCGAGCCCGACCAGTAAGGAGTGATATGACGTAAGCGATCCGAGCTCTCTCTCTTGAGTATGTGTTGGGCTGGAGAGAGAACACAATATCACACTGGGTGAGAAAGGAGCGACACTCAGTGGGCTGCCCAGAGTAACATGGTGGGTTATTAACCCTAGGTTCCGGAGACTCGGAAGACCAGGAAGTAGCTGGTGGCACGAGACGAAGACTCTGAAACTGTCCTGACAGGTCGGAGACCTGAGTGGCCAGGGTCTCAACGGCATGACGAGCAGCAGACAATTCCTGCTCGTGTCTGCCGAGCATTGCTCCCTGGAACTTGACGGCAGTGTTGAGAGAATCCGTAGTCGCTGGGTCCATCTTGGTCGGATTCTTCTGTTATGCTGGTGAATGAGGACCCAAAAGCGACGTAATAGTAACAGAGTCTTTATTCCAGTATTAAACAAATAATGATTCTCCTGGATATAATCAATAGTAAATCCAAAACAGGAAACTGAAATCCTCTCGTCAATAGAGAGGAACGACTGGAGACGCGACCACAGACTGCAGGTCGCTTCGGGAACGCACTGGCCGTAGCTGACATAGACACCTGCTCACACGCAGCATCTGAAGAAGGCAAAGAACACGACAGGGCGAAACAAGGACACAGGAACAGCAAACATCAAACAAGAATCCGACAAGGACAGGAGCGGAAAACAGAGGGAGAAATAGGGACTCTAATCAGAGGGCAAAATAGGGGACAGGTGTGAAAGAGTAAATGAGGTCGTAGGGAGAATGAGAAACAGCTGGGAGCAGGAACGGAACGATAGAGAGAGAGAAAGAGAAAGAACCTAATAAGACCAGCAGAGGGAAGCACAGGGACAAGACATGATCAAAGACAAAACATGACAGAATGGGCAACAATTAGCAAGCTAGTTAACATTCGCCTACTACATCTAGCTACATATCGAACTTCCATCCTTTCTGGCCAGAGGAACACTATATGAACGTATGGTTGGATCAGAATTCCCGTCATACTGTAATCATTGGCCAGTATGGAGAATTAAGTAAAACCTCAAGTCCAAATCCCTGTCTCCGTCCATGGCTAAATGTTGTTGACAGTTATTGAACATCTACTGAACATCTACAAACAATCTACTTGGAACCATCCAAGTAAAGTGTTGACCCCATCACTTCTCCTGTGAGTAGGATCATCAGCCCACTAGGTTATTTGATATCCGAACAGTGAGACCAAACTACTCATCCATATTCAGCATTTCGCGTAAAATATTCCATGAAATTCTATGTCAGCAATCAATCCATATTTCACAACTCAAAGGTCATTTTTTTGTGTAATATGGCCATCTACATTTGAAATGGAGTCTGTCCTACGTTTTTAGACTCTCTAGAAATGGGGAAAACATACATAACTTACCGAAGTTCTGGCCCCATCCTAGTGTCCTGCGGCATTTTAAAAAGGCAATTTCCCAACTGGAGCTGGGCAGGTCCCAAACGCTCCAGACAACTGCATCATTTTAGACACTCAGCAATTTTCTCCTCCCTTATGAATATAAAGATCCGGCACATCGCCTCAGAATTGCAGATTTAAATCATTGGGTGATGAAATGGGTGAGAAAAAGTATTTTAATCAAGGTTTCAAGTTGTTTTATTGGATCATAACTAGTGATATCATGTTTAAAGCCCATTAAGTTAAGTGAACCGATTCTCCGAGTGGGCGAGTCCAGCGGCTTAACGTAAAATAGAGGTTAACAGCAATGTGGGCTCGGGGACAGATTTGGGGACAGATTCGCATACTGTGAGACAAAAACAGATCTGTAGGAATGCTACAGTATGAGACGTTGGCAGACATCATTGTCTACAATGAATTTCAGTAAAAGCCAGAGAGGATGCATGACCTCAGCAATGACTGCTGTCACATACTTGTTGTGCATCACTGTAGATGTCTGGGATTTTGATGGACAAGGAATAAGGAATAACTGCACAATACATGTTTAAAACAACAACAACCAACAACCAACAATCAACAACCAACAATCACAACCACCAGGACATTGTTTCTGTTCCCATCCTTGTGGAACTTCCGTGTTGAGATTGGTCTACAATATTTATGATCTGCAGAGGACAACAGAGGACAACATCCTACTTGGAGAATGGTTTCTTGACAGTGACAGTTTATAGGGTATATTTAATAATTTGTTATGGGCAGGAGAGCGGTCACAGTGGCAGTAAAAATATACAAGAACAAATACTCTATAGACGGGTTACCTGACAACGTCACGGAATTGATGTGCACACATCGATGGGGCAGAAGTGCTGTTATGATTCTGAACGGTCAGATAGCTAGCAACAATGACAAGAAGCTGCCATGTGGGGAATCATAGGTGGCTTGTTTCAACTAGTTGTATCCCATTCTTGACACCATGTCTTGTTTTGCGGTGTTTGTCTATGGTAATATGGCTGAAATACACTAGCTAGCTAACCAACAACTGTGGCAATGTATTTGAGGGACAACAAGGCTTATCTCATAGGCTACAGTAGGCTAGTAAATACAATTTCCAGTGGCACACAGACTCACCTGATGATGGAGACGAGGCCAAAAGCTACTACTCCCGGTGATGGCCGATGCGCTCGTCATGTCAATAGCCCATCTCTGAAAAAAAGTGCTGCTGTTCGCAAAAAAAATTGGAGTTGTTTTAAGTAAAAACATATTGGTTCTACAGACAGACTAGTCTTCTACATTTTCTCTCGATTGTATTTAGACATTTTCAAAAGGCAAACAGACAGCTACAAGCGACTATAGAAAGATAATCCGTAAATGGCAGTTCCGATATAGGTCAGGTCTGGCAGCCATTACAAGTGTACCCGTGAGTTTAACACTCAAATTGCCAGGGTAAGACGTTCCAAAATCCTTCTATGGGTTATATGTCTAAGGCCACAACCCAGCAAGCTGTATATTTGCATCACTGCCTGGTATGGCAACTGCTCGGCCTCTGACCACAAGGCACTACAGAGGGTAGTGCGCATGGCCCAGTACATCACTGGGGCCAAGCTTCCTGCCATCCAGGACCTCTATACTAGGCGGTGTCAGAGGAAGGCCCTAAAAATTGTCAGACTGTTCTCTCTGCTACCGCATGGCAGGTGGTACCGGAGCGCAGAGTATAGGTCCAAGAGGCTTCTAAACAGCTTATACCCCCAAGCCATAAGACTCCTGAACATCTAATCAAATGGCTACCCAGACTATTTGCAATTGCACTGCCCCCCCATCCTTTAAGCTGCTGCTGCTATTCTCTGTTATTATCTACGCATAGTCACTTTAATAACTCTACCAACATGTACATATTACTATTACTACTAAAAACTATTGATCCTCAGTGGCTAAATTATTCTCTCTGGTTTATTTTGAACATGAAGAGCGGGCTCCTGTGGTTGAAGAGCGGGCAGTCCCTGGCTCACACAATTGACCAGTCACATTTTTTTATATAAATGTTTTTATTAATCAGTTACCCAATCAAGGCAGTGCCCCCCAGTTACCCACGTGGGGCCCTACCTCCTTTACTCCCCCCATCTGACGATTAGCAGAGCCCTCTCATTGAGAGAGGGCTCCTGAATCCTCCTGTGGTTGGTGGTTGCAGTAAAAATATATATATATATATTACATATCTAATACATACTGTATATACTGTATAACATATACTGTATATTGGGCTCTTGAGTGGCGCAGCGTTCTAAAAAAGTGTGAAACAAATCAAAATATATTTTATATTTGAGATTCTTCAAATAGCCACCCTTTGCCTTGATGACAGCTCTGTTGGCATTCTTTCAACCAGCTTCCCCTGGAATGCTTTTCCAACTGTCTTGAAAGCGTTCCCACATATGCTGAGCACTTGTTGGCTGCTTTTCCTTCACTCTGCGGTCCGACTCATTCCAAACCATCTCAATTTGGTTGAGATCGGGGTATTGTGGAGGCCAGGTCATCTGATGCAGCACTCCATCACTCTCCTTCTTGGTCAAATAGCCCTTACACAGCCTGGAGGTGTGTTGGGTCATTGTCCTGTTGAAAAACAAATGATAGTCCCACTAAGCCCCACAAACCAGATGGGGTGGTATATCGCTGCAAAATGCTGTGGTAGCCATGCTGGTGCCTTGAATTCAAAATAAATCACAGACAGTGTCACCAGCAAAGCACCCCCACACCATAACACCTCCTCCTCCATGCTTTACGGTGGGAAATACACATGCGGAGATCATCCGTTTACCCACACCGCATCTCACAAAGACAAAAAAAAAAAAAAAGTTCTTTAGTAATGGTTTCTTTGCAGCAATCTAACCATGAATGCCTGATTCACACAGTCTCCTCTGAACAGTTGATTTTGAGATGTGTCTGTTACTTGAACTCTGTGAAGCATTTAATTGGGCTGCAATTTCTGAGGCTGGTAACTCTAATGGTCTTATCCTCTGCAGCAGAGGTAACTCTGAGTCTTTCATTCCTGTGGCGGTCCTCATGAGAGCCAGTTTCATCATAGCGCTTGATGGTTTTTGCGACTGCACATGAAGAAACTTGAAAAGTTCTTGAAATTTTCCGTATTGACTGACCTTCATGTCTTAAAGTAATGATGGACTGTCATTTCTCTTTGCTTATTTGAGCTGTCCTTGCCATAATATGAACTTGGTCTTTTACCAAATAGGGCTATCTTCTGTATACCACCCATACCTTGTCACAACACAACTGATTGGCTCAAACGCATTAAGAAGGAAAGAAATTCCACAAATTAACTTTTAAGAAGGCACACCTGTTAATTGAAATGCGTTCCAGGTGACTACCTCATGAAGCTGGTTGAGAGAATGCCAAGAGTGTGCAAAGCTGTCATCAAGGCAAAAGGTGGCTATTTGAAGAATCACAAATATGAAATATTTTTATTTGTTTAACACTTTTTTGGTTAATACATAATTCCATATGTGTTATGTCATGGTTTTGATGCACTCACTGGAAAATATAAAAAATAAAGAAAATCCCTTGAATGAGTAGGTGTTCTTAAACTTTTGACCGGTAGTGTATATTTTGGATAGTATTATTTTGCACTTTGGGGGGGGGGGGGGGGGGGCTGCCTCTTGGGGGGGTGCTGCCTCTTCATTCCCGGTAAACCCCTGCATAAACCCAACCCTGGTGTCCAATCAAACATCAACTCCTAGCCCCTACCTCCATGCAAAATTATTTTCCACTGGTCTTACACAAAGCTAGAATGACTATTTATGCCGATGATTTAACATGTTACATGTCAGCACCCAAAGACAATGAGCTCACTGAAATTCTAAATAAGGAGTTACAGTCAGTATCAGAATGGGTGATTCATAATAAACTGGTCTTAAATATATGTGAAATTGAAAGCATTTTATTTGTTTCAAAACATTCTCTACAACCTAAACCGCAAGAGGATTTGTGCATAAATGGTGTGACCATTGTTGAGGAAGCTAAACTTCTAGGTTCTACCCCTAAAAAAGGCATTTAACCCACGGTTCCCTGGTAGGCTGTCATTGTAAATAAGAATTTGTTCTAAAATGACTTGCCTAGTTAAATAAAAACATAAACCTGCAAATTCAGACAAAAAAGCGTAATGGGTTCTCCCTCAATAAGATGTCGCATAAAGCTTATTCAATGTTTTTAATTATTTTTCACTGCTTCAGGGATAGCGTACACAGACGCTTCGGGTTTACAGCCTCCTTCAGTGTGTAGGTACAATTTTCTATTAATTCAAAACAGCATTTGTAAAGAACTACAGGTGAGCAGCAGGTGGTTCTAATCAGGGTTGCCATTCATCTGCCAATCAGGGTTATGACTTTTCTGGTCTACCTGTATACAAATTAGTCACAAAGTAATACAGAATTATAGGGTATGGGAGTGGGCACGAAGGGCAACTCACAAATCAACCACCTCAAGTGTCCTCTCACCTAAATGCATCACATCAATTCATGAGATAGCTCAGCACAAAGGACATCAGGGACAGCTGTTCATAAATATGAGAGCCAACTCATAAACAATATGCAAAATCTGATATGGGCAGTGTTCTTGAGTAACAGTATAAGTTTGGCTTATAAAGAGGTGACTTCTAATTTTTTGTTAAAACTGTGTGGAGATACAGCATTTTATTTATATATCCACTTGGCTTCTCTTTGGAGTCATTTGTTGTCATAGTCACCTCCTCTACGTGGTGGATGAACTTTTTCCATCCCGACGCAACACAATTCATTAATAGAATGATTTAGCTCTATAAAGTCTCGCAACTGGCTAGGTGATATCTTGACACCTAAACAAACAGCACTTGCCCCGCATGCACATTTTTTTAGGCAACTAGGCAAGTCAGTTAAGAACAAATTCTTCTTTACAATGACAGCCTACAGGGGAACAGTGGGTTAACTGCCTTGTTCATGGGGCAGAACAACCGATTTTCACCTAGTCAACTCAGGGATTCAAACCAGCAACCTTTCAGGCCCAATGCTCTAACCACTAGGCTTCCAGCCACCCCTGCCACGCCAAATATCGGAGATCTGAGACTATTTGTCAGGTGTGCTAAACACAACATGGGGGATATTCTGCCTAGCCTATCAGTGGATAAGATGGAGCTATAACCATTGAGTACACCTATCAAATTCTCTCAGATCTCCACAAATGCTTATATGGGCTAAGGGTTATCCTGAGATTGGCCAACATTGTGTTGACCTTGGAGCTAAGGTCACTCCTATCTAGGTAAGCTTGATTGACATGTGAGTTGATATGTTGAAATGTATGTGGAGCACAGCAGTTGTGTGTCTTACCTTGAGTTAACCTGTGTAATCCTATATGATCCACATCTGAGTAAGTGTTCCTACAGTAAAGTTCAGTGTGGCTCAGTTGCTAGAGCATGGCATTTGCAATGCCAGGGCTGTGGGTTCAATTCCCACAGGGGACCAATTTGAACAAATATGAAAATGGATGCACTCCGTGTCTGCTAAATGTGTCTGCTAAGTGTCTGTTAAATGACTGAAATGTGTATTAGTAGGTATACACATAGGTGTTTGTATGTGCATAGAAAAATAGACTTTGAGACATATGCTTGGAACAGAAGGCCTGAAATACATTGAGCTAGTTGATTTCAATGTTTCCAGTGTCTCGTTCAGTGATGATGCTCGGTGTATAAATAACCTGTTTTTTTTAACTTGCGCTTTATATTATCAGGACATTTCTGTTTGCCTTGAATCAATGGTGACGGTCCCATGGGGCCACATTGACATGATTGTCAGACGTGGTATCAAGCATTCCTCTC
Source organism: Salvelinus alpinus (assembly GCF_045679555.1). NCBI lineage: Eukaryota > Metazoa > Chordata > Actinopteri > Salmoniformes > Salmonidae > Salvelinus > Salvelinus alpinus. The sequence goes on from NC_092095.1 coordinate 53,156,895, forward strand.
TCCTTAAAAACCGAATGAAATATCACTGTTTTTGGTCTGGCAAATTTGACTTCCAACACATTCACCTGCCAGAGTGAGTTAAAAATATCACAGTCAATTGCGAAATGTTAAAATGTGACATGTTGAAATGAATAGCTATTATATAATTGATGTAATCAAACGACATCAAACAAGGCAGTTAAAATGCATCATGGCACACATGAACTGTACTGAGAGTGATGTTCATTCCCAGCACAGGACAAACACACAGACCTCGTTGGCTTATTTTGGCTGCCCTTACATTAACCTTCAAAGAGAGACAGTTGGAATAGTGTCGTAGTGTCCTAAAATCAAATGGAAGTTTATTGGTCACGCACACAGGCGTTACAGCAGGTGCAGCGAAATGCTTCTGTCACTAGCTCCAACAGTGCTGTAGAATGGCTTGCAAATACCAAAAAAAGAAAGAAAAAGAAATCAAGAAATGACAGAATGGGTCCAATTAACAATCCAGGGTAGATATATTAGAGTGAGCATGTGTTAGAATCCACAATATAAATATGTGGTGTGTATAAACAGTATATACATTGGAAAATCGTAGTACAGAGAAGTAGGTATATTAAGATGTCAAGAATACAGTATATAGATACACAGTGAGTAAACAACAGTATATGAGGTGGCCAGCGTTCATGACTCTATACGCATAGGGCTTTAGTCTTGAGGTGCAGGGCAAAGTACAGGGCGGGTAGCCGGCTAGTGATGGCTGTTCAATAGTCTGATGGCCTGGAGAAAGAAGCTGTTTTTCAGTCTCTCAGTACCCGGCTTTGATGCACCTGAACCGTCTCTGTCTGTTAGAAGGTAGCAGAGTGAACAGACCGTGGCTCAGGTAACTGACCAATATGTCATGACTTATTCAGTTTAGAGTGATTGATTGACAGAGTTTACAAACCATGGTGTCAACCCTGTCTTCAGGGATCCTTACCCAGGAAATGAAAATGACTAATTGGCATAACTGTCAGATGGTAGTAGAGGGGAAATGTCTGTCAGGTACCTGGCCAACAGCAGTCAGAGCAACGATTCGTAGTTGACAAATAAACAAACTTAGTTGACAAAATATAACATAGTTGAGGAATAATGTAGTTGACGAATAAACAAAAATAGTACTTTTACTGCATGTGCTGTGGCTATGTTGGCCAGTGCATTCAATGTAAATTCAGTCAACTTCAACAATCAAACAAAACTGAAAACCTTCCCAAAAAGCACAAGCAAATGTCAGTTCAGTTAATTTCAATACATTTTCCTTAATACACTCGAGTTGAAATTGAACTGACCGCCAGTCTGCCTCTCCATCCACAGGGCCTCAACCCACATTAAGCCTGACAGCATTATACGCCCCGGGGGCCTTCAATATAGTAGTAGTGACACATGTTAGAGAACGCTGTGACATCACACTCCACAACATGGACACTCTCTGAGTTGAAAGCCATGATTCATGAACCTAATGAATGGCTGCATGGGAGACAGCAAGGTGCTCAGGACCGTATAGTGACACGCATGGACTTGACATATCTGGGTCTGTCCAACGAGATCTTCTCCCACAGAGAGTAATATTGACTGATGCTTTGACTGATGCTTGACCCCCCCCCCCCATTAGTCAGAAACTGCATGGCCAGAAACCTGGCGACAGGAACAAAGCTTTGTAGTAGCCCTTTACAGTCATACCCATATAAAGGTTGAAAATTGCAGATTTGGTGACTGATATGCACCTAAATTGGAATGCAAAGGCTGTACAGTAACATGAACGACATCAAAGATCAGGGTCTCCACTTCACAGCTCTGTAAGGGTTTTGACTGACAGCCGTTCGGAACTTTCTGAACGTGAGCTCCGCACGTGACAAGAAGTTGTCCCCCCATCCCTCCCGCCAATTGGGCCACTTTTGCAAATGTTTTCTTGTCTGAGCTCTGGGTGAGAGAAATGCTGTAATTTTAAGATGACTCTATGTATTTTGTAAGATGAGCTGTTGAGGATTATAATAAATACCGCTTTGATGTCATACAAGCAAACCACACAACCCGTGAGTCCAAATGTGTAGGCTACTTCACATTTCCATATCATAAAACTCCAGGCATATACAGGGTCAACGTTTACGATCACTATGTTTGATGTAGAGTTACAAGATGACGTGGCATTATACCCTGGGTTGTTCTGAACATAATGACCCTATGTTTTTCTATTGTGAAGGAAATTCACAGCGGAACGTGCACCTGAATGCACGCATCGTTCCTTTCTAAGTGCTCCAGAATGACGATCTACTTCTCTGAATTACCCGGTGAAAGCCTAACTCTGTAAGATGTATTTTAGAATTTAGCTCGTCATGTTGGCAACAGAACACACTTTTAAATCATGCCCACCTGACCCAGATTGCGATTTATAAATGGCCGTTTATGGATTGCGTAAACAACAACAGTAATTGTGTGATGGAGAGAATGCAAGGTTGTGTTCCAAACGAAAAACAACTCTGCTTGCTCTAGTTCCTCAATCGCACACCTAGGAGAGCTCAAAAAAGCATCTTATAGTTGAAGACTCTTCTTTGAGTCATAAAAGTGCATTGAAATGACCAGTGGTGTAAAGTACTTAAGAAAAATACTTGAAAGTACTACTTAAGTAGTTTTTTGGGGTATCTGTACTTTACTATTTATATTTTTTGACAACTTTTACTTTTCCTTCACTACATTTCTAAAGAAAATAATCTACTTCTTACTCCATACATTTTCCCTGACCCCCACAATACACGTTACATTTTGAATACTTAGCAGGACAGGAATATTGTCCAATTCACACACTTAAAGAGAACATCCCTGGTAATCCATACTGCATCTGATCTGGCGGACTCACTAAACACAAATGCTTTGTTTGTAAATGATGTCTGAGTGTTGGAGTGTGCCCCTGGCGATCCGTACATTTAAAAAACAAGAACATCTTGCCGTCTGGTTTGCTTAATATAAGGAATTTGAAATGGTTTATACTTTTTCATTTGATACTTAAGAATATTTTCGCAATTACCTTTACCTTCAATACTTAACCATATTTAAAACCAAATACTTTTCGAATTTTACTCAAGTAGTATTTTAGTGGGTGACTATTATACTTGAGTCATTTTCCATTAAGGTATCTTTACTTTTACTCAAGTACGACAATTGGGTGCTTTTTCCACCACTGGAAATGACTTACGAACTATGCACACTTTGGAGAAGTGTGTGGCCACTTGGAGACACCAGTTAGTCCTCCCATATTTTCCAGGAATATTTTTATCATGTTACTGAATGTATCCAGAATCGTTTCAGATTGTGTTATAAACTAAATGTGGCGAAAGTACAGTAAATGTAAAATGCACATGACATCAACAGTGTAATATTTGGATTCAGTCTTGTGTCAGGTGAACTGTTGTCCTCAACTTTGCTCCAATAATCTCGAAACTGTTCCCTTTCAATTGCTACTATGCTTCTGCGTATGCTTTTCATATTTCTTCTGTAAGAAACATTTCAATTCAGCTCTATCCATATAGGCCAATTCCCACGGGTTAAATAAATATGTATTTATCTTCCCCTCTGACGTTTCTCTTTCTATTTGACTCCCTTGCTGGTCTCTTTATCTATCCTCCCCTATTCCCCCAGCCCTGAGTGAGACACCTGCAAATAAAATGAATTCATAATTGCCCTGCCTGTATACCATGACTCATGGTGAGATGGTGTACTAATCATTTTGATAGTGGTGTGACTAAGAGCAGAACACTGTCAGACCTATATTATGCACAGCATTGCGTCAGAGCCACAAAACTATTTTCAAGCCCAGATTTTCTTTATCCTCTCTGCTTATTAACGTCGAATGAAATTGCATATCCAAATTACCATCATATTGATATGGTTCCCCATAACATCAAAAAGAAAGCCTCTAAAAGATGGAGATGTGGTTATTCCGATGCTTTATATGTACATTAAGATACAATTAAGATATTATAACACTCATATAGTCTGTTAACTCAGAATACATTCCACAAAAATAAAGATGGTTCGTTGTTGTTGCCGTGTGCACATTACATTTATCTACCATCATTTATTTTCTGAACTTGCTGCAGTTGCCACCAGCCAGTGGCAACAGATGCTATTTAAAGAGGCTGAAGCAAACAAGATGTCTTACTTGAGTGAAAAAAGAGAAAACAAGAGAAAACACTGGCTGTTGCAGGGATTATACCGTGTATTGTTATGATACTGCAGGTTAAGCTGCATTTGCCCAATTTATTGCCTCTAACCAGAATTGTATCCTTGTAGAAAGATATTGTTGGACATGAAACACTCGCCACTTAGAGGCCCATCAAATCCATGTGTGTGAAACAAGTGAAACACAGGTTTATTCTGCCAGCACTATTCTTAACAACGGTATATTACTATTCAAAATAAGCTATTCAGAATGAACAGGGAATACTTTTATTATTCCAATTGTAAGACACAATCTATGGGAGAGTATTGGGGGAGAGCTGTTTGACTGTATTGACTTGATGCATCACATGCAGTATTAGAAGTGTCATAGAGTCGACTGGAGTTGTGAAATCTGCATTTCTCAGAACAAGAATAGACTGACGAGTTTCAGAAGAAAGTTCTTTGTTTCTGGCCATTTTGAGCCTGTAATCGAACCCACAAATGCTGATGCTCCAGATACTCAACTAGTCTAAAGAAGGCCAGTTGTATTGTTTCTTTAATCAGGACAACAGTTTTCAGCTGTGCTAACATAATTGCAAAATGGTTTTCTAATGATCAATTAGCCTTTTAAAATGATAAACTTGGATTAGCTAACGAAATTGCCATTGGAACACAGCAGTGATGGTTGCTGATAATGGGCCTCTGTATGTCTATGTAGATATTCTATTAAAAATCTGACATTTCCAGCTACAATAGTCATTTACAACATTAACAATGTCTACATTGTATTTCTGATCAATTTGATGTTATTTTAATGGACAATTTTTTTTGCTTTTCTTTCAAAAACAAGGACATTTCTAAGTGAACCCAAACGTTGAACGGTAGTGTATATGGGTGAAGAAAAGCTCATCTTTTGTTTTTCACGTTTAAGTTGAGACACTGTTAACTAACGCCGCAAAAGTGAAGCCAAAACACTGGAGTCAGGCTGGGGGTTTCACATCTCGTTGAGCTAAGGGTTCATTTTTGGGATAGGGTTAAGTTTAGGAATTAATTCAGAGTGGTTAAGGGTTAAAGTTTGGGAAAGGCTTAAAGGTCGTGAACAGTCAAAAATTCTTGCATTCAGGAGGGATTATTAAGATAAATCACCCTAACTCTCATTTTAATACGCCAATGCAGTTTATATAGCTAGATAGATACTGGTTCCAAATTTTGACTGTAGGGTGTCAGCAAATATAATTAAAAGTTTACATTATTAATCTATGGCAAAGATACTTATGTCTCCCATTTCATCTGTCTGGTGTTAGCTAGTTACTGGCTAGCTAGGTTTTCAGCCAGCATGGAACAAAAGGATGGGTTGTCAAGTCAACTCATCCGTTAGTGCTGCTGTGAACCACATCACAAGAGACAGACATGTATATAATTGATGCAATTTCAATGATTTTCCTGTAACACTGCTCACTGCATCCGAGTTTCTTGGCATAGGCGTTTCAAAGAGAGGTCAGTTAAGGCGACTCATGAATATAAGCTTCCCGCCCACTCAGCATGTCTTTTCAAACTTCCTGGTAGTTAGCCATGAGAGAAAGATTACGTGGATGAAATATTTTTTCCCCTCATCAATCTACACACAATAGCCCATAATGACAAAGCAAAACAGGATTTTAGGATTTTTAAAAAATTTATAACAAATAAAAATATATATATATATCTTTTACAATTTAAAACAATTAAATCCATTTTAGAGTAAGGATGTAAAGTAACAAAATGTGGAAAAAGTCAAGCGGTCTGAATACTTTCCGAATGCACTGTACATGGGAATCAGAATGACTGTTCAGGACCTTTTAAAACAGAAAACGAAAGATTGCCTTGCACTGGGATTGAACATGTAACTTTACCCTTAACCACTCTGAATTAATTTCTAACTTAACCCTATCCCAAACCTTTAACTTAATTAGATGTGAAACCAACAGCCCTACACAAGCGTTTTTGGTTTAACGTTTGCAGAGTTTGGTAAAAGTTTGGAAAAGGCTTAAAACACAAGAAAAAAATGTTGCGCTGGAGCACGGCTTTTACGCCCATCCACCATCCCGTTCACAACACCATAGCAAGCCGCCAGCCTACTTGAAGGTAATAGCATTCCCCGTTGCCCCTAGTGGCCAGTTTTTAAGGCAATTCTAGACATTCTTGGGACCTGGATGGTCTAACTTTGACTTCAAACTACAGCCTTAGCAACTGCCCAACTGCCCAGTTTCCCGAAAGAGCAGGTTATTACCTCTAGATCTTATTATGAAGTCTTAAGGCCTCTCCATCAATCCAACTACAGCCAACTAACAATCGATGAAGCGTTGGATTGTTCTTCCTTCATCTCCGTGGACAGACTACGTAAACATGAATGGTACCATAGATCTGTCATGATACAACCAGATGTGTGAGATAAGGAGCAGCATTAGTTCCGGTGCATGGGTTTTTCATCACTGGTTATTTGGACAAATTACGGTATCTTAGGTGTTATTATCTTTCGAATTTCAGAAGGGGAGGGGTGGAGCTACTTGCCCATAACTTGCAAAGAGAGAGGGTGGAACTCTTCGGTCCGGTTCCAATCCTAGTTCAATTTCTTCTCTTAACAGGTATGGACCCAGTACTTAATCCTGCATCTAACCAATTACGCAAGACTTTAGTTCTGGGTTAACTGAGATTAGATTTTCCCCAACTCAGACTCTAGAAGCATTTAAAAGTGATGCATGATAACTTCTCAATTGTTGGATAACCAAAAATACAGTATATATAATAATAATAATAATATATGCCATTTAACAGACACTTTTATTGAAAGCGGCTTACAGTTGGCATGCATGCATACATTTTTTATGTTTGGGTGGTCTTGGGAATCAAACCCACTATCCTGACATTGCAAGAGCCTTGCTATACCAACTGAGCTACAGATTAACTGAAATATAATGATAGCTGTAATTAGCTAGCTAATGATCTAACAAGTCTCAGGGCCAAAACATTGCAACAGACTAATTCTCAACTATTTCAGATCTCATCTCGTAAACATATTTTCCTCTATTATGGAGAAACCCATCCCACTACCGCAGTAATTGTCAGGGAGAGCTTCAGTCTGTGTATAAGCCTGAAGTCAGAATATTGGAGAGGAGAGGTGCATAATCTTTCTTAATAACATTTTGTTCACGCTTACCTCAACTTTAATCTCGCCCCCCAGCCGGCTCTCTCTTTGTCGAGACGTCTGGTTTCAGAGCGCCTCAGAATGGGACTTGAATGGCAGTCTATGTCAGTAGACAGTGAAAACAGTCGCAAGTTTTAATTGACTTATCTCGCAGTCCATCACCATCTAGCATCTCCCCTTGGATTTCAAAGGGCGAAGTTTGAGAAGTCAATGAGAGAAGTGAAAAACGTGTTAGTTCTTAATTATCTCGAAATCTAAAGGCACCTAGATTCGAGCCAATGTCTTAAGTAGCTGAACATGTCATTTGTTTTTACTCCAACCTTGTGAAAGTGACAAACTGAGACTCATATCAAAGGAGTGCCTTTGATTTGATGGCCTGCACATGCACAGTTCGGTGTGAGATGACAGTTAGATCTGATGACGTGCTATGATTAGCTAGCCAACGTTGCCATGACATCGCCTTCAACATTTACATGAAAATGTTAGTAATTTAGCAGACGCTCTTATCCAGAGAGACTTACAAGCATGATCAGGGATTTCTATTGGAGAACCGTTTCTGCCTGTCCTCTTCCACTTTACTGTCTTTGGCGCAAGTAATGGGCTAAACAAGGAATTATGCATCTAAGAAATAGTTTTCACATGAACTTCATGCCCGAACTCAGAATCAAATTGGGCTTTCCAAAAATAATACGGTCGCTGTGATAAAATAATTTTTTAGATTTGGCAATTTTCTGAATTTAAAAAAATCCCATCTAACACAGCTGTAGCAGGCTCGCTCCATCTTCCGACTTGTTTTTTAACCACACGCCTTTCAAGTCCCAATTTGTTGCACAGTGTTACCAGACTCTCTGCGCCAGCAATTAAAGCCTGGGGACCAGGTCACCTTCACTCTAAATCAGCCCCTGAAGAAAATAGGAAGGTCATCTTAGTAAAAATAACTGAATGGAGTGTTCAAAATTAAGAATGAAGATTGACCATAGGCAAGTTGCATAAGTGGGAATGACCTCCGGGCAAATTTGAAGAATGCATCGTTAAGACTCTTGACATAGCCCCAAATGTAATCTGATGCAAATAGAAATGTTAAATGGTTTCAGGGGGAGTTATCTCAAGCATAGTTTAGTGTCCCCTCTTTTGGACACACACACACACACACACACACACACACACACACACACACACACACACACACACACACACACACACACACACACACACAAACACACACACCCACCCACCTCTGGGCATACACAAGCTCCCAGCTCAGCAGTGGTGTTTATGAGGGCAATTGAGTCCATGCCAATCAATCTCTCCTTCCAGCTAACTTGGAGGGGAAAGACTCACATTGCATTCTGCGTAGATACCCCACTGTGAGGTTGGAGTACAAACTCTGGACATGTAGTACCTATGAGATATTAATGCCTTTGCCCTTCATTTCCCCTTACCCTGGAACTCACCTACTAATATAACTCACTCATGATATAACACACTGTCTAGGCCTACCTTTTTCATGAGAACACGTTGAATGCAGAATCCATGCTAAATAATAATGGTACTTAGGATGGATATACCAGAGGATATACCAGAGGTGTATATATATTTCTCTTTCTACCCTCTTCTCACATGAATGTGTGTCAAATTTATTTTGACAATATATTTAAGCAATTGAATGTGGCCTATATTTATCCAAGCAACTTTATTTACTATGACAGGGGACAACAGTAAACAGATAAGTGGTAGGGATTGGTATGAAACCATAACTCCCAACAACAACTTATATCACAATGCAAATACAAAAGAACGGTTGGTTTTTTCTTTGTATTATCTTTTACCAGATCTATTGTGTTATATTCTACTACATTCCTTTCACATTTCCATAAACTTCAAAGTGTTTCCTTTCAAATGGTACCAAGAATATGCATATCCTTGCTTCAGGGCCTGAGCTACAGGCAGTTAGATTTGGGTATGTCATTTTAGGTGAAAATTGGGGGAAAAAAGGGGCCGATCCTTAAGAGGTTTAAACACTTTTTTGGTTACTACATAATTCCATATGTGTTATTCTTTAGTTTTGATGTCTTCACTATTATTCTACAATATAGAAAATAGTAATAATTAAGAAAAACCCTTGAATGAGTGGGGGTTCTAAAACTTTTGACCGGTAGTGTATACTATATGTGTTAAACTCACATACCTTTCTAGTCCTAGTCCACTAGTCCTACTACTGTTGTATAGTGAGGGCACATTTTCAAGGCAGTCAACCGTCACTTTGTATGAATATGCCAGGGGAAATAAATCACTTGAAGTGAGACATTCAGCAAGCACTTTAGCAATAATTTCATTGTTTACACCATCTCAAGGACAACGAGAGGTTTAGAACATTGATAATCAAACATTACACAATTGCCCCCAGTTTATACACCCAGAAATTCATTTCAGTAATTTGCCTGTTTTAAAGAGTGGATAGAGTGAATCAACAAATGCAATCTGTTGTTCATGTCCGCCAGCACACAATGCAGTAAAAACACACACACACACACACACACACACACACACACACACACACACACACACACACACACACACACACACACACACACACACACACACACACACACACACACACACACACACACACACACACACACCATCATGGGATAATTTTGCTGGCTAAGTGAGGAGTTTGCATAACATATTGTAAGCATGGAGGGGGGGGGGGCATCGTACCAAGGACACTCTTTTGGCTGCATTGTTTTACACTCTGTATAAACTGTTTAAAACAACTATTTAATGACATACAATTGATTTAAACAACGCTTTCATTACATTTGCCATTATAATTCCCAGTCCCAAATACTTAGAAATGCATCTGTTTAGTATGTTATCCTTGAATTGGTTTTATCAAGCTGGGTGTAATTCTTTCATCATTTTTTAACCCATAGTACTCTTGCCACAAGACTGTATCGGAGTTCACCTATGGCACTCAACAAGTAATTAATGCATTCCCTATTATAGGCTAATGAATAACTAATTTCATGGTGTAAGGGGTTATTCTCGGCTAATAAACCAATCTAATTACAGCCATTTATGACCTACAATTAAAAAGCTGTTACGTTACAATGTCAGGCACATTGAAAATGTATTCAGTATTTTTCTGTCTCTAATAGGATACATTATCCATAATTAAAAGTATCTAATTAGCAACTAGTTTATGTGTGTCTGTGATGACTAAGTGCTTTATCCGCTATAAGCCCCCTTGTAAGTATATTCTGATATGTCCCCTTGTCTTTTGTGTGCCCATTAAATGTTATAGTAGTGACAGCTTTTTCACTGAGTGAAGAGCCCTTGAAGGTCCATATGTTTCTGCTGTGCCCAGGACATCAATGAAGAGATGTGGTTGAGCGTCTGTGACAGAGATGCTTGAGAATCTGCGGCTTGGGGAAGTGACAGTGTCATTTCCTCAGACCTGAATATAGTTGTTTGTTTGCCCCTACTCAGCAAATTGCTAGCCATTTAACCCTAGATGGGTGGCATGTATTTGAATGATGGTGTGGGTGGTTTACCATAGATGTCCAACGTCATTGTTAAACAGCGTTACACTTTGTCTGAGGTCATACGGAGTTTTGACTAGGTGGGATACAGCTTTTGCCAGATTTGTCTTTTCGTAGCAGGTTAGGAGAACTTACGCAGCAGGTTAGGAGAATTAACAAAGCAGGTTAGGAGAATCAGGTTAAGGTTAGGAAAAGGGATAGGGTTAGGGTTAGCTAAAAGGCATAAATAAAACTTTGACGTTCATTTGACAAAAGTGGTATCCCTTCTAGCCACGGCAGTAATACTGGCGCATTGCACAACGCTTTAAGAGCAAATGTATTCTGAATCGGATAAGAACATTTCAACATTTGACATAAGACCCGAAGAGAAGACAACAGTGGTTAAAAGGAACACCAGTGTGCATACATGACTCATACTGTAGACGTAGACACAGTACCCCGGCTGTCACTGCTCTATTTTTCTAAGTGCTCTAATGTGTGGCCTTTTGCATAATTTGAGGCCTCTGAATATACACTGAGTGTACAAAGCATTAGGAATACCTTCCTAATATTGAGTTGCACCCCCCGACTCCAATGCTTCAGTTGGGTCAAGTTGGCTGGATGTCCATTGGGTGGTGGACCATTCTTGATACACACAGGAAACTGTTGAGCGTGAAAAACCCAGCAGCGGTGCAGATCTTGACACAAACCGGTGCGCCTGGCACCGACTACCATTCTCCATTCAAAGGCACTTAAATCTTTTGTCTTGCCCATTCACCCTCTGAATGGAACACAAACGCAATCCATGTCTCAATTGTCTCGAGGCTTAAAAATCCTTCTTTAACCTGTCTCCTCCCCTTCATCTACACTGATTTGAAGTGGATTTAACAAGTGACATCAATAAGGGATCACAGATTTCACCCGGATTTACCTGGTCAGTCTATGTCACGGGAAGAGCAGGTGTTCTTAATGTTTTGTACACTCGGTGTATGTAGTCGTCAGATCTTGCGGCATGCACCAGAAATGTAGTGACGCCTGTATGTTCAGACACAAAATGCCTTTATTGTTGTTTAATACCGCTGTGTGGATCACTCTGTAGCTTATTTACACTTCACAAGAAGGACCCTTACACATGGCAGTGTATCACGTAACATTCCCCTTTTCATGGATGTGACAACACGTATGTAACACTACTTACAAGGCCAAAATGGCCTGGAGATTTCATTGTGTTGTTGTTTTTCCATCACTGATCACTTTGTTCCTCCGCTCATGAAGCTCTCGCTTAGGGTCTGCCTCCTTTTAAAGGTCCGTTTTATTAACCGGAAAGTGGAGTCTGTTCTTGGACCCTTGATCCACAGTCTTTGATACATACAGAACGCTTGAGAACATCATGTCCATGGCCAGACGTTGACAAGTAGTGGGGTTGGGATGAGAAGGCTATGTTGATATCCCTACTCCCTCTGTTGCATTCATTGTTTGATGGATAGCCACTGTGTGCCTATGTTTCCTTTGGGGTTATGGCGTCACGTAGCTTTGGGTGTGAGTACCTTGGAATGATGGCCATAAAGAATGGTAGTTAATAAAACGCTTGGCTGAAGAAAAGAGCCCTGCGGTAACAGAAATAGGTAACTATCTATTCAGAATTCAAAATGTTTGCTTTATGGTCATGACAAGAATGGATACCCACCGTGACAATGTTTTGATTCGATGACGCTTAAAATGAAAAACCTTGTGATACAGTAAAATGCAGAGACATTACAAAGCCATTCTTTAGAGTGGCTGCTACACCAATTCCATCACCACTGTATGGAAATGCATTCTGGTTAGAGACAATCAGCAGTTGCTGAATCTATTTTTGGACTTAAACATGAATAATATGTGCCCATTGATCCTTGACAAATATAATGTATAAAAGCCTCATGAGCTTAGTTCAACTGTCGCATCCCACCAGAACCAAAAATATAAGCTTGTTTTACTCCAATGTTAGTAAATGGAGTAAATGTCAACAAACACTGTATAGCCTCAAAAGATGGTTCGAAGTATAAGTTTGTGGTCATGGATGGTCAGTCCTTGCATCCATAGCTCTGTCTATGAATTTGAGAGTGGTTAAATTTCTCCAGCCCCATTCCTCAGCTATTTACCGAAACAGGGGCGGGTAGGTCGCTATGTTATTGTTTCTACTGCTGATTGCTTCTTTGACAAAATTCTCCCAAAAATTTTCGATTGGGATTGGTGTCAACCAGTTTACAGTTGAAGTCAGAAGTTTACATACACCTTAGTAAAATACATTTAAACTCAGTTTTTCACAATTCCTGACATTAAATCCGAGTAAAAACTCCCTGTTTTAGGTCAGTTAGGATCACCCCTTTATTTTAAGAATGTGAAATGTCAGAATAATAGTAAAGAGAGTGATTAATTTCAGGTTTTATTTCTTTCATCACATTCCCAGTGGGTCAGAAGTTTACATACACTCAATTAGTATTTGGTAGCATTGCCTTTAAATTGTTTAACTTGGGTCAAACATTTTGGGTAGCCTTCCACAAGCTTCCCACAATAAGTTGGATGAATTTTGGCCCATTCCTCCTGACAGAGCTGGTGTAACTGAGTCAGGTTTGTAGGTCCTCCTTGCTCGCACACACTTTCTCAGTTCAGCCCACAAATTTTGTATAGGATTGAGGTCAGGGCTTTGTGATGGCCACTCCAAAACCTTGACTTTGTTGTCCTTAAGCCATTTTGCCACAACTTTGGAAGTATGCTTGGGGTCCATTTGGAAGACCCATTTGCGACCAAGCTTTAACTTCCTGACTGATGTCTTGAGATGTTGCTTCAATATATCCACATGATTTTCCTCCCTCATGATGCCATCTATTTTATGAAGTGCACCAGTCCCTCCTGCAGCAAAGCACCCCCACAACATGATGCTGCCACCCCCGTGCTTCACGGTTAGGATGATGTTCTTCAGCTTGCAAGCCTCCCCCTTTTTCCTCCAAACATAACGATGGTCATTATGGCCAAACAGTTCTATTTTTGTTTCATCAAACCAGAGGACATTTCTCCAAAAAGTACGATCTTTGTCCCCATGTGCAGTTGCAAACCATAGTCTGGCTTTTTTATGGTGGTTTTGGAGCAGTGGCTTCTTCCTTGCAGAGCAGCCTTCAGGTTATGTCGATATAGGACTTGTTTTACTGTGGATATAGATACTTTTGTACCTGTTTCCTCCAGCATCTTCACAAGGTCCTTTGCTGTTGTTCTGGGATTGATTTGCACTTTTCGCACCAACGTACGTTCGTCTCTAGGTGACAGAATGTGTCTCCTTCCTGAGCGGTATGACGGCTGCGTGGTCCCATGGTGTTAATACTTGCGTACTATTGTTTGCACAGATGAACGTGGTACCTTCAGGCATTTGGAAATTGCTCCCACGGATGAACCAGACTTGTGGAGGTCTACAATGTATTTTCTGAGGTCTTGGCTGATTTCTTTGGATTTTCACATGATGTCAAGCAAAGAGGCACTGAGTTTGAAGGTAGGCCTTGAAATACATCCACAGGTACACCTCCAATTGACTCAAATGATGTCAATTAGCCTATCAGAAGCTTCTAAAGCCATGACATAATTTTCTGGAATTTTCCAAGCTGTTTAAAGGCATGGTCAACTTAGTGTATGTAAACTTCTGACCCACTGGAATTGTGATACAGTGAATTATAAGTGAAATAATCTGTCTGTAGACAATTGTTGGAAATATTACTTGTGTCATGCACAAAGTAGATGTCCTAACCGACTTAAACATCCAACTTCAACTGTATATCCAATTATATTTCTGATTTAGTGCAATGTAATATGTTCTTATAAAATATACTTTTCATTGAATGGAAATTGGGCTAGGGACTGTCTTATTTATCTGAGCATGTGGGTGAAACAAAATCCATGAGTGGGAAAAAACATTTTCCTCATGCCACAGGCCAAATGCTTAACTATGCATTACAAACACAATTTATGCTGGATTCCTCTTTGTTCATTGTCATTAAAAGCTGCTTTAAAGTTATCTGACAGCCTCTGCCTCCGAGAACCTGCCTTTGTCCATTCTAATTAGGTATACTCAGGTCTGGGTCAAAAATTCTGTGATATTCATAATGTACATCAATATGTAGCCTGTCCCAAGGCATCTCCTTCCTGCTTACTTATTCAGAATTGCAAATGTCTTGTTAACCCGGAGAGAACTAATAGCTTAAAACTTGGATCCAGTAGGATAGGGGATTCCTAGGAGAAATGCACTAACCTTGTCCACCTCCTAATACCCATACGTCTGTAAATCTTAGTGACAATTTATTATGGACATCCAAACAGTGGTAAGTCCCATAAGCCTGAATAATGACAACCCCAGTCTTTTGGGTCAGATAAGATACTGCATTGAATGGTCTTCTCTCTGCCATGTGCTGGAAGTATTGTGGGATGTCAAAACATTTTAAAATGTTTTCCTTTAAGAGGAAATAACATTCCTCTGGCTCGTAGTTTTCATATTCTGTTCCATTAGACTTCTTCTGACTTACACATTTTGACAAATTCCTTCAGGATTTGTTGTACTGATCTATCTGATCTTGTACGAGTTTAGCGTTCGTTGGCTAAAATTGCAGTCTAAGGAAACAGAATCTAAATGAATGGAAAACAAAAACGTAATAAGCAATTCTACAGTGTCAATACCCCCCAATGCAGTATTATAAAGTGGATCTATATTGGCATGGCTCCGGTTAGCAAGAATGTGACTCCTTTCACTGGCGCCCCGGATAGGAAATTGTTATGACCTCACCAAGGCTATCAACGTGCTACTATGCAGTGAGCTGATCGATACTGACTACTTTCCTCTGAGAACCAGACATATTGCCTGAAATCTGCCTGAAATCTCCCACGTGCCTGTGTTTTGACCCCGTGTTAGGGTCTTGCTATTTCTGTTGACAACACCATATAAACACAACCTTATATAGGGATATTTTACAGTTTCATAACACATGAGTGAACACTGTGCTAGATTGCTGCCTCCACTGCTTAAGTCAAGAGTGACCTTTTAATCAGAAAAAAAATGTATTGAATGTCAACTATGATAATCCATTAATACAACAGGGCAAAACCACTAGGCTGCTGCATTATCAGGACCTTTTCTCTAACTGTTCCAGAGACACAGATGGAGAACAATGCCTAAATTAAGAAGAGGGAGGACAAAGGAAGGGGATGCATTGTTGACATGATCTAATTCAAGTGAAGAGCTGGAGCAAGATCACTGGTTAGATGTCATTCCCGCCCCTACACAGGTTGAGAATTAGGTTGTTTGTCCTCTTCTCCGGCCATTCATTGTGATAATACTTTGGCAGGGTATATTGAAATCAATCAATAACAATTTAATTTGGACACACTGCCAAGTAAGTTCTTCCTGTGAGCAACATTGTAATATGTATTATACCTCAATGTATCTTGATGTGTTAACATTCTGCATTTATCTGGAAGACCCGCAGCGAGGCAAAATATTCATTTTATACCCAAAGGAAATAGCAAAAGTAATCACTGTTTGTGTCAAATGTTGATCTATGAGTTATTTGCAAACACCAGAGCATCACATGCTATTTGCTAATGTCTGGGCATAAGAATGACAGAGTGCATTCACTTGGGGAAGGCAGCTCGGCAGCAGAATTTTAAGAACTTATCAGGCAAAGTAGTCCATTGACTTGGCCATGTATCTTACAGAAACCTTTAAAGCAAACAGCCTCTTGTCAGACAAGCACTGGCTGAATCGCTGATAAACGTTATCGTCCCTGTCTATCTCTATGTATATCTATCCACCAAAATGTCACCCAAACAGAGCGAATTGGATAATTAGAGGCATTCTAGTTTCTTTTCAGGTCTCCC
Source organism: Salvelinus alpinus (assembly GCF_045679555.1). Taxonomy (NCBI): domain Eukaryota; kingdom Metazoa; phylum Chordata; class Actinopteri; order Salmoniformes; family Salmonidae; genus Salvelinus; species Salvelinus alpinus. The sequence goes on from NC_092095.1 coordinate 53,173,671, forward strand.
TTTTTTCATAATCTTAAGTGACAGAGCAATTTGGGCTGAAGCATTGAACACAGCCAAGACCAAATTACGGCAACGGCCTTCCAGCCGATAACCAATTTTCAACTTGTAACACGGCAGCTTTGTTCGCAAACTCATCAAATGCTGCCCCCTAATTGAGCTTTCCCACTGGGTTTAATTCAGTTTCCACCCTTGCTACAATATAAATGCACAGACAAAGGCTTGTTCTTTTCGCACATTAATCAGAATAAAATTAACACTAACAGTTATCTTCAACAGAAATTACTTTATACAATTAGGGTTTAGTCAATAAAGTAAAACTGCATTGGGTTTTATTGCACCCTTGTGATACACACCTTTGGAAAATGCTGCTGTGGATTTCTGTTACTGCGGGTGGCTCTTTTGGGGGGTCCACAATACTTTGTTTACCTTACAGAAACCTCAGTCAGCTGTAACATTAACTTCCCCCAACTTTCCCCTGTATCTCTTAAACACATTTCTCCTGGATAGAAGAGGTGCAGGGCAAAAAGCCTAAGTGACAGACACACTGTCAGAGACTCACAAAGAGTTTCAGTCTCCAGCTATATCAGCAGCAGCAGTGAGCAGTGGATAAAAAGAACAAGCTGTACAAAAGTCGGGGAAACTCTCCTGTAAAGAGTTTCTTCTAAGAGTACTGATGACATTTCGAGAGGTGATAAGCAAACTGTAATGGTGTTTTGACAGGGGCCTCTGATGGACACTTTGCTGACCCAAAAATGTGGTGCGCCAAAATCTTCCCTGTCTACCTCCCAACATCAAACAGCAGGAAGTGATGGCCCAACGTGAGAATCCGCCACCCCCCCACATATTTTCAGGATGAGGCAACCTCAGACATTCCCCACATCTGCCGTAGACTACACGACAGCCAAAAAGCCAACGTATCCACAGAGAGGTGTACGCCAGAAAGCCTGACAAGGGATGTGCTTCATGCCAAAATGTTCAAACTTTTGAGGAAAATGGTAGCTGATAAATTATTCATCAAAAGTCAATGCATGTAGAAAGAGTGAGGAGGGATCACTCAAGTTTGAAAGGCCTCTTTGGCTGCTTATGTTTCAAAAGGTTAAACAATTTAAACTTTCCACTTTCCTGGAGGTATAGCATTCGGGAAGTAACTAAGTTAAAATGTGGGCTGCTTTTAGAAAGGCAGCCCAATTCCACCATTCTTTTCACTAATTGTTCTTTTGACCAATCAGATCAGCTCTGAAAAAGAGCTGATGTGAAAAGTTCTGATGTGATTGGTCAAAAGACCAATTAGTGGAAAAAATATCAGAATTGGGCAACCTGTCTAAACTCAGCAGTGTTTTCAGACAAGGTATTTACGTCTTGGACAACTGATATATGCCTTGAATAATAGTGACTATCAGTTAATACTTTAACATGAACAATTCAGTGGCCATCTCGGCTGTTTCACTAGCCGTAACCCACAGTCCTCAAGTTCAACAAACCCTGTCAATAAAATTGAGGCATTACACACTTTTCCTTTTAATTTGCTACAGCCCAAGCCCTTCATTGGACGTCTGAAACTTCCAGCAGAACATAAGTAGAACTATTTTTTGCCATCATTTCTTTCATCTCAACATACTTTGCTCAGTGTTCTTAGACACAATTAGGGAGACATGGCCTAAGTTATGCTCAGTTGTGACATATGGGCAGTGAGTCGTAAAACGATATAATTACCTTTCAAAAAGATGGTGGACCTCCTTTAACTGACGTTAATTAGTCAAACAGCAGAAATCTACAGTTGGAAATCTCTGAGCCATGAAAACTAATACAACCCCTATTGATAATTGGTGTGTGGTTTAGCAGCCATACTCCAAAAATCCTCACATTCCCAGGATAATTTGCAATGCATAATGAGCAATTGGTCTTTGTGGTTAGGGCAGATCTGTCTTGAAAGGTAGACTGAGGTGAATCAATTTTAATTGACTACAAGATTTGGTTAATCAATGGGGACCGAATCCATACTTTAGATCTAAGTACTCTTTACTCAAAAGTCCATGCAACGCTCCCATTGATATCAATGCATGATTTATGTGACCTCCGGCCTTGTATCAGAGGTCAAGCTAAAAAAACACCAACTAGCTCCCACGGCTCTCCTTGTGTCATAGGCCGGACTTAACATTTCTGGATGAGGTCAGAGATCAGGTGATTTTTGACTTACTACGGCTCTAGAGGATTGTGGGTAATCCTACTGTCTTTAGGATGAGAAATTGACTAGGATGCCTAGAACAGCGTCGTTGTTGTGCATGCGCTTACAATATACTATTATTTAAATAGTAGGCTAAATGGTAAAAACAATGCACAACTGGTAATGTGAATAAAAACATCCCCTAAAATATTTAATCATGTTTTGACTGTGTGGGTTCAAGGCCCAAATTTTAAGATCTGCTAAATTGGTATGCACCAATCAATTCCTGAAGACATTTTTCATATTTATTGGTCTCCACTGCTGATTAATCTCATTTCCACCCTCCATGTTTCCTCCTCATTTGCCTTCAATTATGGCTTTATTGACTTTCTTGGCAGACCCAAGTAATCCTTTTTCCGTATAATTCCTGTGAATCCAATCTCTCTTCACAATTAGGCCGCGATACATTCCACACACATCACCCCTTTGTGGGAAAATAACATCCATCGCTTCTCAAAGTCATCGCCACTTTTGCCTTTAAGTGGTAATTTACCAACTTGCTAGCATGCTAGTAGATACCCATACACTTCCAGTCATTGCACTAATGCTAGTTAGCATTGGTTCGCAAAACTACCTCTAACTTCCTTCATACTGGACACAGAGACTTAAAAATGGTACCCACAAGTTCATCTGACTCTGGGGAAGTAGATTAAAGGGCCTTGTTGCCAAAATCCCGAAGTATCCCTTTAAGGCTAAATGACACAGAGGCCCCACATCGCTCATCCATATGTATATAGTCTTATTTCATTCCTACTTAGATTTGTGTATATTGGGTATATGTTTTGTAATTTGTTAGATATTACTTGTTAGATATTACTGCACTGTCGGAGCTAGAAGCACAAGCATTTCGCTACACCCGCAATAACATCTGCTAATCACGTGTATGTGACCAATACAATTTGATTTGATTTGAGATTAATTTATGATTATTTTTGAATGATATAAATGTCCGCAGTGTCCCATAGCTGACTATGCATTAACATTGAATTCATTACCCTATTCATGCTTAATTTCTCCTTTCCATCATCATTGCATTTGGGGAAATTAAACCACTGTACTGGGACTAACAGCCTTCTGACAGGTTTAGGATGTTTAGCACTCACATAGGAATATGAGGGCACAGCTCGGTTGGGAGGACAGTAGAGAGTATCTCCTTCCTTGGCTTCTTGACAGATGCTTCTCATTTACACACCTTTCACGCTCATTGTTGGTAATAAGAGCGTAATATAGATCATTATGGTGACTGAGGTTTTGGGCTGATTCATGCATTGTACAGATGTTGGATCTTATTTTGATCACCCTGTTGTTGCAGGACATTTTCTGCAAAGCAGGAAATGCAAACTTGTAGTCTAAAAAGGCTTCTAAAGTTGGGAATTTCCAATTTAAAATGTCAGACTTGTTTTGCCCCAACAAAAAATGTATCAACCCCTACAAAAATGTCCATTAATTATAATCCACACAATAATTGACTTTCACATACTGCAGTATAATTTTCCTGCTGTGAGAAACTGGTCGAATTAAGATCCTACATCTGTAAGTGTTACTTTCCAGCAAGAGATGTCACTGGAGTCAAGATTACAAACTGTGCTCCAGAGCTACAATAGGATCCATTCATTATCAGTCTGACCTGATATTCTTGTAATAATTAGATGTATTCATCCGCTATAGACCAAGGAGATTTGAGAGGGATAGTAATAAATTGAGCAAGCACGTAATCAGTTTCTATTCAGCTAACGAAGCACTCGCTTATTATACACCCTTTGTGATCCACACAGATCAAATTAGGTCTCTCCCCTACTGCTGCCCACTTTCTTTGACACTATTTCGTATTCATGGTTCAGGCATGACCATCTGAGAGCAGCAAGTATGAAGCAAGGACATTGTCTTTCATGCACTCAATGCTTTCACTAAAATGCTACGCTACAATACAGAGAAACTTGTATTGGTAATTTTAAAGATACTAAAGAGCAGCACAATCAATTCTGATTGTAGAACAGAAATAGAGACGGAGGCTGGACTAGATAGATACTTTATGTACTGAGATTTTTTATACACAAATGATGCTGACTATTCTACTCGTGTTTGCTCAGTCAGTCTTTGGTAGCTTGTATTGATACATAGGTCTACAGGGTTTTCCATAGATAAATCTGCCACTGAATAACACTGTAGAATATTATGGATACCTTGCAACTTCTGTATTGGATGATCATAATAATTTAGCGTCATCATATCAAAATTAAATCACGTCTTCATCAATAGCATGCCCTCCCAGTGAATCGAAAAACATGCATTCAGAACTCACTTGAAAAAAAAAGATGTGAATTTCAATGTGACTTCCCGGGTTAGCTAATGGATAAAAAGAAACCATAGAAAGGTCCCTCACCACAAGTCCCTCATATGCATCCCTCCTTTTGAAGACCCACTTTCTATTCATCCTTCTATTGCATCTCCTCCTACAGCATCTTAATGATGTGACAGATGTTTTTATTTGCAGTCCTTGGTAAATTCCTGCAATTGTAACACTTCTCCAAGTGTGTTAGTCCATTCTCTCTTTGCAGCTTACACGAGCGGGCTCCTGGGAACACAGCATCAACAATGCTTAGGATGTCTCTCATTTTGTCGTGACAAAGCAATGATAAAATGAGGAAGACACTGTTGACTGTTACCAGTTGAGACTGATACCAGTTTATGTCACGCCCTGATCTGTTTCACCTGTCCCTTTGATTGTCTCCACCCCCTCCAGGTGTAGCTTATTTTCCCCAGTGTATTTATCCCTGTGTTTCCTGTCTCTCTGTGCCAGTTCGTCTTGTATGTTTAGTCAAGTCAACCAGTGTGTTTTTCCCCCCCGTACTCATTTTCTATTCCCTTTTGCTAGTCTTCCTGGTTTTTGACCATTGCCTGACTCTGGACTACTTTCCTGCCTGCCCTAATCTGGTGCCCTTCAGTACCTATTCGGTACCTACACGACCATTCTCTTGCCAACCCCTTTTTGGATTAATAAGCATTGTAAGACTCCAACCATCTGCATCTGGGTCTCGCCTTGTGCCTTGATAGTTTATTTATCAGTGTTAAGAATGTTGAAATATTAGTGGATTAAACCTTTTTGAATGCTTTTAGTTCATGCAAACGTTATTCTCTATGCTTTCCATTGCACCTCTGGTTAGTAACTATCATGTGGCGCAAAAGCACTTTGCACTTATCCAACAACAGCTAGCTTAGCTAACACGCCTTAATGGTAAACCATACATAGGAAACAGGGTTATTCTCGTAATGTGCTGCCACATAGCAATACATGACGTAACACAGCACACAATCTGCCCCTTATACGACACACAACTCAATGTAAACCCCCTTTACTACAGTGATGCCAATCATGCCACTTAGCAGCATAGCTCTGGGTGATTTACTGGGCCTTTGAGCCTCCTGTTGACTAGACTGAGGCTCAGCAAACTTTAATTAAAGCAAAGCTGCATCAACTGAGGAAGCCTGGAGAGAGAGCATGGTCGGGCAAAGAACATAATCAGGTGACAGGCTGTGTCAAGGTAACCTAGTGGTTAGAGCGTAGGGCCTGTAATAGAAAGATAGCTGGTTCGAATATCCGAGCCGTCAAGGTAAAAAATCGGTGGTGTCCTTGAGCAAAGCACGTAAACCTCATTTTCTCCAAAGGCACCGTACTACTATGGGTGACCCTGTAAAACAACACGTTTCACTGCACCTATCCTGGGTATGTGACAATATAGTTATATACAATACCCGTCAAAAGTTTGGACACACCTACTCGTTCAAGGGTTTTTCTTTATTTTGCTATTTTCTAAATTGCAATAGTGAAGACATCACAGCTATGAAAAAACACATATGGAATCATGTAGTAACCAAAACAGTGTTAAACAAATCAAAATATTTGTTGTACTGTAGATTCTTCAAAGTAGCCACCATCTGACTTTGACAGCTTTGCACACTCTTGGCATTCTCTCAATCAGCTTCATGAGGAATTATTTTCCAACAATCTTGAAGGGGTTCCCATATATGCCTTCAATCTACGGTCCAACTTATCCCAAACCATCTCAATTGGGTTGAGGTCGGGTGATTGTGGAGGCCAGGTCATCTGATTCAGCACTCAATCACTCTCCTTCTTGTGCAAATAACCCTTACACAGCCTGGAGGTGTGTTTTGGGTAATTGTCCTGTTGAAAAACAAATGAAAGCCCCGCAAACCAGATGGGATGGCATATCGCTGCAGAATGCTGTGGTAGCCATGCTGGTTAAGTGTGCCTTGAATTCTAAATAAATTACAGACAGTGTCTCCAGCAAAGCACCCCCACACAATCACACCTCCTCCTCTATGATTCACGTTGGAAACCACACATGCAGAGATCATCTGTTCACCTACTCTGCATCTCACAAAGACACGGCAGTTGGAATCAAAAATCTCAAATTTTGGACTCATCAGATGTCAAAGGACACATTTTCACCGGTCTAATGTCCATTGTTCGTGTTTCTTGGCCAAAGAAAGTCTCTTCTTATTATTGGTGTCCTTTAGTAGTGGTTTCTTTGCAGCAAATCGACCATGAAGGCCTGATTCATGAAGTCTCCTCTTAACAGTTGATGTTTAGATGTGTCTGTTACATGAACTATGTGAAGCATTTATTTGGGCAGCCATCTGAGGTGCCTTTAACTCTAATGAACTTATCCTCTGCAGCAGAGGTAACTCTGGGTCTTCCTTTCCTATGGAAGTCCTCATGAGAGCCAATTTCATCATAGCGCTTGATGGTTTTTGCGACTGCATGTGATGAAACTTTCAAAGTTCTTGAAATGTTCCACATTGACTGACTTTCATGTCTTTAGTAATGATGGACTGTCGTTTCTCTTTGCTTATTTGAGTTGTTCCTGCCATAATATGGACTTGGTCTTTCACCAAATAGGTCTACCTTCTGTATACCACCCATACCTTGTCACAACACAACTGATTGGCTCAAACGTATTAAGAAGGAAAGAAATTCCACAAATTAACTTTTAAGAAGGCACACCTGTTAATTGAAATGCATGCCAGGTGACTACCTCATGAAGCTGGTTGAGAGAATGCCAAGAGTGTGCAAAGCTGTCATCAAGGCAAAGGGTGGCTACTTTTAACAATCTCAAATATAAAATATATTTCAATTAATTTAACACTTTTTGGCTTACTACATGATTCCATATGTGTTATTTCATAGTTTTGATGTCTTCACTATTATTGTAAACATAAATAAAACCTTGGAATGAGTAGGTGTGTCAACTTTTGACTGGTACTGTGTATATTATTATAAATATTTTCTGAGCTAATTTTTCATCTGAGGAAGACGCCCATGCCGCTCGATGCCAGTATCTAAGCACCTTTTTGATCAGGGTGTACACACACACACACACACACACACACACACACACACACACACACACACACACACACACACACACACACACACACACACACACACACACACACACACAGTCAAGCAGATACAAAACACATTGACTGGTGGCTCATAGAAAGGATGAGATATGCATGTTGTAGGTGACAATGGTAACAACATGGTAGAATAGAGTAAACACGTCATATTCAGAAAACCTTTGTTTGCCATTACATACAAGCAACAGAAATCTGTTTAGGAAATATTATTTTGCTTTCATAGAATGGTATTCCTTGATACAGACATATTTCAATAATCAAGTGCCATTTACTTACAAAATGGGATGCATTTGCTCCACATTTAACATGTTTGGAATGCACATTCTACAGATTGAACGGTTTGAACTCTCTCAATTTTGTATTAAATGCATGTACACTACCGTTCAAAAGTTTGGGCTCACTTAGAAATGTTCCATGCGAGAAATTGCCAAGAAACTGAAGATGTCGTACAATACTGTGTACTACTCCCTTCACAGAACAGAGCAAGCTGGCCATAACCAGAATAGAAAGAGGGGTGGGAGGCCCCGGTGCACAACTGAGCAAGACGACAAGTACATTAGAGTGTCTAGTTTGAGAAACAGACGCCTCACAAGTCCTCAACTGGCAGCTTCATTAAATAGTACCCGCAAAACACCAGACTCAATGTCAACAGTGAAGAGGTGACTCCGGGATACTGGCCTTCTAGGCAGAGCTGCAAAGAAAAAAATTAAAGATTAAGATGCCTAGAAGGCCAGAATCCCGAAGTCGCCTCTCACTGTTGACGTTGAGACTGGTGTTTTGTGGCTACTATTTAATGAAACTGCGAGTTGAGGACTTGTGAGGCGTCTGTTTCTCAAACTAGACATTCTAATATACTTGTCCATTTGCTCAGTAAGTCAACTAGTCTAAAGAAGGCCAGTTTTATTGCTTCTTTAATCAGGACAACAATTTTCCGCTGTGCTAACATAATTGCAAAAGGGTTTTCTAATGATCAATTAGCCTTTTAAAATTATACACTTGGATTAGCTAACACAATGTGCCATTGGAACACAGGAGTGATGGTTTCTGAGAATGGGCCTCTGTAAGCCTATGTAGATATTCCATTAAAAATCAGCCGTTTCCAGCTACAATAGTCATTTACAATATTAACAATGTATACACTGTAATTCTGATACATTTTCTATTATTTTAATGGACAAAAAAAAGGCTTTTCTTTCAAAAACAAGGACATTTCTAAGTGACCACAAACTTTTGAACAGTAGTGTATATTCTGGATCAAGTTCTCTTAACAGCTGTGCCTCTTTCAATCTGAATCACTCTGAAGAGATAAGAATGTTAGTTATTTACAAAAATAATCAATTAAGCAATAGTACATAAACACACACTATCCCCTATTGCAGTAAATCAGTACATTTACAATCATTCAGTTCTCAGTGGTTCTGTAAATGTTTTTGCAAGAAAGCAGATTTCAACACAGTTACAGTAGCTGCTAAATTCCCTTTGCTAAATTGCTAATGACTAAATAAGTGTTTCTCAGTTTATTGCACCTAACTGATGTGAGAGATCCTTCCATACTCATCTGGAAATAGAGTAGATAAGCCATATTTCTCTTAAAAAGAATCCCTAGCATCAATCACACTCACAGAGGGTACAGACAGACCTTTTTAAAATCTTTTGAACTCCGTCATGCTACACTGCATTACACTTCCCTGAAAGCCCTGTCATATTGAATTTTGTCTTGCTTTGGTAAACATATTTCCTTTCTTGCTTGGAATTAAAAGTTTCTCTCTCTCGCTCCCTCCCTCACTCCCTCGCTCCCTCTCTCCCTCTTTCTCTCTCTCTCTCTATATATATATCTATATATATATATGAGTGGGAGGAGCAGGTAGAAGAGGCTGTACTGTAGCTTGACCTCTAAAATATGAAGTCAGACCCATGACACACCATTTGGTGTGTTCAGTGGATTATTGGTATTGGGGACAAAATCCTAACTCCATTATGTGTAACCAACGTAACACCTAGTAACCATTGACGTTGACCTTTAATCCCCTAGCATGCTACCAAGACACAGACGAGAGAACATTGAAAAAACAAGTAATTCCATTGATGTGAATCAATTATTATTGTTTAATAATCACTTGAATCATGTTTCCTACAGAAAAGACCTCAGCCACAATTTTGATCCATGCTATGATATATTAATAAACAATGAATAATCCATATTCTATTATTTTCTCAAGCTCAAGATTAATATAATAATTTGATTTAAACGTTTACATGCTTTGCAAGAAGAACGATTTCCCTAATAATCCTGTTTACATGGATACATCTGAAACCAGGCTACCTGATGGGACTTTGATAAATGCAGAAAATCGGCAATCAAAATAAACGTTCTACCCCAGCGACCATGTCATTTTTATGAAACTATTTAATTAGTTCGGAACGTTTGTATGCGAAAACAATTTCTAAGATGCATACATTCAGTTTTTCCTAACTCGCTTCACTTGAGCAAAATAAGTCATCTTTTATGTACAGTAACTCTGATTAAGGCGTTTACATGTCCTGATAAATAATAAAGATTGCTCAGAAAACCACGTGTTTTAATCGGCATGTGCTTACTTCGATTATGACCTGACGCCGATTTAAGATAAGCAGAGTAAGGTGTTTACATGACTAATGCCGTTCTCGGGCTACTGCCATAATCAGTTTAATATCAAATTATTAGTGTGGATGTAAACATACTCATTGCCTTCATTATATGAATGAGGCTAAAGGACAATGGCTGCCGTTGTAAAGCCGAGCGGCCAGAGCAGGCCGAGCGGCCGGGGATGGAGGTTGTTCCTGTGGCATGGCAGGAGGCCAGACTCTGACAGCTGACTAATGACTTTCACTGAGGGTGTCACGCACAGATTTATGTCCCCTCTTGCCTGAGTCCACTCACAGTATTTTAAAGCAAGAGTTATTCGTTCAGCACCCCTCCCCTCAAATGCCAATATAACTCTTCTCCTCCACAACTGAACCCCCCCCACCCAAAAGCCTACCCCCCACCAAATGGCCTGCATGGTCCATTTCAGATTTGATTTGCATTGTGTCTCAGACCTGAGTCAACACTTGATGCTAAAAGAGATGCCTTTGACGTGCTGTATTAGACGGGTAGGAAAGCAGATAGATAGAGGAGGAGAGAGAGCCAGAAGAGGGATAAGTGCAAAGATAGATCAAACACAACCATTTAAAAAACGGAATCAAATCTCACAGCCTCCCTTTGCCGCAATGCTAGTCCATTGTTAATTGTCCAGAAGAGTCACAGCGTAGTCTGTGCACATTGTGGTGTTTGGCTGTCTCTAGCATGTTGTGTAATTACTCAAGGCGCAGCTCATATGCCAAGGCTGTAATAAAAGCGGAGTGATCTCATTTCCATGTGTTAATCTTGAATGGCATAGCAAACTGGCCTATGTGATAGATCTGTAAATGTTTTCACAGAGTGATTATCAAGTGCATGAGGGATTGGAAGATATGAGCTCTGAGGCTTCAGATGGGAGAGCTTGGCAGGGACGTTGGGGAGACACAGATTACAGCAAGCAGCCATCTCAATCATACCCCAGCTGGCTCTTTGGAAAAGGTTTAATGTCGGCCTTGTTCCAAGAAAGGGGAAGAATTAAACAATTTGGATATAATGCCCCACAAAGCATTAGCTGTGCTACTAATCAAATACTGGGGGGGATTTGTTACAAAGTTAGATCTATGAAATCCTGTGGTACTTGTAGCTGATCGCATATTGAGCCATGGCTGGTGATCGCATTATGAGCCATGATCGGAGGCGAAACAATCGGTCTTCTTCTGATATAAATACATCTCATCTAAACAACGAATCTGTCCTATACTGTATGTATAAAACATGAATGGTGTCTGCCTATTGAAAGAACACAAAAGCTGTTTGCTTTCTGCAAAAGCTTGACCTTTCAATGACCTTCGGAGTGCATTCTCATCAATGCCATGGTGTTTTTTTAAAGGATGTGTACAATATCCGAAGGAAGCACTATTGCGAATCATCATGCAGATTGACCTCATGATTGGCGTCATGATTATTTTCAATTGACCTTCGATGAGCTTCGTCGGAAATATCTGCGTTAACAACGTCAATGTACTCTTCTGAAAGCCTAAGTATACTGCAAACCAACCATGACATACTTAGCCTGTAGGTTATAGAAAAACATTCTATGAGACTTCGATTGACCCCAATCAAGCAAAATACTGCACTGTTTACCTTCGTCAAAGTACATCTTAATTGCTACACCCCCAAACGTGTGTTAAAAATTAACATAATCTTTAATTATGTTTCAGGAGTTCATTGCAGAATACAATACTTGCAGAACAAGTATTGTCGCTGGTAGCAAAAGGTGAATCACTTATCGCCTTGTCGTTGTGGTAAACACGGTGAACAACCTCTAGCACGCACACAAAACCCCTGACACGTACACACCACACACACACACACTCGCATAAACGGCACTGTATAAAGGCGATGACACATTATCAAAACCCTGCTGGTGGTTTAAAAACAAAAGCAACTCTTACAGTATCTGTCTAACTCCCCATTCTGCAGATGAGTGTGCTGGTTAGCCGGGGGGATGTTTGCAACAGGGTGTCAGCGTAGTGGGTGAAAAGCCTTGCCTGTTTGGTCGTGACTGCAGGGGAGGGGGAGTTATGGGGGCGTGACTTTCGTCCGTTAATATTTCAAGCCGTCCCACATTTGTGCTTGCCCAGAGCGGTCTCGCCGGGGACTGGAGCCAGGGTTCCGCTCCAACAGGCATGTCGTTTTCTCCGTGGCACTGTCTGTCTGACACTCGCCTGGTAACTTTGAACAACAGTCTGGGTTTGTTAGCGCGATAGCCTTAGCATGGGCTAAGCACCGTTAGAGACTGTAATTAAGGCACTGCTCATTAGGCTGCACAGCTATAAGTCGCCTGTTTTCTCTTTTCTGCGTGCTCCATACTTAGGGACATATCTCAGTGACATAGTTCTTCTTTATCTAACTGTAACGCATGAAACAGCTTGCTATACACATTCATAGCTGCTTATAGATCATCATAGCATCCTTTATAAATGCATTGGGTTGATAGCTAAATGCATTATTAATAAAGTTATGGCACATTTTTATAGAGATGGTCACATTTCTGCTTCGTAAAATATGTGCCTCTGATTTGTCTGATTTGTCGAGAGAGTATACAATATGAAAACTTCATGAAGGCACGTGACGCCATGCTCTCTGGAATGTATCAAACTAAAGGGGTTTGGATGGGTACGAGGGGAAGAATGTCTGCAGTACCTCACCAGGCTGGTTAACAGCCCTTTAGCACCTCTTAGGATCACTTTATACCCCCTTTGCCAGGTTTATGTCCATACTTTAACTGCAAAGCCCTTTGTGATTTATTTCTCACATAAATGCCTATATATTCACATGTAGAGGAGTTTAGACAGGTGGTTCTCGTGGAAATTGTGCCACGCATTCTTCCATACATGATTATGGGCAACACGTGCTATATTTTTACTGGTTTAGATGATACGTTATGCACATATTTACCATGGTTGACACCCATACTATGTATCTATCTGAAAGGGAGAGGGAATTGAATACTGATGGTAATAGACAGTGTTATAATGCACTCTGTACCAGATTCATTTTGATAAACACCAAGCTGGATAAGGCTTAACATAAGGTAAGTCCTTTGTTGAATGACATCTTGAAGTTGTCTTTGTTGACAACCTGTAATAACAATTACATTTAGGTTGGGCCTTGATCCAAGAATACACTTGATATAGGCACTGTTATTAGGCTAACTGACGTCAGATACAAGTGGAAACAAGAGTGTCTGGGTGTGCGTGTATGTGAGGGTGTATGTGTATGTCAGGGTGTGTGTATGTGAGGGTGTGTGTGTATGTGAGGTGATGTGTATGTGTATGTGAGGGGGTGTGTATGTGAGGGTGTGTATGTGAGGGTGTCTGTGTATTCTGAGGGTGTGTGTATGTGTACGTGTGGGTATGTGTACGTGATGGTGTGTGTATGTGTATGTGTGTGGATGTGTATGTGTGTGTATGTAAGGGTGTGTGTGTGTATGTGAGGGTGTGTGTGTATGTCAGGGTGTGTGTATGTGAGGGTGTGTGTGTATGTGAGGTGATGTGTATGTGAGGGGGTGTGTATGTGAGGGTGTGTATGTGAGGGTGTCTGTGTATTCTGAGGGTGTGTGTATGTGTACGTGTGGGTATGTGTACGTGAGGGTGTGTGTATGTGTATGTGAGGGTGTGTGTGTATGTAAGGGTGTGTGTGTATCTGAGGGTGTGTGTGTATGTAAGGGTGTGTGTGTTTCTGAGGGTGTGTGTGTTTCTGAGGGTGTGTGTGTATGTGAGGGTGTGTGTATGTGTACGTGAGGGTGTGTGTACGTGAGGGTGTGTGTACGTGAGGGTGTGTGTATGTGAGGTTGTGTGTATGTGAGGGTGTGAGGGTGTGTGTATATGTGTGTTTGTAAGAGATCTTTGCTCCTCAAGTGCTTACAAGATTTTTAACACACATCTAGCCAGTGTGCTGGAAATAACCACATTTAATGAATAGTTTTCAAGAAATTCCTCTTAATTTGGGAAATGTATTTATAATGATGAAGACATTTTACTGAATATCTTAAGCTAAATGCTTCTAAAGTGTAGTAGAACGTGGGAAACAAACCATCCCACTGTGTGCTTGGTGGGAACATGTTTTTTTCATAATTTGTCGCTAGTGTAAGAGAACATTGCAATAACTTTCGATGAAGATGTTACTAATTACTTAGTGTTTGGAGTGCACAATGTTCAGGTTTTGTCACGTTCCTGACCTGTTTTCTGTTAGTTTTGTATGTGTTTGTTGGTCAGGACGTGAGTTTGGGTGGGCAGTCTATGTTTTCTGTTTCTATGTTGGTTAATGGGTACCTAATATGGTTCTCAATTAGAGGCAGGTGGTTTTCATCTCCTCTGATTGAGAATCATATTAAGGTAGGTGTTGTCACATTGTTTGTGGTGGGTGGTTGTCTCCTGTGTCTGTGTCTATGTTGCACCATAAGGGACTGTTTCGTTCGTTCGTCGTTTTATGTAGTCATTTTCCTGTCCGTTCGTTCTGCGTTACATGTAAGTCCTTACGTTCAGGTTTGTCTACTCCGTTTGTTTTTTTGTTTAGTTTTAAGTGAAGTTCGTGTTGTCGTCTTTACTTTAATAAATATCATGTCAAATCACAAGTCTGCATTTTGGTTCGATCCCTGCTCCTCCTCTTCGTATGAAGAGGAGGAGGAACGCCGTTACAGAACCACCCACCAATCCAGAACCAAGCAGCGGAAATTCGAGCAGCGGCCAAGTAAGCAGGACTCGTGGACTTGGGAGGAAGTATTGGAGGGAAAAGGACACTGGGCGCATATTGGGGAATATCGCCGCGCTCGTGAGGAGATGGAGGCAGCGAGAGCCCAAGAGCATTGGTATGAGGAGGCAGCAAGGAGACGTGGCTGGAAGCCCGAGAAGAAACCCAAAAACTTTCTTGGGGGCGGCTAAGAGGTAGTGGGCCGAGGGCAGGTAGGAGACCTGCGCCCACTTCCCAGGCTTACCGTGGAGAGCGGGAGTACGGGCAGACACCGTGTTACGCAGTAGAGCGCACGGTGTCTCCTGTACGTGTGCATAGCCCGGTGCGGGTTATTCCACCTCCCCGCACTGGTAGGGCTAGAATGGGCATTGAGCCAGGTGTCATGAGGCCGGCTCAACGCGTCTAGTCTCCAGTGCGTCTTCTCGGGCCGGCATTCATGGCACCAGCCTTACGCATGGTGTCCCCGGTTCGCCTACATAGCCCGGTGCGGGTTATTCCACCTCCCCGCACTGGTCGGGCGACGGGGAGTATTCAGCCAGGTAAGGTTGGGCAGGCTCAATGCTCAAGGGAGCCAGTACGCCTGCACGGTCCGGTATTTCCGGCGCTACCTCACCGCCCCAGCCCAGTACCACCAGTGCCTACACCACGCACCAGGCTTCCAGTGCGTTTTCAGAGCCCTGTTCCTCCTCCACGCACTCTTCCTATGGTGCGTGTCTCCAGCCCAGTGCCTCCAGTTCCGGCACCACGCACTAAGCCACCTGTGCGTCTCCAGAGCCCTGTACACACTGTTCCTTCTCCCCGTACTCGTCCTGATGTGCGTGCCCGCAGCCCGGTGCCACCAGTGCCGGTACCACGCACCAGGCAAATAGTACGCTTTGAGAGTCCAGTGTGCCCTGTCCCTGCTCCCCGCACTAGCATGAAGGTGCGTGTCCTTAGCCCGGTGCCTCCAGTTCCGGCACCACGCACCAGGTCTACAGTGCGCCTTATCCGGCCAGAGCCATCCGTCTCCCCAGCGCCATCTGAGCCATCCGTCTCCCTAGCGCCATCTGAGCCATCCGTCTCCCCAGCGCCATCTGAGCCATCCGTCTCCCCAGCGCCATGTGAGCCATCCGTCTGTCCCGAGCCATCAGAGCCGCCCGTCTGTCCCGAGCCGTCAGAGCCGTTCGTCAGTCAGGAGCCGCTAGAGCCGTTCGTCAGTCAGGATCTGCCAGAGCCGCCAACCAGACAGGATCTGCCAGAGCCGCCAACCAGACAGGATCTGCCAGAGCCGCCAACCAGACAGGATCTGCCAGAGCCGCCAACCAGACAGGATCTGCCAGAGCCGCCAGCCAGACAGGATCTGCCAGAGCCGCCAGCCAGACAGGATCTGCCAGAGCCGCCAGCCAGACAGGATCTGCCAGAGCCGTTAGTGAGCCATGAGCAGCCAGAGCCGTTAGTGAGCCATGAGCAGCCAGAGCCGTCAGCGAGCCATGAGCAGCCAGAGCCGTCAGCGAGCCATGAGCGTCCAGAGCCGTCAGCGAGCCATGAGCGTCCAGAGCCATCAGCGAGCCATGAGCGTCCAGAGCCGTCAGCGAGCCATGAGCGTCCAGAGCCGTCAGCCTGCCATGAGCGTCCAGAGCCGTCAGCCTGCCATGAGCGTCCAGAGCCGTCAGCCTGCCATGAGTGTCCGGAGCCGTCATTCATCCAGAACTGCCTCTCAGTCCAGAGCTGTCTCTCTGTCCGGAGCTGCCCTTCAGTCCGGAGTTGCCCCTCTATCCTGAGCTACCTCTCTATCCTGAGCTATCTCTCTGTCCTGAGCTATCTCTCTGTCCTGAGCTACCTTGTTCCGGAGCTGTCCTTTATCTTGGTGTTGCCCCTTAAATTAGGTGGGGGAAATAAGAGGGTGGTCATTCTAAGGGGGAGACGTAAGCTGGGATTGACTATGGTGGGGTGGGGACCTCGCCCTGAGCCTGAGCCACCACCGTGGTCAGATGCCCACCCAGACCCTCCCCTAGACCTTTGGTGGTGCGTTCGGAGTACGCACCTTGAGGGGGGGGTTATGTCACGTTCCTGACCTGTTTTCTGTTAGTTTTGTATGTGTTTGTTGGTCAGGACGTGAGTTTGGGTGGGCAGTCTATGTTTTCTGTTTCTAATGGGTACCTAATATGGTTCTCAATTAGAGGCAGGTGGTTTTCATCTCCTCTGATTGAGAATCATATTAAGGTAGGTAGTTTCACAGTGTTTGTTTGTGGGTGGTTGTCTCCTGTGTCTGTGTCTATGTTGCACCATACGGGACTGTTTCGTTCGTTCGTCGTTTTATGTAGTCATTTTCCTGTCCGTTCGTTCTGCGTTACATGTAAGTCCTTACGTTCAGGTTTGTCTACTCCGTTTGTTGTTTTGTTTAGTTTTAAGTGAAGTTCGTGTTGTCGTCTTTACTTTAATAAATATCATGTCAAATCACAAGTCTGCATTTTGGTTCGATCCCTGCTCCTCCTCTTCGTATGAAGAGGAGGAGGAACGCCGTTACAGGTTTGTTCTGGTCCAAGTAAATAAATAATTGATACAAAAATGCTAATTAAACTCCGGGCTCTTCAAAGTAATGGATACAATGGGATTAATGTGGGAGAAATCCTAAAATCAGAGAAACAGTAGCTACACTGAACTAAAATATAAACGCAACATGTAAAGTGTTGGTCCCATGTTTCATGAGCTGAAAACCCCCTCCCCCGAAATTTCCCATAAGCACAAAAAGCGTATTTCTCTCAAATTTTGTGCAAAATTTGTTTACATCCTTGTTAGTCAGCATTTCTTCTTTGCCAAGATAATCCATCCACCTGACAAGTGTGGCATATCAAGAAGCTGAACTTCTTATGGCTGCAGTCCCGTTAACGGGATCGATATGACAACAGCCAGTCGAAGTGCAGGGCGCCAAATTCAAAAAACAGAAATCTCATAATTAAAATTCCTCAGACATTCATGTGTCTTATATCATTTTAAAGGTAATCTTGTTGTTAATCCCACCAAAGTGTCCGATTTCAAATAGGCTTTTCCGCGAAAGCACTACAAACGATTATGTTAGGTCACCACAAAACCACAATAATCACAGACATTTTTTCCAGCTAAAGATAGCTTCACAAAAACCAGAATAGAGATAAAATTAATCACTAACCTTCGATTATTTTCATCAGATGACACTCATAGGACTTCATGTTACACAATACATGCATGTTTTGTTTGATTAAATTCATATTTATATAAAAAAATCTGAGTTTACATTGAGGCGACTAGATTCACTAGTGGCAAAAACATCAAGTGACTTTGCATAGCCACATCGTTTCAACAGAAATACTCATAAATATAGATGATAATACAAGTTATACACATGGAATTATAGATATACCTCTCCGTAATGCAACCGCTGTGTCAGATTACAAAAACACTTTACGGAAAAGGAAACCCACGCTATAATCTGAGACGGCACTCAAAAGTAAAACACCACAGCCGCAAAGATGGCGTCAACATAAACAAGAAAATATATGATAAATATTCCCTTACCTTTGATGATCTACATCAGAAAGCACACCAGGAATTCCAGGTCCACAATAAATGTTTGTTTTGTTCTAAAA
This sequence comes from Salvelinus alpinus, assembly GCF_045679555.1. Classification (NCBI taxonomy): domain Eukaryota; kingdom Metazoa; phylum Chordata; class Actinopteri; order Salmoniformes; family Salmonidae; genus Salvelinus; species Salvelinus alpinus. Next base: position 53,192,296 of record NC_092095.1, read on the forward strand.
AATCCGTTATTTATGTCCAAATAGCTTCTTTTGTTAGCGCGTCTGGTTTACATATCCAAACGCTAATTCTGGTCAGCGTTATATCGGACAAAAAATTCAAAAAGTGATATTACCGGTCGAAGAAACATTTCAAACTAAGTACAGAATCAATCATTAGGATGTTTTTAACATATAGCTTCAATAAAGTTCCAACCGGAGTATTCTTTCTTGTCTTCGTGAGCAATGGAACGCAAGTGAGTACCATGAGGAAAAAGCATGATCAGAAAATGGCTGCTTGACCTGACTGATTCTGCTATCATTCTCTCCCACAACATCATAGAAGTCTCATTATAATTTCTATTGATGGTTGACATCTAGTGGAACCCCTAGGCAGTGCACAATCATTCATATCTCAAGGGGATTTCATTAGGGACTCTGGTGAATACATACAAGCTCAGATTTCTGACTTCCTGTTTTGATTTCAACTCAGGATTTTGCCTGCCAATTCTGTTAATCTCACAGACATAATTCAAACAGTTTTAGAAACTTTAGAGTTTTCTATCCAATACTAATAATAATATGCAAATATTAGCAACTATGACTGAGGAGCAGGCCGTTTGATATGGGCACCTTTCATCCAAGCTACTCAATACTGCCCCTTCAGCCATAAGAAGTTAAACAGCATGATCATTACACAGGTCCACCTTGTCCTGGGGACAATAAAAGACACTTGTGTAGTTTTGTCACACAACACAATCCCAGAGATGTCTCAAGTCTTGAGGGAGCGTGCACTGGCTCCCCAATGGGTGTGCCTGGCTGCCAAGTGGGTGGGCCTATGCCCTCCAAGGTCCACACATGACTTCACCCCTGCCCAGTCATGTGAAATCTATACATTAAGGCCTAATGAATATATTTAAACTGACTTTTTTCCTTATATGAACTGTACATCAGCAACATATTTTAAATTGTTGCATGTTTTGTCTATATTTTTGTTCAGTTTAATTTATGACCAAACATATGAGATGTTTTCTAGGCTTTAGACAGCCTTTAAATGTTATGCTGGTGTCACGACTTCCGCCGAAGTCGGTTACTCTTCTTGTTCGGGCGGCGTTCGACGTCACCGGCCTTCTAGCCATCGCCGATCCACTTTTCATTATCCATTTGTTTTGTCTTTGTTTTACACACCTGGTTTCAATTCACCAATTACATGTTCATTATTTAACCCTCTGCTTTCCCCATGGTTTTTGTGCGTGATTGTTTTATTGTAAGTTCGGTCCGATGTTTGTGGGCTTGGTATTACTTCATGTATTTGGACATTTTGAGTAAACTTCCTTGTGTTACTCATCTCTGCTGTCCTGCGCCTGACTCCTCCAGCTACACCAGCTACACCCAGATCCTTACAGCAGGTGTGAAATGCATACAGTCATGCATACACTTGAAATAAGTTTTGCCACATTACCATATGTTATGGCTTTTGGTAATGTGGCAAATCTAAAATGAAAGGAAACTTGTATTTACAACAGACTAAGTTAGGTGAACCGAGGTAGCCTCAAAGTAAAGATTTGGGCCAGCTAGGCCCTTCCCCCTCTGTTGACTGTGTCCTTTTCTCACAGTCTAGGTTGAGTGTCCTAAGGCTCTGAGGGCTCTGACAGAGGGAATCTGTCTGTGATGTCTACTGTAATTAGTGCCGACTCTTCCAGACTGGACCCTGGGTCTGATGAGTAACCATGCAGCCAGAGACCGTCTGGGACGACCTTGAGTCCAAAACTGGACACCGTTATCACAATTGATTTGTCAACGGAGCACAACACATCAACTCCAGACGTCTTAAGACACCCCAGAGATTTCAAAGTGTATATCCCAAGGGACTTTCCTTCTCTTGCTGTCCTTCAGAGTTTTCCGAGTCACATTGCATAACATGTACGTTAAGTTATTTATGTGACGTCGGAAATGTTTGGCAATTTGCTGCTCATACCACCGGGACTAAGGTGACGTGAAGTAATCTAAGGGTGATAATGGATGCATGACACAATGACAAGCAGGAAGTGTGGTTGAGGAGTTTTGGACTGCGGAAGGTACGAAATCCAAGACCCTAGTGTACCACACAAATTCACTAAGACCTACGACTGTGTTGTGACAGACTAGCATCCTGTCCACGTGGTGGACTTGTACATCAAGCTGCTGTACGCTACAAAAACAGCAGATAGATTCCTGCCCAATGGGCCATTCTGGCTCGGAAAAGGCTTACTTACAGGTAACTGACAAAATAAAAGAAACACCAACATAAAGTGCCTTAATAGGGCCAACACTAGCCACCAGAACCGCTTCAATCCACCTTCGCATAGATTCTACAAGTGTCTGGAACTCTTTTGGAGGGATGCAACGCCATTGTTCCACAAGAAATTCCATCACTTGGTGGAAAACACTATCTCATATCTCACCCCCTATGCTCCTTTGAGACCCCTCTTTCAAAGTCACTGAGATGATGAGATCTCTTCTTTGTGCCATTGGAGCCAAAATAATGGGCAGTTGTGCATTTTTATACATGACCTTAAGCATGGTGGGATGTTAATTGCTTACTTAACTCAGGAACCACATCGGTGTGGAAGGACCTGCTTTCAATATACTTTGTATCCCTCATTTACTCAAGTGTTTTCTTTATTTTGGCAGTTACATGAACTGTGTGCTGGATTGTAGACCTGCCAACAACTCTAAAAGTGCTACTCCCCGCTTCGATTCCTACTTCAAACTGAAGTTACAGTACATGTTCAAGCATCTCAGCAAGACATTGGCCGGCCAAAGACACCCTTCAGTGGGAATCATTGATCAAGTGGATGAGAGGCACTGATCCTAATGTCTGCCCTGTGGGGGGTACCGAGCCTCTGCTGGATCATCCAGAAGGTGCCGTCTTTTCCTTTCACCCGCCCCTAGGTTAAATAACAATGGGCTGTCAGATGGCATTCTATTCGATTTTTATGATGTTACTGAAGCAGGAGCATTGTGTTGGGGTTTCTGTAGTGTGTGGAAGAGGGATGGTAACATCTGGATAATGGATGGTAAATCTTGTGAGGGTCGAATCATTAATGACTACGTTATCACATACCGTATCACAAAATGTACAGTGCAATCACCATTCTTTCATAAAGGCCAATCTTAAACTCACAAAATGTACAGTACCCTCAAGGATTTCATACAATCTGCAGTTGAAACAATAACAGTGACCTTACCCGCCACTGTTTCTGTAAAAAGATGAGGGATGGGGCTGGAGAAAGGTACCCACTCTCACATTCATAGACAGAGCTATGGTTGCAAAGACTGACCATTCATGATATAAAAATTATAGTTCTAACCATGTTTTGAGGCTCAGCAGTGTTTGTTTATATTTAATTTGTTGACAAATATTGGAGTAAAACAAGCTTCTTTTTTTAAGGTACGACAGTTGCGCTAAGCTCAATAGGCATAGGTTATATTCTTCAAGAATCAATGGGTACATATCATGAATTTACAAGTCCACAAATGGATGCAGCAACTGCAGACACTTTGATTGTGAAGATGGATAAGACCTCTTGGATAAAGCATAGTTTATGCAATGCTAGCTTGTTCATGCACTTTGCTGTAGCTATAGCCTTAAAATCCAATAATTCCTCATATGTGCTGTGAATATTGACCGAACTAATTTGCTCCTAAAGTACAGTTGATCAGTGTAGAAATGTTGTAGACTGTCAAAATAACCTCTGCCAGGCTTAGATAACAAAACAAATATGAGGGAATTGAATTCCATTAAGGGTAGAGATAAGGCATACAAATGGCCCAGGGGCCCAGAGATCGTTCTGGACTGTTCAAATGTTATTTTTTCCCTCTCACCTGAAAGCAAAATGCTGCCTTGTGATGGTGAACTAAATTGTTTTACATTCAGCAAAGATAATGCTAAAAGAAAAAACAGGTTTGTGCATCATCTAATAGCATAATATCTTTAGATTCTGCATCACATTGCAGTGTTTGGGAATACGATACAACAGCCAACAACAGTTTGATGTAGCTACTTACATATTCCAGATGTAGCGTTTTATTGAATCCATTTTATATATGATTGATGAACATATGTTTCCTACAGATAAGCCAATTTCATGCCTCCTCAGTGTCCATATTGTAAAAGAACATTTACATTTGAGTTAATGATGCTTAAGGAACACAGTTTAGACTAGTATACACTAATTAGATCATTGTTTGATACTGAGAATCATTTAATTAAGTTATTACATGAAGCTTTATCAAATGAAAATGAATAAGAATGCAAATCCAAATGTTAATCTCCTTTTTATTTTGACATAAGGAGATGTTGAGTTGCAGTCATGCAAAGTATTAGGTTCTACAGACCTTTTGTGCGCTTGTGACCAACCAGGGTTCAAACCAGGGTCTTCTGCGAACCGCAAGACGGTGTTAGCCCACTGAGGTAAAGCCTAGGTAATGCCTTGGGAAGCCAACACAAGTCTTTAGGCCTTTAAGCAAGGTTACCCAGCCAGTATGTTACCTTTTTTACCCTATGCTGACATACACTTACCCTCAAATTATTGTCAAACCTTTACTTGACACCCAGCGTCATAAGTTATGGCACGGTCATAACCATGTCATATGTCATAACAGCTGATAACCTGTCATATTATGGCTGGTTATGACACCTATATAAGAGTGTCAAAACCCACAAAACCACGAGGAAAAACATTCCAGTACACCATAGCCTACATGTATGCAGTGTGTTTGTGTTACAGAATGTGTAATAATATATACTTATTATTGTAATTGCGCACACATTGATGTCAGACATGCATCTACCCCAATAATCTGTTGCTGATGACTGGGATGAATGCAGGAGCAGATTTCAGGAGCAGGACAAGACACCCTCTATTTGACTGATGGCTGATATAAGGGCATGTACGTGATAGGCCTATCTGGCTTATATGATTATGATGGTCATAATGCTTCTTGACAGTGTCATAAAGTGAATTTACTACAAGATATTTTAAATATGATGGAAAAATGACTGTAAAGAATTTATTACAACAACAACAAACGACTTAAGAAACAAACTTTAAAACAAAAGGAAACTTCTTGGCAAGGAAAAAACTCATTTGAATAAATGTGGGTTTTGTAGTTATGTAGGTGTCATAACCAGCCATAAAATAACTCAACATATGTCACAACAGGTGTAAATATATGGGTAATGACAGTGATATGACCATATGACAGGTTATGACAAGTTATGTCAGCTGTTATGACATTTGACATGGTTATGACTGTATCATAACGTGTCATGACACTGGGCATCAAGTAAATTGTTATCAAAAACTGTGATGACAACAGCTATCAATCTCCTGTAATATCATGCATACCACAGAGGAGACAGGGAAAAAATAACCATCCACATAACAACGCAGGGTTAATATAAAGCAGATTTTATTTGCTGTCTTCATTGATTTCCTGAGTTTCTCTCATGTGTAATGTCTGTTGATCTAAAGGTCAAGTCTGAAAAAGATGAAAGAGCACAGAGAACACTTTTCCTTCCTTGGTCAGGGCTAGATGTCAGCGCTTGAGTCGGTGGATTATTGATTCGTCGTAAATAGAACAGGAACACAAGGACTTCATTTTTGGGCCGATTCCATTGCGAGGAATCAACATTTCAAGCTCATTAGCAGCTTCACAACAGGTTTTTAGAAAATCTGCGTAATTTCCATTGGATTACATGATACTCTGAAAGTGTTCGTCTATGACGTAGGCAGCTGGTGGCTCACTCATCTATTTCCCAAATCCCTCATGTCGTTCCAGGCGTTATTTCACGCATAGAGAAACCATGTTGCGGCTTTGGTGTCTTTTAATTTTGAGGCTTATAGAGCAATTTTTGGTTTACAAGCGAGCGTCACGTTCGAGTGATGTGCACGCATTCTGGAACCAAAAAACTCTGTAGCAGGATAGATAACGCTCAAGTCGGCACCTTGAGTGAGTGATGACCATGAACACACACCAGACTGATACCTATAGCTATGTTTAACAAGTGTACTATTCTTCTGGGTTTATGTAGCTCTATTTCTGATATTTTAACTTGCCTCGCTGGCTTGCTAGGTAATCAATCTGCCATGTTGTAGATGATAACCATCTGATTACCTGTTTGTTAACTGGCATGAGCTGCATTTGAAGTTGCATGTGATCGTATCCACTGCTAGGCAAACAGAGGTCTCTGATGACAAACTCCGCCCCCCCCCCCTCCGAACTTTTCATGACGCGGACAGGAAATGGGTCTACAGCATTTTTCAATAAGTGTCATTGGACTTATTTTCAGAGAAATATGTCCGTGTCTTTGGTTTTTCCAAAAAGCACTCTCATGATGATACAACTCTAAATGGAAAGTAGAAAACCTTCAAAGGGGGACACAAACAATGTGAAGGTCCACTTAACACAAAGAGGTACATGTTGTTCAGATTCAGTACTTCAACCCCTGAACTGGCTTTCAAGGACAGAAATTTAATGAGTCGTGTTCATCTTTCGCCACTCTGAGCCACACCACTCTTGACGCAAACAACAAACAGAGAAAGGGGCATAGATAGTACCAAGGTCCTGCTGGTTTGTTAGTCACAATAGAGGTGCTGATTAGTCAGGTGCATTTGTGGTGAGAAAACTGTTGCCAAGACTGAGGTGAAGTCTAAAACCCAGCAAAGTGCATGAAATTCATATCAATTATAATAATAACGTATGCCATTAAGCAGACACTTTTATCCAACAGTCATGTGTGCATACATTTTACATATGGGTGGTCCCGGGATTCGAACCCACTACCCTGGCATTACAAGCACCATAATCTACCAACTGAACTAAGGATACACAATTGCATGTGGATGATAACTGTTGTTAAGTCATTTGAATATGAAACATGTAATAGTTGTAATGCCATATGTTAAAGTACATTCCATTATACTACCTGCTGCTACTAGCTACGTTGGGCGAATTGTTCTAGCAAAAGTTAAAGAACGCATCATACAGCACCTACAATGTATTGAGACAGATTATGACACAGGTTGACATGACAGTTTCCTTATATAGATATATTATGCAGTAGCACATAGAACGTCTTTCTGTTTACTCACGTCATCTTCCAGTTCACGTCTTCATACTCAAGTGCCCGTCTGCTCTAATACCTCCATGTAATTGATTATATAGTTTAGGTGACATAACAATCAATGCACTTGTCATACTACCAACCTTCTTCCTACATACAGGCCAATTGAGAAACTCAGTCATGCAAGGCCAAATGGGAGCGCGTTTGTCATAACTATTCGCGACGCATGTCATTTAGCTGACGTCAGATGTTATTACTCTAGATTACATCTGTTGTTTTAGTCTCATGACAGCTTTATGTAGGCCTTATGGTGGAGATTTGAGGTACATACAGTGGGGTCCGATTTTATTGACACCCTTGATAAATAATTCAAATACTGAGACATGCTAACTTCCCCTGTTATGGTAACGGTGAGAGGTTAGCATGTCTTGGGGGTATGATCATTATTCACTATTCATTCAGGATTATCCGTAATCATGGTAGCATCTACATTAATGTGGAAGTGTTTAGAAAATATCATATTCTTATTTATAATACAATTGACTCCAAAATAACACAATATATTATTTACTATTCATTTCTATTGGGCACAAAATAATCTGAAACACAACCAAACCAAACTGCAAATGCATCCAACAAGTTTGTAGAGTCACAAGGAGTCATGGTGTGCTTGGAACATGGGACCAAATACTATTCTTTTGACTACTTTATTTAAAAGAATCTTTAGGAGGTGTCAATCATTTTGAACCATACATAAAAAAATAAAAAATAAATAATATTACACGTTAAACAAAATCTCTTTTCTCTGAGCAATTGTATTAGATTATAATAATGCGATATAGCTCAGTATTTGAATTATTTGTTTTCTACAGTCATTATTGCTCATCTTTATCGAGGGTGTCAATCATTTCAGACCTCACTGTATATGTGTATTTGATATGAAGTTGTAAAAGACTCAGTATGTGTGGCAGCATAGCAAATGCACTTCTGAGTGTTGAGTCTCCAATAGACATTCATCATGCTGCATATGGACAAACTGTGTCTGAATTGAATCTTGATTTGTGATGCGTCTCCAAACTTCCCTTAGAAGGGTACGGGTGAGCGTCTGGTAATCTGTATAGAGAGTGCTTCTACACTTGCAAAATTTTACTGTCGTGGAGAAATATAGCAGTGCAGTTGCATGATATATTTTCATCTGTGAAAAATGACTGCCATGCGTTAAAGGAGACAATAAAATGTCACTGTTTTGTCCACTTGATCTTATCGCATGTCCATCAGACATAATTCTCACCAAGAATGACAGCAATATATACTATATGCAGACGATAAAACACAGTTGATTGGGAAGTTGTCTGTTAAATAGCTCTGATAATATTTGGTTCTAGCGTTGTTGCATAATGTATGATAGGACAACTTCAGCGGATACTTATTTTAGCATTCATGAATATTTAATTGTAATATAACACCATGCACTGTGGTTAAAACAGTGGGGAACACAATCTGAGAAGTGGATTTTAGAATCTTGACTGTAACACACTCTAATGCCTCCAAAATTAATAAAATATCATCTGTGAATCCTTAAACGAGCCATGTTTGGCTATCATCTGTACAGTTCATAGCTGTGTACCCTATAGTGCAGATATAGGCCTAGGTTGTCCACAGCTTATTTTTCAAGTCTGACTGATACAGGTATTAAAAAAGCTGTTAATAAAATCATATGCTAATAAGTCTCAGCTGTCAAACTGTTTGACATTGCTGTGGGTGGCTCTAACCCTGTCCGAGGTTAACCAATGGATCTTGTTCTCCTGTTAGGTTTGCTCATGTCCATTTTCAAAAGAAAACCCCTGCGGGATTGCAAATGTCACAGAATGTCAGGCCAATCGTACTGTTCTCAAAGCCAAATGTTAGTTCATGTATTATGCCAGTTCCCTTTCTACCGCACCAGGCGCTCCATCATTGGATAATGGGTTTAAGATGCCTAGATCTATAGTGCACTGGGATTTCACATCCCCACTGTTGACTAGGCTACAAGGGAAATGGGATTGTTTTCAGTATTACTGTATGTGATGGGGCTTGTATTTGCATCTGCCTTAAAGATTTCCGTACAGTATGGATTCTTGCAGGAACTTATTTGTATAATGTGGTGAAAAGAAAAACAAAAGTTTACTGTATCTTAGTGGCCTCATTCCAGGATAACTATAGTGGAATAAGCATGTGCATTTTTCTTATAGATTAGACATAGGCTTAATTGTTGTTTCTACCTTCTTGACATTTGTGCTGTTGACTGTGCCCAATAATGTTTGTACCATGTTTTGTGCTGCTACCATGTTGTGTTGCTACCAAGCTGTTGTTATGTTGTGTTGCCACCATACTGTGTTGTCATGTGCTGCTGCCTTGCTATGTTGTTGTCTTAGGTCTCTCTTTATGTAGCGTTGTGTTGTCTCTCTTGTTGTGATGTGTGTTTTGTCCTATATTTGTATTGTGTTTATGCCCCCGTCCCCGCAGGAGGCCTTTTACCTTTTGGTAGGCCGTCATTGTAAATATGAATTTGTTCTTAACTGACTTGCCTAGTTAAATAAAGGTTAAATAAATAAATAAAATAAAAATTAGAAGTAGTTAGATCAAAAGCAGTTAGTACTGCATGTATCTGTATGTCAGTAGGCTAAGTGCTCTGGAAAAGGCTATAGTATATAGATCCTTGGGACCTTCTGGTACATTTTAAGGCCTTTCTCTCTCAAATGGAAAGCACGTTAACGGCCATCCCATTGTACATGCACAATTATCCTCATATGATGTGCATTCCCACACCGTGGACTAAATGAGACCATTATGGTCAAATGGAGTGAGACTGACCCAATACACCCTGGGTGACGCTCAACAGCTGTAGCCAAGCTGACATGGTGACACGATCTGCATCTAGTCCATAATAAGCATAAATCTAACGACACCACTGTGGCCGTATGGCATTGCTGGTACAGGGGCAATATTACCTACCGATCATCGCCCAAGCATTCAACAACTCTTAAACCTTGAAATGAGAACAACCGTGCTGCTGAGATCACTTGAGTCGAGATATTTCAAAACATAAAATAGAGACTTTTCTGACTGAAAATGGAAAATATTTTACTGTAGAGCCAAATCGACACATTTAACCTAGATTGCAAATAAAACTATTACAAAGCAAAGACATTATTGCACATTAACACATTATTGCATTACCGGTACCCCCTGTATATAGCCCCGCTATTGTTATTTACTGCTGCTCTTTAATTATTTGTTATTCTTATCTCTTAAATCTTTTTTTGGTAGTATTTTCTTAAAACTGCATTGTTGGTTTAGGTAAGTAAGCATTTCACTGTAAGGTTGTATTTGGCGCATGTGACAAATCAAATTTGATTTTGATTTGATTTGAACAGAACGAGTTCAAATCTGTGCACATTATTAATTTGTACTGTGTCGATGTAGTATGTAATAACTTGTGTAGTATGTAATAATAGGTGGTTTGATGGTTCATTGCAGTCCAACTTTCCTCTTTTTGGGGTTTTCTTCTTTTACTGCTAGTTGATAGATTCCATCCACCTGGTATCCCAGGCCTGAATCAGTCCCTGATTCAGAATGACAATCTGTGACAATCTGCAGTATTTTATGACCTTGAGGTCTGGAGAACCAGCGCTGTAGGCTTACATAATGAAAACATGATCTGACAATCAGAGAGCTGCATTTCTCCCCATAAAGCGAAAGTATTTATTTGTCCTTCTCCACCATTTTTATGGCTCGTGATACCTCATCATACATGTCCAACTCACCCCGTGCTCTGCCCTGAGGCTATCCTAGTAAAGAAAAGCTGCCGATAATGATCATAATTATGTCTGATGCTGACAGCATGTCACCAATCATGAAATAAAGACACTATTAGCCACTAATGGAGAGCGCTACACAATATAGATTCATAGTAAAGGGACATTAATTCTGCAAGGGGCAGGTGGGAGTGTGCAATTAGGTAGTAACATTAAATCACCCATCTAGGTTGGTGGAGAGACACAGACAATAGGAGTTCTCATTGGCATGGGGGTGGGGGGAGATGACCTAAATTGTAAGAGCTTTGTGTAGATATCTTTGCTTATGGTTAATTAATGGTGTATGATGATATTGCAATTTTAAGGTGTTAGAAGAATTACAAAGCAAAACCTTTTGGCCAGATTGAATACCCATAACATGTATCTACTTGATTGATTTATAATATGATTGTAATTGTAAACAACATTGTATGTTGTTAAGATGCAAACATTTCCAGGTATGTTATTAAAAGTTTAGTACTTACACATTTCTAGAATTCCTGAATTCTCTGTGAAAGGTTCCATCACAAAACCGGGGACAGATTGTAACAAAGAAAAGCCACAATCAGATGAGACTTGGAGCAGGGAGCAATCACAGCGCTAGAATTTAACCGACGATCAATTTAAATCAGACGAGATTAGGAGCAGGGTGCAATCACAGCGATAGAATTTAATAACCAACGATCAATTTAACCGACACGATCAGTCCAATGGCACGTTATCCAAGGGCACGCTTGCAACATGGGAAGATGCCTGCCAACAGTAAGGGGATGTAATTATGTGGTCTGCTATTGATAAGCCAGTTTCCTCTTGGGTATAGTTAGAATGGGGCTTACTGGAGCTTTACCTGTAAGCCACCTTCAGTGTGCATGTGAGTGATGGAGGGAATTATTTATCTGGCGAACACCTGGAGATGTAAGTGATGGAGTGAGGTATTCTGTATCTACTGTGGCTGACAGGTTGTTATGTATTTACCAATTGACTGGCTATCACCCAGGGGGACCGTTAGGGAAGGCTGTGGAGAAGGCTGGTGGAGGCCCGGGCAATGCGTCGAGTAGGAGACGCATTCAAAGTAGCACCTCCTGCTTTTGGAATGTTGTTTATTATCTCAATGTGTTCATTGGAGAGAGAATAAGGTTATCTGACCTTTTAAAGGTTGGATTGCACCTCCGGCTTCGACAAAATAACAGTAGAGAAAAACAGAAGAAGTTAGGTTACACCTAAATGGATGGAAATAAGGAGAACATTTCAAAAAATAGACTCTGGTATACTCTAGCCTCTCTATGTCTCAAGTTGTATCTCAACAACAAGAGTTCATTTTAAACCACACTCATTTTCCCATGTTTATTTTCATTGAGAGCACTTTGAAGGGTTTTCTTGCAATGGAACCCATCTCTTGTAACCGGTAATGCATTAAAGTACGGGCTAAGTGTAGTGTGTTGTTCCTTTTGCGGATATTGGCTGGTGAAATAGTTGCTGATGATAGGGTGTTTCGAATTATGTGCATCTAATCACAGCTCTCCTGACATGAATTACAACAATCCAGGAGATGTATTGGCTTTTGTAAACTGGTATGATTGCCCAAAGGTTTTATTTAGTGAAATGTTTGGTCCAGTGATTTATGTACTAAAAATAAGTATTGAATACTCTCCTGATAAATAGGATAGCAATGTAAAGAGAGGTGTTATTGTATAGCGTGAGATGTATTGGGGGGGCGTGACAGATAGAGGTAAAGACTGGGAAAGCATTACCAGAAGAAAAAGAAAGATTATACAGCATGTAATGTGATGTGTATAAGGTTTGTGTGCAGTGACATTAAAGGGGTACACCAGAGTATTCGACCCTGTGTGGTTGTGGACCAATTACATAATCATTGCTGAAACAAAACAAACACTGAACTGATTAATGTTATCCTTTGATGTTGCTCTAGCAAGGACCCTCTCCCTCAACCCACCAAAACAAAAACAAATTTTAGGTCCACTGTGTTGACATGGAATAGAAGCTGGATACTGCACCTTTAAATTACGCCCAAAAACTAATAATAATTGTCTTCAGTTAAAAGATAAGTAAATTATATAACTCTCTGCATGGACTAAATCCGTGGGAGACCAGAGCGAGTCAGTAATCACTCAGAAAATACTCCTCAGTCAGTAATCACTCAGAAAATACTCCTCAAGCTAAAAGAAACCTACTCAGTCAATGTGACTCACTATTACGGCAGACGACTCCACAGAATCAGGTCAGAGGTGAATATAGCCAGACCTTTTTGGACCCTCGGGGACACTGTCATTTCAAGGTCCAGTTACATCACCAACACACTAGATTTCTGACTCATCAGGAGGGAATTCAAACGGTGGAGCATCAGCTGACACTGAGTTTCTAGGGGGAATATATGAGTATAACCAGAACACTGTGGGAGGATAGAAAGATAGAAGCACAGCTTCGCTCACTACAAGATACCCTCATCCTCATTCCTCACCCCTCAGGCCTCTTGCTAAATTACATTTGGCAGAGACAAGCACAGAGCAAGCCCTTCAAGGCCTTTTGTTTTGATATGTTACGTTAACATGGGTTCAAAGTAAACTGAGCGAACGGGCGACCTCAGCCCGCATTACGCTAACGACGAGTGTGGAGGACCCACTCTTCCAAGCCCAGCGACTTTACACTATTTACCCTGCGGTTAATTAGAATGAGATTCACCCGGCTTATCCTTCAACCTCTCCTGCCAGGGGGTGTATGAGGGAGGGTGGGTGGGGGGGGTATTGGAGTAGGCCTGGGTAGGAAACTGCTTAGCATGCAGTGTCCTCACACATCACTCACCCCACTGGTCTGTGAAGCAGAGATGAAAGACGCAGATTCTTCAGATTATGTGGCCACAAGTTGTTGCTTATTAATGGACTGTGTGGGTGAGGGATTTGCATGGATCGCTGGTCATCCCCAGGAACAGTTTACAGACGGGGTTTTTAATTCACGCATTTACATGGACTGTACATACACAATGCTGGAATGATGGGCTGAAATATTTAGTTCCAGAGTAGGTCACATTACATTAGTACATTTTCAGATATTACACATTTCTAATGTTGACAGAAAGTTGTTTGATTTGAAGCTAAAGTGTACTGTTAGCTAGCGTTAGCTGGCTCGCTCCCTAGCTAACGTTTGGTGGCGTGACGTGATGTGCGTGATCTTACATGTTGTTTACCTAGCTAGGTTAATTGTTTACCTAGGTAGCTTTTTACATGTCTTACTAAGCTAAAGTGTACAACACCCGTTGAATATGGCCGGTGTCAGTAAACGTCGGCAAAAAAGCTTAATTAAATTTTTGCCAGCATTGCTGGTTAGGCTGTTTTCATGTTATCCAGATGTAAACAAATCATCGGCCAGAGCGTCAAGTGTGCGCTCTGAACGCAAGGAGATGGGTGGGGTTAAAGCTTAAGAGGGTGTGAACGATGCTGAATGGGTGTAGACAAAGAAGAGCTCTCTCACCGAAACACTAAAATGCCCTTTTCTCAAAAGTGAGTTTATAAGTGTATCAACTTTCAAAGCAGAATTACTTTCCCACTGTTCCTCAAAGAAGCAGTGTATGATATACCATTTTGTAGCTCTGAGTCTCTAGTTTTTACCAATGTAAAAAAAACAATTTCAAATGTTGCTTCATAAGACCAAATCCAGGTGGTGAGTCACATATATTAAATGTAAATATTATGTTGTACTTAGTACTTTTGTGCTCACTGTTATTTAGCTGGTCACGGGTGCACCTCAGCCACGCTCAAGGTACTAAACGGTATCATAACCGCCATCAATAAAAGACAGTACTGTGCAGCCGTCTTCATCGACCTGGCCAAGGCTTTCGACTCTGTCAATCACCGTATTCTTATCAGCAGACTCAACAGCCTTGGTTTCTCAAATGACTGCCTCGCCTGGTTCACCAACTACTTCTCAGACAGAGTTCAGTGTGTCAAATCGGAGGGCCTGTTGTCCGGACCTCGGGCCGACTCTTTTCTCTGTATATATCAACGATGTCGCTCTTGCTGCTGGTGATTCCCTGATCCACCTCTACGCAGACGATACCATACTGTATACATCTGGCCCTTCTTTGGACACTGTGTTAACAAACCTCCAAACGAGCTTCAATGCCATTCAACACTCCTTCCGTGGCCTCCAACTGCTCTTAAATGCTAGTAAAACTAAATGCATGCTTTTCAACCGTTCGCTGCCCGCACCTGCCTGCCCGACTAGCATCACTACTCTGGACGGTTCCGACTTAGAATATGTGGACAACTAAAAATACCTAGGTGTCTGGCTAGACTATAAACTCCCCTTCCAGACTCATATTAAACATCTCCAATCCAAAATTAAATCTAGAATCGGCTTCCTATTTCGCAACAAAGCCTCCTTCACTCACGCCGCCAAACATACCCTCGTAAAACTGACTATCCTACCGATCCTCGACTTCGGCGATGTCATTTACAATATAGCCTCCAACACTCTACTCAGCAAACTGGATGCAGTCTATCACAGTGCCACACTGCGACCTGTATGCTCTCGTCGGCTGGCCCTCGCTACATATTTGTCGCCAGACCCACTGGCTCCAGGTCATCTATAAGTCTTTGCTAGGTAAAGCTCCACCTTATCTCAGCTCACTGGTCACGATAACAACACCCACCCATAGCACACACTCCAGCAGGTATATCTCACTGGTCATCCCCAAAGCCAACACCTCCTTTGGCCGCCTTTTATTCCAGTTCTCTGCTGCCAATGACTGGAAAAAAATGCAAAAATCGCTGAAGCTGGAGACTTATATTTCCCTCACTAACTTTAAACATCAGCTATCTGAGCAGCTAACCGATCGCTGCAGCTGTACATAGCCCATCTGTAAATAGCCCATCCAATCTACCTACCTCCTCCCCATATTGTTTTTATTTACTTTTCTTGTCTTTTGGCACACCAGTATTTCTACTTGCACATCATCATCTGCACATCTATCACTCCAGTGTTAATCTGCTAAATTGTAATACTACTATGGCCTATTTATTGCCTTACCTCCTCACGCCATTTGCACACACTGTATATAGACTTTCTTTTTTTCTACCATGTTATTGACTGTACGCTTGTTTATTCCATGTGTAACTCTGTGTTGTTGTTTGTGTCGCACTGCTTTGCTTTATCTTGGCCAGGTCACAGTTGTAAATGAGAACTTGTTCTCAACTAGCCTACCTGGTTAAATAAAGGTTAAATAATTAATTTTGTAATTTTTATTGGTGATAAAAGTGCCTTGTTATGTAACTGCTAGTATGTACGGCATATACCAGGTACAAGGTACAGTGCCTTCAGAAAATATTCAAACTCCTTGACTTATTCCACATTTTGTGTTACAGCCTGAATTCAAGATGGATTAAATATATTTTTCTCACCCATCTACACCACAATGACAAAGAGAAAACATGTTTTGAGAACATTTAGCACATTGTTTGAAAATTAAATACAGAAATATCTCATTTAAATAAATATTCACACCCCTGAGTCAAAACATGTTAGAATCACATAATTTTGGCAGTGATTACAGCTGTGAGTATTTCTTTGTATGTCTCTAAGAGCTTTGCACAACTGGATTGTACAGTATTTGCACATTATTTAAAAAATGTGTCAAGCTCTGTCAAGTTGTTTGTTGATCATTGCAATTGAAGTCAGAACTGTAACTAAGCCACTCATGAACATTCAATGTTATCTTGGTAAGCAACTCCAGTGTATATTTGGCCTTGTGTTTTAGGTTGTTGTCCTGCCTAAAGGTGAATTTTTCTATCAGTGTTTTTTGGAAAGCATACTGAACCATGTTACACTCGCATCAATTCCACTTTTACATTATGGGGTATTGTGTGTAGGCCAGTCTCAATTTAATCAATTTTTAATTCAGGCTGTAACACAACAACATTTGAAAAAAGTCTGAAGGCACTGCAGCCTCATAAGGTTTACGCTTTGTGACTATTTTAGAATAAAGCATATTGTCGCTGTCTGATAAAAACATATATATTTTTTTTTACATGCATTTAAAGCAGTAACTACCTTCAAAGTACTCTGAACATTTAATGAGTCTAGAACCAGGATAATGTATTCAAAACCGCTTCTGAATTTCCTAAATTGTATGCATGTTAATGGTTTTTCCATTTCCTAAAAAGTTTCTGTTTTGGAGATAAGAGGTTTTCATCCGAACAGCGACGATATGTTGCCCTGAAACGCAAGTAACTACAGAAAGCAGTTTAAAAAATCCTCTTTAAATGTGGAAAATTATGTTCAGAAACTATAGCAGTGCAATTTACTTTACATCGTCTTTTTTTGACAAGACGAAAGCCAACATCGATCTCACTTCCTTATTTACAGACCTTCTTTCCTGTTCTATGTTATTCAAATCAAGTCTTGTACTTGGGGCGACACTGAAGGCAGTTACACCAAAATAGAAAATGTGTGCATGTCTGCTAATGGCTTGACAACCCTACTAAACATGCATTGCTAAAGGTGGTGTCATTGTTTTTTGCAGTATCATACCAAACATTTACTGAAAAGTTCTCACATAAAACGGGCAGCGTTATTTTAATGATGTTGTGTGGTGTATTTATTTATTTTTGGTCAAAACAATGACTTTGAAAAGTTCTGAGTTTCAGGAAGCTGTGTCATATGTGAGGGGCCTAGGAAACGTCTATCTTGTGTTTCCACCTTCCATATTTGTGTTCCATCGGCTCAAAGGAGCGACAGTTTCCGGAAAACTAATGAGCTGTCGCACTGTATTCCGCTCATAATGGGACGAGAGGATAAAAAAACGTCTGGTTCCTCCCTGATGTGCAGTGGGGTTTCCTGCAGCCACAGGATCCTAATGGACACGCTTACTGACAGTTGTGGCTGCTTTGCGTGATGTATTGTTGTCTCTACCTTCTTGCCCTTTGTGCTGTTGTCTGTGCCCAATAATGTTTGTACCATGTTTTGTGCTGCTACCATTTTGTGTTGCTACCATATTGTTGTCATGTTGTGTTGCTACCATGCTGTGTTGTCATGTGTTGCTGCCTTGCTATGTTGTTATCTTAGGTCTCTCTTTATGTAGTGTTGTGTTGTCTCTCTTGTCGTGATGTGTGTTTTGTCCTATATTTATATGTTATTTACATTTTATTTAAAAGTTTTTTTTAATCCCAGCCCCCGTCCGCGCAGGTCTTTTGCCTTTTGGTAGGCCGTCATTGTAAATAAGAATTTGTTCTTAACTGACTTGCCTAGTTAAATAAAGGTTAAATAAATAGATAAATAAATAATGGTCTGAAAGAACACTGATCTCATCTTTGCCTTCTCTCGCCTCTACGCCAGCATTTATTTCTTCCATAGAGAATTTTTTATACAAACCTCACTGACTTTTCTCTCAGAGATGCAATTTATTTCCTGCTTGCTCAAGCTGGGTTTTAAAGTTGTCAACAAGACCTTCGTACTTAGCAGCTCATTTTTCAGCTGGGCGATAACGATCTTTTGTACCCCAGCATTGGCTTAATCCCCAGATACTGCTTCTTGGCCAAAAAATGTTATCGATTGGAATTAGCCCGGACCAAGTCACCAGGCAGACACATGGTGAAAATGCAATTCAGTGCCCATTCCACACTGTTTTTGTACAGCTGACACATCTCTGGGCAAATGGTTTACATGCTGTTTGTTGAGTTCCCACTGATCTCTTGCAGGATTTGCTGTAATTTCAGTATGTGATGTTGTGGAAATGTGTTTGAGCCTAAAACACACATATTGTTACACATTACTTACAGTATCAATGTACAAGGAACACATGGCTTTACTGAGGAAGTAAAGCATCTCAAGCTGTACATAGGCCTAATGTTGAAGGTCATATGCCACCATTAATATGACTTCTTGTTCAACAATTGATTATGTTAATTCATTTTATGGATACTGGCATGGCCGAATACTCGTTCATGAGCTTTGCATACAGAAATTAATTTACAAATTAGAAGTTAATTAATTATGTATGACACAATTGCCAATTGATTCTAATGGCCATAGTTATTAGACTCAATGGCAGCCATAAAAGCTTTACTAACCGCATGAGGGAAAAGTATAAAATGCCTAACATATTTGAGGCACGCTATTTTTGATATTCTATGGGTTTAGAAGAATGCATGTCCCCAACTTTCTAATTTTTAATTATTTATTGTTGCACTCCACCAGGCTTGGTCTTGGTGGATCAAGGCCGATTAAATTTTAAAACTTCTTCAGAATAGGGTCTATTTTTCTCAGTTTCCACTTGACTGACGTGCCCAAAGTAAACTGCCTGTTGCTCAGGCTCTGAAGCCAGGATATGCATATAATTGGTACCATTGGAAAGAAAACTCTTTGAACTTTGTAGAAATGTTAAATTAATGGAGGAGGCTATAACACGATAGATAACCAACCAGAATATTGTTTTTTGAGAGCCAATGCTCTTCCAATGGAACGTGTAGGTAAAAATTGTATCTAGCTCCCAGTATGCAATTCCTATTGCTTCCACTGGATTTCAGCAGTCTTTGTTCAAGGTTTCAGGCTTGTTTCCTCCCAAACGAGGAAGAATAATGAGTTTTAGTACAGGGACACAGAATTGGAAATCAGTGTATGCGCGTGCGATGAAGAAGACACGCACCTGCTAATATCGTTTTCCTATTGAACATACTTCTTTCCGTATTAAATATTATAGTTTAATTACATTTTAGGGTATCTGCATTTTGACTTGTTTTAACAAAGTTTGCGGTAGTTTTTGGGATTCCGTTCTCTGCATGTTGAACGAGTGGATTACTCAAATCAATGGCGCCAAGTAAACCGAGTTTTTGGGATATAGAAGGATTTTATCTAACAAAACGACACTACATGTTGTAGCTGGGACCCTTTGGATGACAAATCAGAGGAAGATTTGCAAAAAGTAAGTGAACATTTAATTGCTATTTGGGAATTTATGAAACCTGTGCCGGTGGAAAAATATTTTGTTGTGGGGCATCATCCTCAAACAATCGCATGGCATGCTTTCACTGTAAAGCCTACTGTAAATCGGAAAGTGCAGATAGATTAACAAGAATTTAAGCTTTTAACTGATATAAGACACTTATATGTACATAAATGTTTAATATCCATACTTTTTATGATTATTTATTTGAACTGCGCGCCCTCCAGTTTCACCGGAAGTTGTCCCGCCAGCGGGACGCCTAGCCTTAATTAATGCAGCTAATTTACCTTGTGTGTAAAAGGTCTCAAGTCTAGACTCTGGCTCGCTTCGAAAAATGTAGCTTGGGTTGGAGGTGGAAGTGGTGGAGTAGGAAGGGGCTTAGGCTAGTTTCTCAATCCCGCAAAGCCGGCTTGCTGGTGTAGCCCTCTATAGTTTGTCTTCTTAGCCTATCAAACGCATGAATGCACTCCAAGAACATACCTTTCAGCATGCAAATGCGAAATTTGTCTGAAATTGACTTCCAGTTCAGTCATACAAAAATTTTCTGCATCATCAGACCAAGTAAATGTAGCAATCCATTTGGGTCCATTTAATCTGGAGCCCGACATGCTTACGAACATGTCTCTACATGTATTGTCCATTAGAAACATTTTCAAATATCTAGTAAAATTGCCTGGGTGGAACTTCAGTTAAGAAATCCACCAGCATATTTTTCCCCTTATTTTTTTCATCAGGGCAACTTCTACCACGAGCAGCTAGTCAGCAGGCCTGCCTTTTTGTTGGCGTAGTCTCATGTTTTTATTATCTAATATGGCACTTTTAATTTCACTGAGTGAGAGTTACGGCCCACAAGCTATGTATGCAATTACACAGACATACAGACAAACACATATACAAACACCGTCACATTGTGCTTTTTAGGAAGCAGCTTGAACTGTTCATGCCACAGGGAAAGTAGACATCGCCTCTCTCTCCCTCTCAAATAGAGAGGCCTAACACAATCAACCCTAAGGTGCTATTTTAGTAGCATTGTGTTATAGTGTTTACAAGTGATTCCGGACAGCTAAATTAAGATAAAGAGAAAGAGAGATGTCTTCTCAAATACGAGATGACACTATGCAAAAAGCAAAGAACTTGAGTCAGCCAGAAGGCAGGTGTCAGTTTATCTTGACAAGTCCCTGAAGTCATAATGTGCGTTTGCGAATGCTGAAGGAATAGCTGTGAGCTTTTTCTTCATTTTATATCTTTCAAAGGAACACTGCATGAGAGAAATAGTTGCTAAACTTAGAAAGGGTCAGTCGAAAAGCTTGCCAATGGCAGGATGTGTAAACATCTTGAGTTCTGTCATTTCCTGTTTGTCAATGGCTGTGTGAGAAAATAAAAATCACTAGAAGACTATAATTGGCCTATTTCCTTAGCACAGCTTGGTTAAGGAGAATAGCATTCACCGTTGTGAAAACAAAATGTAAAATATTTAGGGTACACACAGATAGTGTAGCTTAGCGAGCATCTCTGACTAAGCCATTGTCAAGGTTTGATTGAACAGTACAACTATGGAAGTGGTAATAAGGTGATTGTTATCCCCTGCCTTGAAAGGGCTCTGTTTCATCAGCCATGTTAGCTCTGCAACAACAACAGGCTCGATAACATGGTGACTGTTAATCTACTCTGTGTATCATCCTTTCTTTGAGTCTTGGGCCTTTGCTTTCCGGTAACGTTTTCAAAGACTCTCCACTCGTTGACAGTGAGCTCACCTCTGCTCTCCAACCCCCCAGCTGGCGCCATCTCTCCCTTTCTCTCATTTACTAATAAGTAGGTGCAAGGCCAAGGCAGGTTTTGGGATTTAATTAGTTTGTTATGAAAGAGGACAGTGAAATCCCTTATTAATGAGAGCCACTGATCTTTGGTGCACAACTGGCACTGGGGGGAAAAATAGAGAGCCTTTTTGAAGGGAGTAACCTGAATTCAATAATCGACTTGGCTGGCAGTAAACCTTGGGGTTTCTCCAAGGCAGGGACACTAACTGTGGGTACCATTGTGTATTGAAATATTTGACTCATAGAGGAAGTTGTTTGTACAGTGGATGGGGGATAGATGATTATATGCTATGCTGACAGTTAAGTATTTTGTATGATTCATTATTTTTGGTTTTAAAATGCTTTTGTAAATAATGCTATGCCAAATATGGTACCAGCTACAATTTGTCTACTTACGCTCTCATAATAATTATAGGGCTGCGTCACTACATTTGATCTAGCACTATGTTTGTGCAGCCTTTATAAGAAACCCACTGTTGCTTTTCTAATCTGAGACCAGATGAGCTTTAGACAAATACTGTTGTTTTTGTAAACCAGCTTAGACCAGGTCTTATCAATGTCTGTGGCTTCTGACCGAAGATGAATCGACTTTTCATCATTATCTTCTCACACACTGCACCAGTGACCAGCCCACCTCCTCGTCATCTTTCATTACTTCCCTAATTAACTTTTCATGGCCGCCATTTTCTAGGCTTGTTTAATTAACTCTGACCAACTCCTTCGTCACCAGCTTACTGTCCTTCACCGGCCGCCCCCAGGGGGCATTAGTAAAACCTAACAGTCAAGACAGTAAATACAAATTGGACCTCTCTCACTGATCGCTGGCCTTCTAATGTCTCAGATAGGTCTCGGTCTCTCGGATAACCGACCTTAGCAGGGAAGAGAGAAGCCCCAGGGGAAAGCAGGCGAAGGCTCTAGAGGAGAGGCCATTCATAATTCAAGCATCAGATCTCGCCAGGGCAGCCTGCATTATTCAGGATAGCATAATGAGAAGTCTAAGTTACAGTCCAATGCTGGGGCTAGCCCTGTAATCACATTATAATATATAGCAACAGTTGGCCTGTCCTGGTGTGTTGTATGTGTGTGGTGGGGGGAGGGGGGGTGGGGTGAATGTGTGTGTGTGCAAATGCATTTGTGCATGTATTTGTG
Source organism: Salvelinus alpinus (assembly GCF_045679555.1). Lineage (NCBI taxonomy): Eukaryota > Metazoa > Chordata > Actinopteri > Salmoniformes > Salmonidae > Salvelinus > Salvelinus alpinus. The sequence goes on from NC_092095.1 coordinate 53,215,138, forward strand.
TGTGTGTGTGTATTTGTGTGTGTGTGCATGTGTGCGTGTGTGTGTGTGTGTGTGTGTGTGTGTGTGTGTGTGTGTGTGTGTGTGTGTGTGTGTGTAGTACATCCTGTGTACTCCGCTGCCTGTGGTGGTGCAATACCAGCATCTCATTACCACTCTCTTAAACTATGGAGGCTAATGGCATTATTTGTTTAGCCCTGCCAAACAAGGTGTTATTCTGAATGCTGCTCATCTCTCTCTGTGACAGAGCACTGAGGGCTAGACTTGGCAGTCCCACACTAAGGGCCAGTGTATAAATCCAGTGCTGTTCCTATTATAAGAATAAATAGATCTGTTTCGTCAGTGGATTGGGGGGGGGCTCACATCTACATTGTGCTCACATCTACATTATTCTTACAATTTTGGTTATTTGGTGAGGCCTGTTTAGGAAAATTCTCATGTCCATTGTTAGAAGAATATTCTTGCCATTTTTGTTCATTCAGATAGTGAATAGTAAGGCACCCTCGTTTGAGTGTGGTGATTTAGCTAGCAACTTAAACATGAATAAACCAGTATATTGAGGCTTTTATGTAACAGCAATTTAAACATAGCGTTCTCTCGTGTTGACTAGAAAGGTATAGGAGGGATCACCTGGTTCACTTTGTACAAATGATATCTTCAGTGACTCATACCTTTCCTAAACTGCAGCGCAAAATGTATACATTCAGAGAGCGGCTGACCATCGCGGTGCGCATCACGTGAATTCTGAAGCTTCTCATCCTACACTAGTTTCTCAAACCAGCTTACACAATCCTTGTTGGAAGTGCATTACAGAATAACAATTCATTATTTAACATTAATTCAATACTGGCTATATCAATCCCCCTAAGGTATAATTACGAAGGTATTGTCTGAGCAGACACATAATTAGATATATACCCTCCAGGAGCAGCACAGACACAGGCATACATTAGAATCAAACAATTAGACTATACACATGTACAGGCGCAAGAAAGTGGATGAAACCGGAAAGATTAAATATTGATCTGGTGTGGTGCATTACAATACAACACGTTACATCAAACAATGGAAATGTCTCTTCTGCTCCGCTTTCAACCCCCCACCCACCAGACAGTACACATCACAGTTGAGATGAGCACAGGGTCAAGCTGCGGTGCAGTGCCCCTGGATGTAGAGCTTGTTGTGGGGTTAAGGGCCATGCTCAAGGGCCCAACGGTAGGGGAATGTCTTGAGGATGTAAACCCAGTAGCCATCCAGTTGCCAGATCAGAGCATTTGATGGCTTCTGCAACAAAGGGTGTATTTTATTCCTAGTTCCTCTTGTTACATGAACAACTTTAGTGGCAAATGGCTGATGTTTCACCACAGTCATATATACAATACATGACCAAATGTATGTGGACACCTGCTCGTCGAATATCTCATTCGAAAGTCACGGGCATTAACATGGACTTGGTCCCCCCCTTGCTGTAATAACAGCCTCCATTCTTCTGGGAAGGCTTTCCACTAGGTGTTGGAACAATGCGGTACCCTAGTGGTTAGAGCGCTGGACTAGCAACCAAAAGGTTGCAAGATTGCAAGATCGAATCCCCGAGCTGCCAAGGTAAAAATGTGTTGTTCTGCCCCTAGGCCATCATTGAAAATAAGAATTTGTTCTTAACTGACTTGCCTAGTTAAAAAGGTTAAAAAATAAATATATAAAATGCTGTGGGGACTTGCTTCCATTCAGCCACAAGAGCATTAATGAGGTTGGGCACTAATGTTGGGTGATTAGGCCTGGCTCGCAGTTGGTGTTCCAATTAATCCCGATGGGGTTGAGATCAGGCCAGTCAAGTTATTCCACACTGATCTCGACAAACCATTTCTGTATGGACCTCATATTGTGCATGGGGGCATTGTCATGCTAAAACAGGAAAGGGCCTTCCCCAAACTGTTAGCATATGGTTGGAAGCACTGTCAAATGTAATTGTATGCTGTAGCGTTAAGATGTCCCTTCATTGGAACTAAGGGAGGTAGCCCAAAGCATTATTCCTCCTCCATCAATCTTGCACATGGTGATCTTAGGTGTGTTTGGCTGCTTAGCCATGGAAACCCATTTCATGAAGTTCCTGCAAACACTTATTGTGCTGACGTTGCTTCCAGAAGCAGTTTGGAGCTTGGTAGTGAGCAAACCGAGGACAGACAAGTGTCCACATACTTTTGTATATACAGTTGAAGTCGGAAGTTTACATAGACTTAGGTTGGAGTCATTAAATCTCGTTTTTCAACCACTCCACAAATTTCTTGTTAACAAACTATAGTTTTGGCAAGTTGGTTAGGACATCTACTTTGTGCATGACACAAGTCATTTTTCGAACAGTTGTTTACAGACAGATTATTTCACTTATAGTTCACTGTATCACAATTCCAGTGGGTCAGAAGTTTACATACACTAAGTTGACTGTACCTTTAAACAGGTTGGAAAATTCCAGAAAATGCTGTCATGGCTTTAGAAGCTTCTGATAGGCTAATTGACTAAATGTGAGTCAATTGGAGGTGTACCTGTGGATTTATTTCAAGGCCTACCTTCAAACTCAGTGCCTCTTTGCTTGACATCATGGGAAAATCAAAAGAAATCAGCCAAGACCTCAGAAAAAACATTGTAGACCTCCACAAGTCTGGTTCATCCTTGGGAGCAATTTCCAAACACCTGAAGGTACCACGTTCATCTAGTACGCAAGTATAAACACCATGGGACCATGCAGCTGTCATACCGCTCAGGAAGGAGACACATTTTGTCTCCTGGAGATGAACGTACTTTGGTGCGAAAAGTTCAAATCAATCCCAGAAAAACAGCAAATGACCTTGTGAAGATGCTGGAGGAAACAGGTACAGAAGTATCTATATCCACAGTAAAAACGAGTCCTATATCGACATAACCTGAAAGGCCGCTCAGCAAGGAAGAAGCCACTGCTCCAAAACCACCATAAAAAAGCCAGACTACGGTTTTCAACTGCACATGGGGACAAAGATGGTACTTTTTGGAAAAATATCCTCTGGTCTGATGAAACAAAAATGTAACTGTTTTACCCTAATGACCATCGTTATGTTTGGAGGAAAAAAGGGGAGGCTTGCAAGCCGAAGAACACCATCCCAACCGTGAAGCACGGGGGTGGCAGCATCATGTTGTGGAGGTGCTTTGCTGCAGGAGGGACTGGTGCACTTCACAAAATAGATGGCATCATGAGAGGAATGTTATGTGGATGTATTGAAGCAACATCAAGACATCAGTCAGGAATTTAAAGCTTGGTCGCAAATGGGACTTCCAAATGGACAATGACCCCAAGCATACTTCCAAAGTTGTGGCAAAATGGCTTAAGGACAACAAAGTCAAGGTATTAGAGTGGCCATCACAAAGCCTTGACCTCAACCCTTTAGAAAATTTGTGAGCAGAACTGAAAAAGCATGTGCGAGAAAGGAGGCCTACAAACCTGACTCAGTTACACCAGCTCTGTCAGGAGGAATGGGCCAAAAATCACCCAACTTCTTGTGGGAAGCTTGTGGAAGGCTACGTTTGACCCAAGTTAAACAATTTAAAGGCAATGCTAGAAAATACTAATTGAGTGTATGTAAATTTCTGACCCACTGGGAATGTGATGAAATAAATAAAATCTGAATTAAATCTCACATTCTTAAAATAAAGTGGTGATCCTAACTGACCTAAGACATGGAATTTTAACTAGAATTAAATGTCAGGAATTGTGAAAAACTGAGTTTAAATGTATTTGGCTAAGGCGTATGTAAACTTCCGACTTCAACTGTATATTGTACCAGTGTAATACAATGATCTCTTATGATCTATATTCTATGTGCAAAGTAGCATTAAACATGATTGTTGTGACTCAATGTACAACTTGTGGATGTGTTTGAATGGTTATTGACTTTTTCCCCCAGATGAAGACCAAATTATAAAGACTGATGTGCTTTAAATTAAAGGTTCTTTATTGCCTTCCCAGGGGTTACATTAGATCTTTCAGAGACTTCAAAGAGTCATTGTTTTACGTTATATGACAGTCATCTACCTATGGAGAATAAGTTCATATTCTACATTTCTTTCTCATTATCAAATGTTCTGATGCAAATGCCATGCAATGAGTAATACTTGTATCTGTGAAGAAATTGCAATAATTTCTTTCTTTCGCCACATTATTTCTCGATTTCAGTGTAATAGAATTATATTATGGATTGCAGCCTGCCCAGGGGAAAGGGAATAGGAATGGTTATTTGTTTGTTGTTCATTATTTTATTTAAAAACAATTGGTATGGTGATTTTGGGGCCCAACCAATGATTAATATATACATTAGATGACTGCTAGGGGGCGCTGTGTTGACGCCACCGTGCCTCCATCTTGGCACTCCCCCACCGTTTAAAATCATATTTTTGAAGCTATAGAAATGCATTCATTGATGTCTACAGTGTTTTTTGCCACGTTTATTCTATTACAGACACCTTGATGCATCATTTGTAATTATATTATGTGAGCTAAACATACAAATAAAAAATATATACATGTTTTCCCTGAAGTCATTTTTTTTTAGAATACTAATGTTACTGTCCCCACTACAACAAAAAGAATGAAATACATGTAATTGTGTCCTTGAAACATTTAATTGAAATACTGTAGAATTCCATTCATTCCTATGGAGGACTGCTCCTACCAGGGAGGGCCAATATGGCCGACTGGTGGCTTCAAAGACTTTGAATGACCAATACATAGATTCTGCTATCCAGGGTTTATATACATCATTGTGTCCAACAGGGATTTGCAATCAAAATGTGTTAGATTACAACAAAAGAGCCAAAATCATGTTCAGTATTTCCATCAGAGTTATGAGTTTGTGACTGATATGACTGGCACACACACACACACACACACACACACACACACACACACACACACACACACACACACACACACAATTGTGTTTATTATGTATCTGTGCAGTACAAAGACACTGACAAAGGCCAGTGAATAATTTTTCACCATGAGCTCAAATTTACTCCAGTGTTATTATTTGTGGCTCACCTTTCTTTGCTCTGACCTTATTTCCCCAGGCTTTAAAATAATGAGATGGGGGGGGGTATCAAAGCTGTTTGCCAGAGAGCATGAGAGAGAGCAGCGGGTGGGGGGGTCTGTGTAACTGCTTTCGTTTTCTCTACCCCAGTTTATAATTACATAAGGTCTACATGGATAATGATTCCCCTTCATGCCAATCATCCCATAAGAAAATTGCTGTATCCATGGAAACTCGGCAGGGTATGTCTCCAAGCCCTTGAAAAAGGAGCGTCAGTCTCCTAGATGAAGCCTCAGCGATACGGTCATTTTGATTGATTTGAGGATCCAGGAGATGAATATCATCTGAACTTGAACAATCTGATCTCATTAATTGAGCCATGGAGCGGGCAAGTGAGGAGCTCTCCTCATTGAATGAAAGTAAAGGGATGTGCTTCCCTAAGAACGGGGTAGTGGTGCAATCTTTGATAAGTGCACTGCAAACAGTAGCGGTGTTTGGGTAAAATCACTGAGAAAAAGCAAATAAGCCATTTAAAACCTATGAGTTGTGATAATTGCGTTATTTTCTCTGTAACCTATTAGTTAATATGCCTTGCCACCGTGATATATAGGCCTAAGGCCGAGACAGTAAGTAGACACAGTGGCAGATAAATTCAACCTCTGTCCCGTGAAGTCCTCAACGCATATAAAATGTAACAAACAGTTACATGACCTGCAGCATGGGTCATGATTCTGACATGATATTGATTTAGAACCACGGAGAGTAACTGCAAGTTGCATAGAAAACAGGAGCTGCCTCCACTATTCCAGCATGATTTCCACATCATAAAATTACCTCTGCTTAGTCTAATACAGTGACAACTAAAAACCACCAAAAACGATTTATTCCAATCAACGTAAGTTAACGTAAGTTAAATATGTTGTGTCTGTCCATGGTTCTGATTTCCCTGTGTGTGTGTGTGTGTGTGTGTGTGTGTGTGTGTGTGTGTGTGTGTGTGTGTGTGTGTGTGTGTGTGTGTGTGTGTGTGTGTGTGTGTGTGTGTGTGTGTGTGTGTGTGTGTGTGTGTGTGCGTTCGTGCGCATTCGTGCACGTAGAAATAACATGTTGACTCACCCTTCTTGTAGAAACAAATGCCATCCTCCTCTTTCATGTTGACAAAACTGTCTATGACTCTGTCATACAGTACAAGGTTTTACTTTTTAGTTGTTCTAGGCTACCTGGCTAAAATGCTTGCTCGCTAGCCTAACTTCATTTCACGGGCAATGATGAGCCAACTAGTTAACATTAGCCTACTACATCTGGCTACATATTGAACTTCCATCCTCTTAGGCCAGGGGCACAATGTATGAATTTATGGTTGGATCAGATTTACAGTTATCATTGGCCAGTACAGAGAATTAAGTAAAACCACAAGTCCAAATCTATATCTCCATCCATGGCTAATTTAGCAAAGGGAAAAATTTAGCTAGCTAGCTAGCCACCGGAGGACAACAACACAACGAGATGCAGTAATTAAAAACATTTCTGGCAATGACGTTTTGCTCTCTGTGATGTTATTGGTGTGAAGCCAAATGCAAACTGGCTTCCATTTAAACTTTTTTTTTGGTGCGCCAGGACCATTCATAGTTCACTCAGTTTAGCTCAACGATGATTGGCTATTATTTATAGTTTTTTTTATCAAGGGAGGCCAAATGCTCACTGGCTTCCCTTGCATTCAATGCTATGGGCGGCAACAATTTCTTTCTCTTTTTGACCAGACAGCATTAGATAGATGGGCTACACATACAAATACGGTGATGTGCAGTTTTGCTCGCTCGTATGCTTTCTCCGGTGAGAAACATTCAGCCTCTTGCAAATTTAAGGACAATTACGAAACACAAAGAGCTGGAAGAAAGAAAAAAAAATCCTGGTAAATTTTTTGGGGAAGACTGTCTTCCCTTGGCATCCATGAATAAACACCACTGTCCAAAAATAGAGCTTTTGGGATTGTGCTTAGCATGCTTGCCTGGAACCAGAGACCCAGATTCATTTCACTTAATTTATGCAAGCCTGTGAAATAAATGTTGGACCTCAACTAACATTCAGCTACAGCTGTGAGAAATGGAAGGCATCTGATTGAGAGACCTGCCACCATTTGCGTAATTGGAAAGGAACCTTCAGAGCTCAGCATCACACAGCTCACCATCACACAGCTCACTATCACACAGCTCACCATCACACAGCTCACCATCACACAATGTGAAGCCCAATGCTCTACAGTCATTTTCTGTCCTCTATCTAATGGTCTATAATATCATTATCTGAAAAGGACAGGTGATCCACATGTAGTTTGACACTGATGTTAAATGTTAAAGTTATTGGACAATCAAGACAAAGCTCAGATGTCAGGTAAACCTTTGAGGGCGGTTTCCATACCGACCGGTAATATTGGTTTGAGTCACATGATTCACTTTCAGATAATGAAGAAGATAAAGACCTGAACATGATTCCCCAGGAAATGTTCTGAGATGTTATTATGTGCCGGGCACATGAAGTGCGGCCCAAGGTTTTTGGGTTAGGTCTATCTGTAGATAAGTAGTGTTGCTAGGTAACCAAAGAGCTATTTGCAGAAGAAGAAATTGTATCTGTCACTGAAAATGTTTTGTTGAACATTCTATGGTGGGTCCTTTTCTCTTGATCAGAGTCTAGTATTCGAACAACTGCAGTAAAACTTAACCCAAAAGTCTCACATCAATTAATGATGTACGTGAGTTCTGCATGCAGTGTTCAGAACGTCATTGTAAAAAAGGAATTTCTTCTTAATTGACACACCTGGATAAATAAAGGTTAAAATAAAACGTATCTGAACTCTAACCCTTAATGACTAATCCATAATTGTTCCACATTGCCTAGCCTTGCTATCAGTGTAAATCTGCTATGTTTCAGTGAGCTAGAATGGACCACGGCCTGAATTATTAGCGACTCCACTCAGGGAGCCACAATGCCTGAAGGAAGATATTTTTTGTCAATACTAAGGGTCCACAAGTCTAGTGTCAGAGGACCTCATTTAACAGCTGGGACCAGCAGAGTCCCCCTGATCCTTACTCTTGTCAATGACTCTTATTATTAGAAATAAACAAACCCGTGCTTGCTCCCCTGTTCGGAGAGAGAACATTGAAATTGCAACAACGCAGACCAAGAAAAACAAACACTAACATGCAATTTCAAAGCATATTATAGGTGAGAGATTGTGAAAATAAGATATATGGCATATAAACTGAATTTGCATGTAGACATCACAGGCAGGATTACCCAATAAATGAGAAGCGTGTGACACATTCATCAAACCGTTTGGCAGAATGTTATCACAAGTGTTGTGTATGCGTCAATATGTAACAATGTGGAAGAAACACGTTCTAATTATTTTCCAAAATGTACATTTTGGGGAGTATTTTTTTGGGGCATGCATGAACTCAGTTGTCCTGCCTGACAGTGAGCAGTGACTGAGTACTGCCCTTGATCTGTCCACAAAATTATTAAAGCAGTGAGAGAAGCACTGCTAGGGGGGCTGTACACATCCCGCACCTGGGTTTAGCTGCGACACGCAGAGCACTGGGCTGTGAGACATGACCTGTATTTGTGCAACGAAGGACAAAGGCTCAGGGATGGAGGGGATCGGGAGTAGGGAGTAAGGAACCAAGGTCGTAGTTGGGGTGGAATACAGTGGCAAGTGTGGGGACTGTGGGAAGTGGGGGGAGGGACAACATGACTAAACATGTCCCCAGGCTCTGCATGCTATATGGGTGACCACATTCTGTACTGTACATATTGGTTAGAGTGTCGCCCACAACTGCACTACCGTGGGGTAGACGTGTTGTGCTGTGTTTTTTATTGTCCTCTATTGCTGCAAGAATATGTCATGGTTTCTTTGCAAATGTTTTATTGACATTTAGGTGGATTACATAAAAATAATTAGTTATAAGACTTACATAATAGTAACAGTGTGAATACACAGTTATAGGAGAACATTGATTAGTGGGTCGTCACTGACAGTGCCTTCAGAAAGTATTCACACCACTTGACTTTTCCCACATTTTGTTGTGTTTCTGTCTGTTTGTGTCATTGGTCTACACACAATACCCCATGATGTCAAAGAGGAGTTGTGTTTTTAGACATTTGTACAAATTAATAAAAAATGAAAAGCTGAAATGTCATATTTACACAAGTATGCAGACCCTTTACTCAGTACTTTATTGAAGCACCTTTGGCAGTGATTACATCCTCAAGTCTTCTTGGGTATGATGCTACAAGCTTGGCACACCTGTATTTGGGGAGTTTCTGTAACGGTCGTCATAGTCGTTCTCCTCCTCAGACGAGGAGGAGCATGGATCGGACCAACACGCAGAGTGGGTAGTGCTCATGATAATTTATTAACTCGAAACTGAACACTAACATGAAACAAAATAACAAAATGAATACAACCGACAACAGTCCCGTGTGGCACGAATACAAACACGGAAACAAACACCCACAAAACACACGTGAAACCCCGGCTGCCTTAGTATGATTCTCAATCAGGGACAACGATAGACAGCTGCCTCTGATTGAGAATCATACCAGGCCGAACACAAAATCCCAACATAGAAAATCACACATAGACAAACCCACCCAACTCACGCCCTGACCAACTAAATAAATACAAGACAAAAGAAAACAGGTCAGGAACGTGACAGTTTCTTCCTTTCTTCTCTGCAGATCCTCTCAAGCTCTGTCAGGTTGGATGGTGAGCGTCGCTTCACAGCTATTTTCAGGTCGCTCCAGAGATGTTAGATCGGGTTCAAGTCCGGGCTCTGGCTGGGCCACTCAAGGACATTCAGAGTCTTGTCCTGAAGCCACTCCTGCGTTGTCTTGGCTATGTGCTTAGGGTCGTTGTCCTGTTGGAAGGTGAACCTTCGCCCCAGTCTGAGGTCCTGAGCGCTCTGGAGCAGGTTTTCATCAAGGATCTCTCTGTACTTTTCTCCGTTCATCATTGCCTCGATCCTGTCTAGTCTCCCAGTCCCTGAAGCTGAAAAACACCCCCACAGCATGATGCTGCCACCATGATGGTGCCAGGTTTCCTACAGATGTGATGCTTGGCATTCAGGCCAAAGAGTTCAATCTTGGTTTCATCAGATCAAAGAATCTTGTTTCTCATGGTCTAAGAGTCTGTAGGTGCCTTTTGGTAAACTCCAAGAGGGCGTTTATGTGCCTTTTACTGAGGATTGACTTCCATCTGGTCACTATACCATAAAGGCATGATTGGTGGAGTGCTGCAGAGATGGTTGTCCTTCTGGAAGGTTCTCCCTTCTCAAAGAATAACTCTGGAGCTCTGTCAGAGTGACCACCAGGTTCTTGGTCACCTCCCTTACCAAAGCCCTCCCTTAACAATTCCTTCGACCTCATGGCTTGGTTTTTGCTCTGACATGCACTGTCAACTGTGGGATCTTATACAAACAGGTGTGTGCCTTTCCAAATCATGTCCAATCAATTGAATTTACCACAGGTGGACTTCAATCATGTTATAGAAACATCTCAAAGATGATCAATTGAAAATTGTTAAACCTGAGGTAAATTTTGAGTCTCATAACAAAGGGTCTGAATACTTATATAAATAATATATTTCTCTTCTGTTATTTTTAATAAATATGCAAAAATGTCTAAAAAACGTTTTTTGCTTTGTAATTAATGGGGTACTGTGTGCACAGTCGTGGCCAAACGGTTTGAGAATGACACAAATATTAATTTCCACAAAGTTTGCTGCTTCAGTGTCTTTAGATATTTTTGTCAGATGTTACTATGGAATACTGAAGTATAATTACAAGCATTTCATAAGTGTCAAAGGCTTTTATTGACAATTACATGAAGTTGATGCAAAGAGTCAATATTTGCAGTGTTGACACTTCTTTTTCAAGACCTCTGCAATCCGCCCTGGCATGCTGTCAACTAACTTCTGGGCCACATCCTGACTGATTGCAGCCCATTCTTGCATAATCAATGCTTGGAGTTTGTCAGAATTTGTGGGTTTTTGTTTGTCCACCCACCTCTTGAGGATTGACCACAAGTTCTCAATGGGATTTAGGTCTGGGGAGTTTCCTGGCCATGGACCCAAAATATCGATGTTGTAACGAAAGTTGTCGGGAGAAGGAGAGGAGGACTAAAGTGCAGCGTGGTACGTATCCATAACTTTTAATCAAGATGAATACACTAACAAAAACAACAAAACGACCAACCAACAGTTCTGACAGGTGCAACAAACACTAACCAGAAAATAATCACCCACAACTCAAAGTGGGAAAACAGGCTACCTAAATATGGTTCTCAATCAGAGACAACGATAGACAGCTGCCTCTGATTGAGAACCACACACGGCCAAACACAAAGAAATAGACAACATAGAACACCAGACATAGAATGCCCACCCAAACTCACGCCCTGACCAACCAAAATAGAGACATAAAAGGATCTCTAAGGTCAGAGCGTGACAGATGTTTTGTTCCCCGAGCCACTTAGTTATCACTTTTGCCTTATGGCAAGGTGCTCCATCATGCTGGAAAAGGCATTGTTCGTCACCAAACTGTTCCTGGATGGTTGGGAGAAGTTGCTCTCGGAGGATTGTTGGTACCATTCTTTATTCATGGCTGTGTTCTTAGGCAAAATTGTGAGTGAGCCCACTCCCTTGACTGAGAAGCAACCCCACACATGAATGGTCTCAGGATGCTTTACTGTTGGTATGACACAGGACTGATGGTAACGCTCACCATGTCTTCTCTGGACAAGCTTTTTTCTGGATGCCCCAAACAATCAGAAAGGGGATTTATCAGAGAAAATGACTTTACTCCAGTACTCAGCAGTCCAATCCCTGTACCTTTTGCAGAATATCAATCTGTCCCTGATGTTTTTCCTGGAGAGAAGTGGCTTCTTTGCTACCCTTCTTGACTAGAGGTCGACCGATTATGATTTTTCAACGCCGATACCGATACCGATTATTGGAGGACCAAAAAGCAGATACCGATTAATCGGCCGATTTTTTAAAATGTATTTGTAATAATGACAATTACAACAATACTGAATGAACACTTATTTTAACTTAATATAATACATCAATAAAATTCAATTTAGCCTCAAATAAATAATGAAACATGTTCAATTTGGTTTAAATAATGCAAAAACAAAGTGTCGGAGAAGAAAGTAAAAGTGCAATATGTGCCATGTAAAAAAGCTAACGTTTAAGTTTCTTGCTCAGAACATGAGAACATATGAAAGCTGGTGGTTCCTTTTAACATAGACTTCAATATTCCATGGTAAGAGGTTTTAGGTTGTAGTTAATATAGTATTTATAGGACTATTTCTCTCTATACCATTTGTATTCCATATACCTTTGACTATTGGATGTTCTTATAGGCACTTTAGTATTGCCAGTGTAACAGTATAGCTTCCGTCCCTCTCCTCGCTCCTACCTGGGCTCGAACCAGGAACACATCGACAGCAGCTATCCTCGAAGCATCGTTACCGATCGCTCCACAAAAGCCGCGGCCCTTGCAGAGCAAGGGGAACAACTACTCCAAGTCTCAGAGTGAGTGACATTTGAAACGCTATTAGCGCGCACCCCGCTAACTAGCTAGCCATTTCACATCGGTTACACCAGCCTAATCTCGGGAGTTGATAGGCTTGAAGTCATAAACAGCTCAATGCTTAAATAACAGTGCAGAGCTGCTGGCAAAATGCACAAAAGTGCTGTTTGAATGAATGCTTACGAGGCTGCTGCTGCCTACCATCGCTCAAGCAGACTGCCTTATCAAATATCAAATCATAGACTGAATTATAACACACAGAAATACGAGCGTTTGGTCATTAATATGGTCGAATCCGGAAACAATCATTTCGAAAACAAAACGTTAATTATTTCAGTGAAATACGGAACCGTTCAGTATTTTATCTAACGGGTGGCATCCCTAAGTCTAAATATTGCTTTTACATTGTACAATCTTCAATGTTATGTCATAATTACGTAAAATTCTGGCAAATTAGTTCGCAACGAGCCACGCGGCCCAAACTGTTGCATATACCCTGACTCTGCGTGCAATGAACGCAAGAGAAGTGACACAATTTCACCTGGTTAATATTGCCTGCTAACCTGGATTTCTTTTAGCTAAATATGCAGGTTTAAAAATACATATTTCTGTGTATTGATTTTAAGAAAGGCATTGATGTTCATGGTTAGGTACAGTCGTGCAACGATTGTGCTTTTTCGCAAATGAGCTTTTGTTAAATCATCCCCCGTTTGGCGAAGTTGGCTGTCTTTGTTAGGAAGAAATAGTCTTCACAAATTTCACAATGAGCCAGGCGGCCCAAACTGTTGCATATACCCTGACTCTGTTGCAAGAGAAGTGACACAATTTCCCTAGTTAAAAGAAATTCATGTTAGCAGGCAATATTAACTAAATATGCAGGTTTTAAAATATATACTTGTGTATTGATTTTAAGAAAGGCATTGATGTTTATGATTAGGTACACGTTGGAGCAACGACAGTCCTTTTTCCGCGAATGCGCACCGCATCGATTATATGCAACGCAGGACACGCTAGATAAACTAGTAATATCATCAACCATGTGTAGTTAACTAGTGATTATGATTGATTGATTGATTGTTTTTTATAAGATAAGTTTAAGGCTAGCTAGCAACTTACCTTGGCTTCTTACTGCATTCGCGTAACAGGCAGGCTCCTCGTGGAGTGCAATGAGAGGCAGGTGGTTAGAGCGTTGGACTAGTTAACTGTAAGGTTGCAAGATTGAATCCCTGAGCTGACAAGGTAAACATCTGTCGTTCTGCCCCTGAACAAGGCAGTTAACCCACCGTTCCTAGGCTGTCACTGAAAATAAGAATGTGTTCTTAAAACTTCTTATGGCTGCAGGGGCAGTATTGAGTAGCTTGGATGAAAGGTGCACAGAGGTGCCCATAGTAAACTGCCTGCTCCTCAGTCCCAGTTACTAATATATGCATATTATTATTCGTATTGGATAGAAAACACTCTGAAGTTTCCAAAACTGTTTGAATGATGTCTGTGAGTATAACAGAACTCATATGGCAGACAAAAACCTGAGAAAAAATCCAAACAGGTAGTGGGAATTCTGAGGTTGGTCGATTTTCAACCAAGACCCTATTGAATACACAGTGGGATATGGATGAGTTTGCACTTCCTACGGCTTCCACTAGATGTCAACAGTCTGTAGAACCTTGTCTGATGCCTTTACTGTGAAGTGGGGCGGAAGGAGACAGGAATTAGTCAGGTCTATCATGACCTGACCATGCTCTGACGATGCGCGTTCACATGAGAGGGAGCTCTGTTCCATCGCACATCTGAAGTCAATGTAATTCTCCGGTTGGAACGTTACTGAAGATTTATGTTAAAAACATTCTAAAGATTGATTCAATACATCGTTTGATATGTTTCTACTGACTGTTACGGAACTTTTTGACATTTCGTCTGCTTTTAGTGAACGCGCTTCCTGACTTTGAATTTGTTTTCCAAACACGCTAACAAAAATAGCTATTTGGACATAAATGATGGACATTGCCGAACAAAACAAACATTTCTTGTGGAAGTGGGAGTCCTGGGAGTGCATTCCGACGAAGATCAGCGAAGGTAAGTGAAGATTTATAATGCTTTTTATGAGTTTTGTTGACTGCACAATTTGTATTCCTTTTGTGGCTTAACGCTGTTCTCAGATTATTGAATATTGTACTTTTGCCGTAAAGCTTTTGAAATCTGACACAACGGTTGCATTAAGAACAAGTGTATCTTTAATTCTATGTCAAACATGTATCTTTCATCAAAGTTTATGATGAGTATTTATGTTATTTGACGTGGCTCTCTGCAATTTCTCCGGATATTTTGGAGCCATTTCTGAACATGGATATAAATATGGATATACATTTTTGGATATAAATATGAACTTTATCGAACAAAACATATATGTATTGTGTAACATGAAGTCCTATGAGTGTCATCTGATGAAGATCATCAAAGGTTAGTGATTATTTTTATCTCTATTCTTGCTTTTTGTGACTCCTGTCTTTGGCTGGAAAAATGACTGTGTTTGTCTGTGATTTTGCGGTGACCTAACATAATCGTTTATGGTGCTTTCGCTGTAAAGCCTATTTGAAATCGGAGACTTTGGTGGGATTAACAACAAGATTACCTTTAAAATACTATAAAATATAAATATGTTTGAGGAATTTTAATTCTGAGATTTCTGTTGTTTGAATTTGGTGCCCTGCACTTTCACTGGCTGTTGTCATATCATCCCGTTAACGGGATTGCAGCCATAAGAAGTTTTAACTGACTTGCCTATTTAAATAAAGGTGTACATATATTTTTTTTTACGGCCAAATCGGTGTCCAAAAATACCGATATCCGATTGTTATGAAAACTTGAAATTGGCCCTAATTAATCGGCCATTCCGATTAATCGGTCGACCTCTATTCTTGACACCAGGCCATCCTCCAATTGTCTTCGCCTCACTGTGTGTGCAGATGCACTCACACCTGCCTGTTGCCATTTCTGAGCAAGCTCTGTACTGGTGGTGCCCCGATCCCGCAGTTGGATCAACTTTAGGAGACGGTCCTGGCGCTTGCTGGACTTTCTTGGGCACCCTGAAGCCTTCTTCACAACAATTGAACCACTCTCCTTGAAGTTCTTGATGATCCAATAAATGGTTGATTTAGGTGCAATCTTACTGGCAGCGAATATCCTTGCCTGTGAAGCCCTTTTTGTGCAAAGCAATGATGACGGCACGTGTTTCCTTGCAGGTAGCCATGGTTAACAGAGGAAGAACAATGATTCCAAGCACCACCCTCCTTTTGAAGCTTCCAGTCTGTTATTTGAACTCAATCAGCATGACAGAGTGACTTTCAGCCTTGTCCTCGTCAACACTCACACCTGTGTTAACGAGAGAATCACTGACATGTCAGCTGGTCCTTTTGTGGCAGGGCTGAAATGCAGTGGAAATGTTTTTGGGGGATTCAGTTCATTTGCATGGCAAAGAGGGACTTTGCAATTAATTGCAATTCATCTGATCACTCTTCATAACATTCTGGAGTATATGCAAATTGCCATCATACAAACTGAGGCAGCAGACTTTGTGAAAATTAATATTTGTGTCATTCTCAAAACTTTTTGGCCACGACTGTAGACCGAGGGATTTTTTTTTATTTAATCGATTTTAGAGTAAGGCCGTAACGTAACAAAATGTGGAAAAAGTCAAGGGTTTAAAGTGACCAGTGTTCCATTATTAAAGTGACCAATGGTTCCATGTAGATGTAAATAGGGCAGCAGCCTCTAAAGTGCAGGGCTGAGTAACCGTGTGGTAGCCAGCTAGTCTCAGTGACTATGTACAGGGCAGGGTACTGGGTGGAGGCCAGTTAGTGATGGCTATTTAACAGTCTGATGGCCTTGAGATAGAAGCTGTTTTTCAGTCTCAGCTTTGATGCACCTGTACTGATCTCGCCTTCTGGATGATAGCGGGGTGAACAGGCCGTGGCTCGGGTGGTTTGATGTCGTTGATGATCTTATTGGCCTTCCTGTGACATCGGGTGCTGTAGGTGTCCTGGAGGGCAGGCAGTGTGCCTCCGGTGATGTGTTGGGCAGATGCGTCTGTTTAGTATGCAGGCCAGGGAAGAACTGGGACATTTTCAGCTTCCAGAAAATGTGTACATATCCTTGCAACATGGGGCAGTGCATTATAATGCTGAAACATGAGGTGATGGCGGAAGATAAATTGCACAACGATGGGACTCTGGATCTTGTCACGGTATCTCTGTGCATTCAAATTGCCATCAATAAAATGCAATTGTGTTCGTTGTCCGTAGCTCATGCCTGACCATACCATAATCCCACCACCACCATGGGGCACTCAGTTCACAATGTTAACATCAGCAAACCACTCGCCCACATGACGTCATACACATGGCATGGTCTGCGGTTGTGAGTTAGGTTGTGATGACATTGGAAGCGGCTTATGGTAAAGAAATTAGCATTCAATTATCTGGAAACAGCTCTGGTGGACATTCCTGCAGTCAGCATACCAATTGCACGCTCCCTCAATTTGAGACATCTGTGGTATTGTGTTGTGTGACAAAACTGCTCATTTTAGAGTGGCCTTTTATTGTCCACAGCACAAGGTGCACCTGTGTAATGAGCATGCTGTTTAATGAGCTTCTTTATATGCCACACCTGTCAGGTGGATGGATTATCTTGGCAAAGGAGAAATGCTCACTAACAGGGATGTAAACAAATGTGTGCACATATTGAGAGAAATATGAAAGCTTTTTGTGAGTATGGAACATTTCTGGGATATTTTATTTCAACTCATCAAATATGGGACCAACACTTGACATGTTGCATTTTTTGTTCAGTATGTTTTTCGGTGATAAGGTTAAAGACTCTGTTTGCTGTATCAATAGCCAGGCGTCACCCCGATGACCTACAGGACTCCATTCCAGACAGCTTTAGAGAAACCAGTCATAACAGGACCATTGTTCAGGAGGCACGCAGTCATGGGTCTGTGTCCCAAATGGCACACTATTCCCTATATTTGACCAGTGCTCACTGGTCAAAAGTAGTGTGTTATGTAGGGAATGGGGGCCATTTGGGACTCAGCCGTGTTGTCTTCCCCCAACAGACCTCATTTTGTAGAATTAGTGTAAACAACCTCACATCCTAGATTACGGAATGGGCTGTAGCATTGACCTGGTCATTTAGATTGAAAGTATTGGAAAGATTTGAATGTTTTGACCTTGGCGCTTAAGTGCAAAATGATTAATGTCTTTTATTGTGGTACCATAAATTATAATTGATATTATTGATGGCTGCAGTCAATCATCAATAGTTGGTTAGCAGCAGGTGCGTGGAAAACCTTTTAAGTAACTTAACTAAAATGTGAAATATAATCATAATAGTATAGCCCAAATTCCTAGTAATAAAATTATATAATCCTCCAATGAAATCAGACCATGTGTAAAGGACAGTGTCATGTGTTTGTTCCAATCAATGTAATCTGGAAAACAATACCACTAATGGTACTGCAATTCTATATCAAACTAAGCACTCTCTTGTTTGATGTGTTGTAAACATACAGTAAGATCCAAAAGTGTTGGGACATTGTGTTTTATTGTTGTTTTGGCTCTGTTCTCCAGCACTTTGGATTTGAAATTATAAAATGACTATGAGGTTAAATTACAGACTATCAGCTTTAATTTGAGGGAACTTTAATCCATATCGGGTGAATCATTTCGAAATTACTTCACTTTTTGTACATAGTCCCCCCAGTTTAGGAGAACAAAAGTATTGGGACAAATTCACTTGTATTTTTATGAAAGTAGTCAAAAATGTAGTATTTGGTCCCATATTCATAGCACATTGTGACTCTACAAACTTTCATTTGCATTTGCTGTTTGTTTTGGAAGTGTTTCATATTTCTTTAAATTGCATTGCATTTTAATGAATTGTGTCATTTTGGAGTCACTTTTATTGTAAATAAGAATAGAGTAGGTTTCTAAACACTTGTACAATCAAAGTGACTCCAAAATGTGTGTAATCGAAAGTGCTGTAACTTCTAAACGGTTCACCCGATCTGGATGAAAATACTCGCAAATTAAAGCTGACAGTCTGCACTTTAACATCACTCCTTGTATCATTTCAAATCCAAAGTGCTGGAGTACAGAGCCAAAACAAGCAAAAATGTGTCAATGTCCCACTACTTTTAGAGCTCACTGTATTATGATACAGACGTTGCCAGTGGAACGATTCAAAATGTGTATTGTATTATCAAACAACCTTGGATGGAGGAAAGTCAAATGTCATTCTCCTCTACATACTGTACCAGTCAAACGTTTGTACACACCTACTCATTCAAGGGTTTTTCTTTATTTTTACTATTTTCTACATTGTACAATAATAGTGAAGACACCAAACTTATGAAATAAAACATATGGAATCATGTAGTAACCAAGAAAGTGTTAAACAAATCAAAATATATTTTATTTTTGAGATTATTTTAATAGCCACCCTTTGCCTTGATGACAGCTTTGCACACTCTCTCAACCAGCTTCACCTGGAATTATTTTACAACAGTCTTGAAGGAGTTCCTACATATGTGACTCACCATCTGGATTCGGGTCTTATGTAGCAAAATTCAAAATCGTGTTTTTTTTTTTACATTGGATTAAAGTAAAGACTCAGAGCTACAAAATGGTATACAGTATCATACACTGCATTTGAGGAACAATGGGAAAGTTATTCTGCTTTGAAAGTTGATAAACTTGTAAACTCACTTTTGAGAAAATGGCCTTTCAATGTTTTGGTATCTAGTGAAGAGTTCTTCTTTGTCTACACCCATTCAGCATCGTTTACACCCTCTTAAGCTTTAGCCCCATCCATCTCGTTTCACTCTCGGAGCGCACACTTGAAGCTTAGGCCGATGATTTGTTTACCTAAGGATAACATGAAAACAGCCTAGCCATCTCTGCTGTTAACAATTTCATTACGTTTTGTGCAGACGTTTACTGACACTGGCCATATTCAACGGGTGTTGTACACACAAATAATAACGTCAGCTAGGGAGCCAGCCAGCTAACGTTAGCTAGCTAACAGTACACTTTAGCTTAAGACATGTAGCTAGCTAGGTAAACAATGAGCCTAGCTAGGTAAACAAAGTGTAAGGTCACATGTCACGTAACATTAAGTAACGAGCACTCCAGCTAACGTTAGCTAGTTAAACAACAATGAACACAGCACCAACAATGCCACGGTGCTGGGTGCTAACGAACCAGATTCAATGTTAGCTAGCTAACATTAGGCTCTATCTAGAAAATCAAACGGCTCTGGGATACAAATAATAATGTCAGCTAGGATTCCAGCCAGCTAACGTTAGCTAGCTAACAGTAGACTTTAGCTTAAGACATGTAGCTAGCTACCTAGCTTGGTAAACAAAATGTAAGATCACACGTCACGTAACACTAGCTAACGAGCAAGCCAGCTAACGTTAGTTAGTTAAACAACAATAAACACAGTGCCAACAATGCCACAGTGCTGGGAGCTAAACCACCAGGTTCAATGTTAGCTAGCTAACATTAGGCTCTAACTAGAAAAGCAAACGTCTCTGGGATACGAATAATAATGTCAGCTAGGGAGCCAGCCAGCTAACATTAGCTAGCTAACAGTACACTTTAGCTTAAGACGTAGCTAGGTAAACAATGAACCTAGCTAGGTAAACAAAGTGTAAGATCACACATGTCACGTAATGTTAGCTAGCTAGCTAACAGTACACTTTAGCTTGAAATTCAACTTCTTCCTGTCAAAATTAGAAACATGTAATATCTGGAAATGTAGTTAGCTAACACTAAACTATCTCACCTTTATATATCATCATGTATGATGGACGTGTGTCCTTGTCAGGAATGCCATACCACTGTTGCCCTTAGTTTGAAGATGTAAGCTATCATACTCTAATTCCACTGATTTCAAAACTTGATCCTCCAGAAAGTAGAGAAAAACACTTATGCAGCTCCACTACATAATACATTTAAAAAAGCCACATTCGACAGCATTACCACACAGACTGACAAGTTCAAATATACAGAAGCCTTCTATATGGCAGACCAATCCGAACTCATCTCTCGGCTTGTCCAGTCCTCTCATTATCTCAGCCAAGCATGGCAAGTGGAAAGGTTGCTGACTTTTTCTGTGACTTAACCAACAAGGCTCGTAATTTAACAATTGTATTCATATTTACATATGGCATACAAGTTTGTTATTAATGCACATGAAAGTTCACATGTTCTAGAAAACATTTCTGGCAAAAAATTGATGATTCCATCATGATTCCTACATTGATGATTCCTACATGATTCCATATGTGTTATTTCATAGTCTTGATATCTTCACTATTATTCTACAATGTAGAAAATAGTAAAAATAAAGAATAACCCTTGAATGAGTAGGTGTGTTCAAACTTTTGACTGGTACTGTGTATATATTTATATTCACAGAATAGACTTGCTTGGGCCAAGAATCACGAGTAATGGACATTAGACCGGTGGAATCTGTCCTTTATGCTGATGAGTCCAAATTTGAGAGTTTTGGTTCCAACTGCCGTGTCTTTGTGAGACGCAGAGTAGGTGATCTCTGCATGTGTGGTTCCCACCTTGAAGCATGGAGGAGGTGTGATGGTGTGGGGGTGCTTTGCTGGTGACACTGTCTGTGATTTATTTAGAATTCAATGCACACTTAACCAACATGTCTACCACAGCATTCTGCAGCGATACCCCATCCCATCTGGTTTGCATTTAGTGGGGCTTTCATTTGTTTTACAACAGGACAATGACCCAACACACCTCAGGCTGTGTAAGGGCTATTTGACCATGAAGGAGAGTGATGGAGTGCTGCATCAGATGACCTGGCCTCCACAATTACCCGACCTCAACCCAATTGAGATAGATTGGGATGAGATGGATCGCAGAGTGAAGGAAAAACAGCCAACAAGTGCTCAGCATATGTCGGAACTTCTTCAAGACAGTTGGAAAAATAATTCCAGGTGAAGCTGGTTGAGATAGATTTAGATTTGTTTAACACTTTTTTGGTTACTACATGATTCGACATGTGTTATTTCATAGGTTTGATGTCTTCACTATTATTCTGCAATGTTGAAAATAGTAAAAATAAAGAAAAACCCTTTAATGTGTAGGTGTTTCCAAACTTTTGACTGGTACTGTACACGTTAGTCTCGTCTGAGACATGGGTGTGCGTCAAAGTACATACAGTACCTTGGCTGAATGCATGAGGTGAAGTGTCCTTTACAGACAGAGAACAGGCTGTACATAGCCTCAATTGGCTAAGACTTCCACTTGGCCTCTCTCAGTAACATGTAGTACTGCTTGTCCCCATTCATGTGAGAAACAAGCGGGTCAATTTAAAATAACTTTTTTAGTTTTTTCTTGACTGACTAAAGCAACAGGTGGTGTTCAACATATATATAGTCTCACACACACACACACACACACACACACACACACACACACACACACACACACACACACACACACACACACACACACACACACACACACACACACACACACACACACACACACTCGCACTCACACTCACACTCTCACACACAAACACACACACAGATCACTTCAAAATGATGGCTTTCGCTGATTGGACGGGTACACACCAATCACACCCTTTCCTCCTTCCTCTCTCCCCTTTCATGTGGGTCTTTAGCGATAATCCAATGCTGTAGGGGAGTGAGCATTGTCAGATGTGCTACTCGTGCTTCTCGTGTTCATCCCTGCCTGTCTGTGGTGACATGAGCCCTTCTCAACCCTCCTCAGCCCTTCTCACAGCCCACTTTCAACCTGTTTTTGCTCTGTGGCGGATGCAGTCAGGTGGAAAAGCATTTAATTCGCTAAACAAAATGGAAGACTGCCACAACACACGGCCATAATGGAGACTGATGGGGGCCCCATACCGGGAACCATTGGACAGGGGTAATTACTCTGAGCTTGTCAGGATCCCAGCATTCATCAGCCGCCGCTCGCTCAAAAAGCTTCCTGCTTCCTGGAGGAAGTGTCTGTGTGTGTGTGTGTGTGTGTGTGTGTGTGTGTGTGTGTGTGTGTGTGTGTGTGTGTGTGTGTGTGTGTGTGTGTGTGTGTGTGTGTGTGTGTGTGTGTGTGTGTGTGTGTGTGTGTTGAGCAGGGAGCCTTCGACATCTGGGTCCTGTGCCTGAGTTGATTAAAAATGTGCAAGTCGCCACGACTTCTGTTTCTGAAATGAAGGCTTGTGAGAAACCGCGACATGGCAGGATGTTGGCATGATGACTTGTCCAGATCATAACGTTGACTCTTTTGATTACGTGAGCAACACCGGGGATCCAGGTGTTTACATACAATGGATAGTGACTGTTGTTTCCTGAACCATTACTGTATCAAGTAAAGTTAGGAGAGAGAGAGAGGGAGGGAGGTAGGGAGGGAGGTAAACATTTAAGAGAGAGACTAATTGCGTTGTAATTTGATATATTGTGCAGGTCAGCATGCAGCGTCTGTAAAAACGCCAGATGCAGCACAAAGCACTAACTGGATCATGATGGCACTGTTGATTGAACTTTGAGACTTGTACAACTTGTTGTACAAGTTACTGTTCTAAAACAAGTACATCCATCCAGTACATTATTCTGCAGCAGACTACATGATCGTAGCTATTGAAATTGACCCAAGACTAGGTAACCAGCAGAGGGAAATACGTTTATGAACTGACTAAGATTGGATTACACTTACTGTAACCATATACTAAATCAGTAATGCTATGATCAGATTACTCCTACTGTAACCATATATTCAATCAGCACTAGTGACCATTCATAATAATGATCAATTATTCTAGTGACATTTATACCACAATTGTCTGGTTTATCTATGGCTATTTGATTATATAGTACATACAGTATGTTTCTGTTATTTGTTTTTTACACTTCAGTCTAAGCATTTTCATTTTGTTCCAAAGATTGATTTGCTTTATAAAAGGATTGATGAGTTGTAAGCATTCCGTTGAACCACTTCAGTAGTTTTCGAAGACACAGATCAATCGAAAACTCAGAGGAATTGAAAATCAAATGTTGTCCAACATATTGATGTATTATCCTCACTGAGCGAGTACCTTCAATAATCTTGGAAACGTACAGTGCCGTCAAAGAATTCACACCCCTCGACTTTTTCCACATTTTGTTCTGCTACAGCCTGCATTTAAAATTGATCAAATTGAGATTTGTTTGTCACTGGCCTATAAAAAATATCCCATAACGTCAAAGTGGAATAATGTTTTCAAAATGTCTACTAATTAATGAAAAAGGAAAAGCTGAAATGAGTCAATAAGTATTCAACCCCTTTGTCATGGCAAGTTTAAATAAGACAATGCTCACTCCCCTACAGCATTGGATTATCGCTAAAGACCCACATGAAAGGGGAGAGAGGAAGGAGGAAAGGGTGTGATCGGTGTGTACCCGTCCAATCAGCGAAAGCCATCATTTTGAAGTGATGTTTGTGTGTGAGAGTGTGAGTGTGAGTGCGAGTGCGAGTGTGTGTGTGTATATGTGTGCGTGTGCGTGTGTTAGACTATATATATGTTGAACACCACCTGTTGCTTTAGTCAGTCAAGAAAAAACTAAAAAAGTTATTTTAAATTGACCCGCTTGTTTCTCACATGAATGGGGACAAGCAGTACTACATGTTACTGAGAGAGGCCAAGTGGAAGTCTTAGCCAATTGAGGCTATGTACAGCCTGTTCTCTGTCTGTAAAGGACACTTCACCTCATGCATTCAGCCAAGGTACTGTATGTACTTTGACGCACACTCATGTCTCAGACGAGACTAACGTGTACAGTACCAGTCAAAAGTTTGGAAACACCTACACATTAAAGGGTTTTTCTTTATTTTTACTATTTTCAACATTGCAGAATAATAGTGAAGACATCAAACCTATGAAATAACACATGTCGAATCATGTAGTAACCAAAAAAGTGTTAAACAAATCTAAATCTATCTCAACCAGCTTCACCTGGAATTATTTTTCCAACTGTCTTGAAGAAGTTCTGACATATGCTGAGCACTTGTTGGCTGTTTTTCCTTCACTCTGCGATCCATCTCATCCCAATCTATCTCAATTGGGTTGAGGTCGGGTAATTGTGGAGGCCAGGTCATCTGATGCAGGGCTCCATCACTCTCCTTCATGGTCAAATAGCCCTTACACAGCCTGAGGTGTGTTGGGTCATTGTCCTGTTGTAAAACAAATGAAAGCCCCACTAAATGCAAACCAGATGGGATGGGGTATCGCTGCAGAATGCTGTGGTAGACATGTTGGTTAAGTGTGCATTGAATTCTAAATAAATCACAGACAGTGTCACCAGCAAAGCACCCCCACACCATCACACCTCCATGCTTCAAGGTGGGAACCACACATGCAGAGATAACCTACTCTGCATCTCACAAAGACACGGCAGTTTACATTTACATTTAAGTCATTTAGCAGACGCTCTTATCCAGAGCGACTAACAAATTGGAAAGTTCATACATATTCATCCTGGTCCCCCCGTGGGGAATGAACCCACAAGCCTGGCGTTGCAAGCGCCATGCTCTACCAACTGAGCCACACGGCACCACAGTTGGAAGTTGGAACCAAAAATCTCAAATTTGGACTCATCAGCCTAAAGGACAGATTCCACCGGTCTAATGTCCATTACTCATGTTTCTTGGCCCAAGCAAGTCTATTCTGTGAATATAAATATATACACAGTATCAGTCAAAAGTTTGTACACACCTACTCATTCAAGGGTTATTCTTTATTTTTACTATTTTCTACATTGTAGAATAATAGTGAAGATATCAAGACTATGAAATAACACATATGGAATCATGTAGGAATCATCAATGTAGGAATCATGTCGGAATCATCAATCATCATCATGATGGAATCATCAATTTTTTGGCAGAAATGTCTTCTGGAACATGTGAACTTTCATGTGCATTAATAACAAACTTGTATGCCATATGTAAA
Organism: Salvelinus alpinus; assembly: GCF_045679555.1. Lineage (NCBI taxonomy): Eukaryota > Metazoa > Chordata > Actinopteri > Salmoniformes > Salmonidae > Salvelinus > Salvelinus alpinus. Next base: position 53,240,816 of record NC_092095.1, read on the forward strand.
TATGAATACAATTGTTAAATTACGAGCCTTGTTGGTTAAGTCACAGAAAAAGTCAGCAACCTTTCCACTTGCCATGCTTGGCTGAGATAATGAGAGGACTGGACAAGCCGAGAGATGAGTTCGGATTGGTCTGCCATATAGAAGGCTTCTGTATATTTGAACTTGTCAGTCTGTGTGGTAATGCTGTCGAATGTGGCTTTTTTAAATGTATTATGTAGTGGAGCTGCATAAGTGTTTTTCTCTACTTTCTGGAGGATCAAGTTTTGAAATCAGTGGAATTAGAGTATGATAGCTTACATCTTCAAACTAAGGGCAACAGTGGTATGGCATTCCTGACAAGGACACGCGTCCATCATACATGATGATATACACTGCTCAAAAAAATAAAGGGAACACTTAAACAACACAGTGTAACTCCAAGTCAATCACACTTCTGTGAAATCAAACTGTCCACTTAGGAAGCAACACTGATTGACAATAAATTTCACATGCTGTTGTGCAAATGGAATAGACAAAAGGTGGAAATTATAGGCAATTAGCAAGACACCCCCAATAAAGGAGTGGTTCTGCAGGTGGTGACCACAGACCACTTCTCGTTCCTATGCTTCCTGGCTGATGTTTTGGTCACTTTTGAATGCTGGCGGTGCTTTCACTCTAGTGGTAGCATGAGACGGAGTCTACAACCCACACAAGTGGCTCAGGTAGTGCAGCTCATCCAGGATGGCACATCAATGCGAGCTGTGGCAAGAAGGTTTGCTGTGTCTGTCAGCGTAGTGTCCAGAGCATGGAGGCGCTACCAGGAGACAGGCCAGTACATCAGGAGACGTGGAGGAGGCCGTAGGAGGGCAACAACCCAGCAGCAGGACCTCTACCTCCGCCTTTGTGCAAGGAGGAGCACTGCCAGAGCCCTGCAAAATGACCTCCAGCAGGCCACAAATGTTGAATGGAAAAACTGTGTGCAATAATAGTGTTTAACATGATTTTTTAATGGCTACCTCATCTCCGCACCCCACACATACAATTATCAGTAAGATCGCTCAGTGGAGCAATTTTAAACACAAATTCAACCACAAAGACCAGGGAGGTTTCCAATGCCTCGCAAAGAAGGCATTGCATATCCCTTTGAGCATGGTGAAGTTATTTATTACACTTTGGATGGTGTATCAATACACCCAGTCACTACAAAGATACAGGCGTCCTTCCTAACTCAGTTGCCGGAGAGTAAGGAAACTGCTCAGGGATTTCACCATGATGCCAATGGTAACAAAAACATTTACAGAGTTTAATGGCTGTGAGTGGAGAAAACTGAGGATGGATCAACACCAACATAGTTACTCCACAATACTACCCTAATTGACAGAGTGAAAAGAAGGAAGCCTGTGCATAATAAAAATATTCCAAAACATGCATCCTGTTAGCCACAAGGCACTAAAGTAATACTGTCAAAAATGTGGCAAAGCAATTGACTTTTTGTTCTGAAAACAAAGTGTTATATTTTTCGGGCAAATCCAATATAACACATCATTGAGTACCACTCTCCATACTGTAGTTTCAAGCATGGTGGTGGCTGCATTGTGTTAAATTGTAATCACTAAGGACTGGGGAGTTTTTCAGGATAAAAAAGAAACAGAATGGAGCTAATAAGCACAAGCAAAATCCTAGAGGAAAACCACCAGACACAGGGATATGATTTAATCTTTCATCAGGACAATAATCTAAAACACAAGGCCAAATCTACACTGGAGTTGCTTACCAAGAAGTGGCCAAATTTGACAAAGCTTGAAGGATTTTAAAAAGAATAATGTGCAAATGTTGCACAATCCAGGCGTGGAAATCTCTTAGAGACTTACATTTACATTACATTTAAGTCATTTAGCAGACGCTCTTGTCCAGAGCGACTTACAAATTGGTGCATTCACCTTATGATATCCAGTGGAACAACCACTTTACAATAGTGCATCTAACTCTTTTAGGGGGGGGGGGTTAGAAGGATTACTTTATCCTATCCTAGGTATTCCTTAAAGAGGTGGGGTTTCAGGTGTCTCCGGAAGGTGGTGATTGACTCCGCTGACCTGGCGTCGTGAGGGAGTTTGTTCCACCATTGGGGTGCCAGAGCAGCGAACAGTTTTGACTGGGCTGAGCGGGAACTGTACTTCCTCAGAGGTAGGGAGGCGAGCAGGCCAGAGGTGGATGAACGCAGTGCCCTTGTTTGGGTGTAGGGCCTGATCAGAGCCTGAAGGTACGGAGGTGCCGTTCCCCTCACAGCTCCGTAGGCAAGCACCATGGTCTTGTAGCGGATGCAAGCTTCAACTGGAAGCCAGTGGAGAGAGCGGAGGAGCGGGTGACGTGAGAGAACTTGGGAAGGTTGAACACCAGACGGGCTGCGGCGTTCTGGATGAGTTGTAGGGGTTTAATGGCACAGGCAGGGAGCCCAGCCAACAGCGAGTTGCAGTAATCCAGACGGGAGATGACAAGTGCCTGGATTAGGACCTGCGCCGCTTCCTGTGTGAGGCAGGGTCGTACTCTGCGAATGTTGTAGAGCATGAACCTACAGGAACGGGTCACCGCCTTGATGTTAGTTGAGAACGACAGGGTGTTGTCCAGGATCACGCCAAGGTTCTTAGCACTCTGGGAGGAGGACACAATGGAGTTGTCAACCGTGATGGCGAGATCATGGAACGGGCAGTCCTTCCCCGGGAGGAAGAGCAGCTCCGTCTTGCCGAGGTTCAGCTTGAGGTGGTGATCCGTCATCCACACTGATATGTCTGCCAGACATGCAGAGATGCGATTCGCCACCTGGTTATCAGAAGGGGGAAAGGAGAAGATTAATTGTGTGTCGTCTGCATAGCAATGATAGGAGAGACCATGTGAGGATATGACAGAGCCAAGTGACTTGGTGTATAGCGAGAATAGGAGAGGGCCTAGAACAGAGCCCTGGGGGACACCAGTGGTGAGAGCACGTGGTGCGGAGACAGATTCTCGCCACGCCACCTGGTAGGAGCGACCTGTCAGGTAGGACGCAATCCAAGCGTGGGCCGCGCCGGAGATGCCCAACTCGGAGAGGGTGGAGAGGAGGATCTGATGGTTCACAGTATCAAAGGCAGCCGATAGGTCTAGAAGGATGAGAGCAGAGGAGAGAGAGTTAGCTTTAGCAGTGCGGAGCGCCTCCGTGACACAGAGAAAAGCAGTCTCAGTTGAATGACTAGTCTTGAAACCTGACTGATTTGGATCAAGAAGGTCATTCTGAGAGAGATAGCAGGAGAGCTGGCCAAGGACGGCACGTTCAAGAGTTTTGGAGAGAAAAGAAAGAAGGGATACTGGTCTGTAGTTGTTGACATCGGAGGGATCGAGTGTAGGTTTTTTCAGAAGGGGTGCAACTCTCGCTCTCTTGAAGACGGAAGGGACGTAGCCAGCGGTCAAGGATGAGTTGATGAGCGAGGTGAGGTAAGGGAGAAGGTCTCCGGAAATGGTCTGGAGAAGAGAGGAGGGGATAGGGTCAAGCGGGCAGGTTGTTGGGCGGCCGGCCGTCACAAGACGCGAGATTTCATCTGGAGAGAGAGGGGAGAAAGAGGTCAAAGCACAGGGTAGGGCAGTGTGAGCAGAACCAGCGGTGTCGTTTGACTTAGCAAACGAGGATCGGATGTCGTCGACCTTCTTTTCAAAATGGTTGACGAAGTCATCCGCAGATAGGGAGGAGGGAGGGGGAGGAGGATTCAGGAGGGAGGAGAAGGTGGCAAAGAGCTTCCTAGGGTTAGAGGCAGATGCTTGGAATTTAGAGTGGTAGAAAGTGGCTTTAGCAGCAGAGACAGAAGAGGAGAATGTAGAGAGGAGGGAGTGAAAGGATGCCAGGTCCGCAGGGAGGCGAGTTTTCCTCCATTTCCGCTCGGCTGCCCGGAGCCCTGTTCTGTGAGCTCGCAATGAGTCGTCGAGCCACGGAGCAGGAGGGGAGGACCGAGCCGGCCTGGAGGATAGGGGACATAGAGAGTCAAAGGATGCAGAAAGGGAGGAGAGGAGGGTTGAGGAGGCAGAATCAGGAGATAGGTTGGAGAAGGTTTGAGCAGAGGGAAGAGATGATAGGATGGAAGAGGAGAGAGTAGCGGGGGAGAGAGAGCGAAGGTTGGGACGGCGCGATACCATCCATGTAGGGGCAGTGTGGGAAGTGTTGGATGAGAGCGAGAGGGAAAAGGATACAAGGTAGTGGTCGGAGACTTGGAGGGGAGTTGCAATGAGATTAGTGGAAGAACAGCATTTAGTAAAGATGAGGTCAAGCGTATTGCCTGCCTTGTGAGTAGGGCGGGAAGGTGAGAGGGTGAGGTCAAAAGAGGAGAGGAGTGGAAAGAAGGAGGCAAAGAGGAATGAGTCAAAGGTAGACGTGGGGAGGTTAAAGTCACCCAGAACTGTGAGAGGTGAGCCATCCTCAGGAAAGGAACTTATCAAGGCGTCAAGCTCATTGATGAACTCTCCAAGGGAACCTGGAGGGCGATAAATGATAAGGATGTTAAGCTTGAAAGGGCTGGTAACTGTGACAGCATGGAATTCAAAGGAGGCGATAGACAGATGGGTCAGGGGAGAAAGAGAGAATGTCCACTTGGGAGAGATGAGGATCCCAGTGCCACCACCCCGCTGACCAGAAGCTCTCGGGGTGTGCGAGAACACGTGGGCAGACGAGGAGAGAGCAGTAGGAGTAGCAGTGTTATCTGTGGTAATCCATGTTTCCGTCAGTTCCCACAAGTCGAGGGACTGGAGGGAAGCATAGGCTGAGATGAACTCTGCCTTGTTGGCCGCAGATTGGCAGTTCCAGAGGCTGCCGGAGACCTGGAACTCCACGTGGGTCGTGCGCGCTGGGACCACCAGGTTAGAGTGGCAGCGGCCACGCGGTGTGAAGCGTTTGTATGGTCTGTGCAGAGAGGAGAGAAGAGGGATAGACAGACACATAGTTGACAGGCTACAGAAGAGGCTACGCTAATGCAAAGGAGATTGGAATGACAAGTGGACTACACGTCTCGAATGTTCAGAAAGTTAAGCTTACGTTGCAAAAAATCTTATTGACTAAAATGATACAGTACTGCTGGCTGGTGAAGTAGGCTAGCTAGCAGTGGCTGCGTTGTTGACTTTGTTTGAAAGTGTAGCTGGCTAGGTAACCTCGATAACTGGCTAGGTAACCTCGATAACCTCGATAATTACTCTAAACTACACAATTATCTTGGATACAAAGACAGCAAAGACAACTATGTAGCTAACTAACACTACACTAATCAAGTCGTTCCGTTGTAATGTAATAGTTTCTACAGTGCTGCTATTCGGTAGAAGTTGGCTAGCTGGCTAGCTAGCAGTGTTGACTAGGTAGGAGAACGGCGGCGCGGCGGACGAAAATAGCTGGCTAGCTAACCTCGATAATTACTCTAAACTACACAATTATCTTAGATACAAAGACAGCAAAGACAACTATGTAGCTAGCTAACACTACACTAATCAAGTCGTTCCGTTGTAATGTAATAGTTTCTACAGTGCTGCTATTCGGTAGAGGTTGGCTAGCTGGCTAGCTAGCAGTGTTGACTACGTTAGAAGGACGAAAATAGCTGGCTAGCTAACCTCGATAATTACTCTAAACTACACAATTATCTTTGATACAAAGACAGCTATGTAGCTAGCTAAGAAAAATTGCTAAGATCAAACAAATCAAACCGTTGTACTGTAATGAAATGAAATGAAATGTAATACTACCTGTGGAGCGAAGCGAAATGCGACTACTCGCTCCAACCCGGAAGTGCTCGTTGTAGGTATGCACAGAAAGACTCACTGCTGTATTATCTGTGAAAGGTGCTTCTACAAAGTAATGACTCATAGGTGTGAATACTTACGTAAATGAGATATTTCTATATTTAATATTCAGTACATATGCAAAAATGTCTAAAAATCTGTTTTCACTTTGTCATTATGGGCTATTGTGTGTAGATTGGTGAGACATATATATATATATATATATATATATATATATATATTTGAATGTTGAATTCAGGCTGTAACACAACACAATGTGGAATAAGTCAATTGGCATTCATATTTCTGAAGGCCCTGTATAGACATATATAAACCGTGGGTTTAAATAAATAAACCATAAACCAAATAATGGCATGGAGGAAAAGTGGAGATGAAATGACTCTGTTTCAGTTTCATCAAGCAATATTTGCCCTCGAGAGGATGTTACAATGATTATTGTATCGCTCTTTATTTGAAGTGCATCTTATGAAGGCTTCATAATCAGTACATAGATGCTTCACAAATCACCTATATCGTATATCATGCTCTATAAAGATGACATAACCATCCAATTATTTGTTAACCTTTATTCATCCATGAAATACACATAGATTTGTGACCATTTATGTTGTGCTTATAAAGCCCATATGAATGCTTTTATGGAGCCTTCATAACTTCATAAAACGGAATTAAATTAAAGCGGCCTCACAAATGAACAATTATTGAATATAAGGCAATGTGAATATGATATAATAAACTGCATGCTTGAAAACATTCAATTGCCTTTGAACTACATCACATCTCTCCATTTTGTTTCTTCCAATTGTTCTCTGCATACCGCATAGCACCAGATCTGGAATGTAGCCTTCATTTAGAAGTGTGTGTTTGTTTACTGCAGCCCCAATTAAGCAACACCACAGTAATGCATATGTACTAATGAGAGTCTAAATGTGTCTTGACGTTGTAAGGACATTTCCTGAATGATGTTGTCAGGGCTGTAGCTTGGGGAAATCAACTGGGAAACTGATTTGACCAATGAGTTGGTCTCGGACAACAATCAATGGCCTGTCAGGAAGAAGATTGAGTTTTTACAATACTAGGATGTGGCACTACTGTTAAGATTGTGTTAAACAAAGTCCACCCAATACAGCATACAGCATCAAAATGCCACTTTACGTGTCATGGAGTGCTATAATAAGAAGTAAATTGATAAGAGATTAACTGTTTAAAGGACACCTTCGCCACTTTTACATTTGGGTTGTTATTATGAAGTATTTAGTTATGTCCTATACGGTTTTTGTGTCATTTTATGATTTCATGTCTATTGACTGTTTAGTGATGTTTTCAAGTAGGATCCCTGAGATGACTAATAAAATAAATGATGGGCAGTCATTTTCAGCATTCTGTATAACCTGTCTGTAGTTTTCTAATCATATTGGAACTGCCTGCTGTATGTTGCTCTGGTTGTCTTCATCTAATAACATCTGGACATGTTTTAAATAGACGCTCAAAACTGTTGTTTAAGATTGTTCAGACTGTTATTGTTGCAAGCACTATTATTTCAGATTTAGCAGTCGGGCTAGCTAGCATGCTAACTAGATCCAGTAACTACTGTATAGCTGTGTTTCGAATACTCATACTAACCGCACTAACTTACTATTTGTGATGTAAATTGAGTATGTAGTATGCTTAGTGGTTATAGTATGGATATAGTTAGTATGCCAAAAGTTCCATTTACATTCACATTTTTTGTTGTTGTGTATTGCAGTTGATTGGTGACAATGACATGAACATATATTCAGCATGACATTCATGCAAGCATTATATATTTACAACCCCAAAGTAATGTGAAATGCACTCATAACTTATGACATGGGCAAAACATTTCGACTTAGCTTCATCTGGGCTTGAAAGCCAGCTAGCTAAGCTAACTGCAGGCTAACTAGGTGGAGCATTGCATCATGGGAGATGAAATGCACACTGGGACTTGTAGTATGCTGTAGACGAAGGCAATACAGATGCTTCAAAATGTAAAAAACAAGGAATTGCGAGGTATGAATATCAAAAATGTTAAAACATAAAAATGTGTATCAAATCTGACAGTAGTGCATATATACTAACAGCATAATAACTGGTTAAAAAGTGGTGGAATTGTCCTTTAATACGTGGTGTGTAGGTAGACAGTGACAGGAAGTAACAAGTCAGACAGCACTAATGATAATGATAATGCAAAAGCATTAGCATATTTAACCTCAGTGATTTTGCTGAGTGTGCAAGATAAATATTCAATTCTTTATCCTCTGAGTTGATCCTTTGATATAAGATACCTTTATCTAATCCATTCAGCATATATCCCAGCCAGTCCAATGGAGTTGTTAAAAAGGGACAAGTAGTTAAATTCCACTCTTTCCTTCAGAGTGCAGATTGGGGGTGAATGGCTCAGCTTCACTCATGGCCTATGCGTGGCTTGCTCTCCTCCAAGCAATTTGAACCACAGTATGAACCCCTCATTGTGAGAATGAGGAAATGGCTAATCTCTATTGTCCCAGGAGAGCATTGGGAGCCAAATGTAAACCCTTTCTCTTCAATACGGTCAATGTGTCACTGTTATTAGAGTTGCTGCATCATTGTTTTGGGTCTCATATTGACATGGGTCCTATATCACGTGTCTCAATACTCTAAAATTGCTTCCTTTCCTCATTCACCTTCCCTTCAAGGTAGATAAAATGAATGTGTATGTGTCAATCATATTTCATCAAGCGAAGGCCATTGAGATAAGTGGCTTTGAGCCTAAGGAGTCACAGCTGTTTTAATACACTGCTCAAAAAAATAAAGGGAACACTTAAACAACACAATGTAACTCCAAGTCAATCACACTTCTGTGAAATCAAACTGTCCACTTAGGAAGCAACACTGATTGACAATAAATTTCACATGGTGTTGTGCAAATGGAATAGACAAAAGGTGGAAATTATAGGCAATTAGCAAGACACCCCCAATAAAGGAGTGGTTCTGCAGGTGGTGACCACAGATCACTTCTCAGTTCCTATGCTTCCTGGCTGATGTTTTGGTCACTTTTGAATGCTGGCGGGGCTTTCACTCTAGTGGTAGCATGAGACGGAGTCTACAACCCACACAAGTGGCTCAGGTAGTGCAGCTCATCCAGGATGGCACATCAATGCGAGCTGTGGCAAGAAGGTTTGCTGTGTCTGTCAGAGTAGTGTCCAGAGCATGGAGGCGCTACCAGGAGACAGGCCAGTACATCAGGAGACGTGGAGGAGGCCGTAGGAGGGCAACAACCCAGCAGCAGGACCGCTACCTCCGCCTTTGTGCAAGGAGGAGCACTACCAGAGCCCTGCAAATGACCTCCAGCAGGCCACAAATGTGCATGTGTCTGCTCAAACGGTCAGAAACAGACTCCATGAGGGTGGTATGAGGGCCCGACGTCCACAGGTGGGGGTTGTGCTTACAGCCCAACACCGTGCAGGACGTTTGGCATTTGCCAGAGAACACCAAGATTGGCAAATTCGCCACTGGCGCCCTGTGCTCTTCACAGATGAAAGCAGGTTCACACTGAGCACATGAGCACATGTGACAGACGTGACAGAGTCTGGAGACGCCGTGGAGAACGTTCTGCTGCCTGCAACATCCTCCAGCATGACCTGTTTGGCAGTGGGTCAGTCATGGTGTGGGGTGGCATTTCTTTGTGGGGCCGCACAGCCCTCCTTGTGCTCGCCAGAGGTAGCCTGACTGCCATTAGGTACCGAGATGAGATCCTCAGACCCCTTGTGAGACCATATGCTGACACATGCACATTTGTGGCCTGCTGGAGGTCATTTTGCAGGGTTCTGGCAGTGCTCCTCCTTGCACAAAGGCGGAGGTAGCGGTCCTGCTGCTGGGTTGTTGCCCTCCTACGGCCTCCTCCACGTCTCCTGATGTACTGGCCTGTCTCCTGGTAGCGCCTCCATGCTCTGGACACTACGCTGACAGACACAGCAAACCTTCTTGCCACAGCTCGCATTGATGTGCCATCCTGGATGAGCTGCACTACCTGAGCCACTTGTGTGGGTTGTAGACTCCGTCTCATGCTACCACTAGAGTGAAAGCACCGCCAGCATTCAAAAGTGACCAAAACACCAGCCAGGAAGCATAGGAACTGAGAAGTGGTCTGTGGTCACCACCTGCAGAACCACTCCTTTATTGGGGGTGTCTTGCTAATTGCCTATAATTTCCACCTTTTGTCTATTCCATTTGCACAACTGCATGTGAAATGTATTGTCAATCAGTGTTGCTTCCTAAGTGGACAGTTTGATTTCACAGAAGTGTGATTGACTTGGAGTTACATTGTGTTGTTTAAGTGTTCCCTTTATTTTTTTGAGCAGTGTATAATGAATACACAACTAGTATATCTAGAACCTGCATGCATTTGGTGTAGAACTTAAGCAAGGTTATCTCAGGAAGGGAAAGCTCATGCGGTTCATCCTTACTTCCTCTACTAACCATGGGCTGAATCCTGACTAGAGATTTGTGCACGTAACTTGTGTGAATCATCCATTTGATGTCATTGGGAGATTTAGATTCCTCCTCAGGTGCTTGCTTGCGGACATTTTTTTCCCAAACCGAATGCCGTATTAGAACCCATGTGGACTCTCTCGCTCTCATTCTGTCTCTCCATCTCTACCTTTCTACCTCTCCAGAATGAAACAAATTGCAATCACAAGGGGATACAATGAAAGCCCATGGGAGAGAGAGAGAGAGAGAGAGAGAGAGAGAGAGAGAGCTAGAGAGGGACAGCGTTAGAGGGAGGCAGAGAGAGCGAGAGGGCGGCAGAGAGGGAGAGAGATTTCTGGCAATATCTTTTACACTCCACACTGGCAAATGTGAGTCCAATTTCATGAAGGTAAAATTAAAAAGGTTATATTGTGCAAGGTCTCTCAACCCCATCCTTATTGAATTTGGAGAGAGAAAGGGATGATCTTATTTCAAGTCAATTAATGGTACTATCAATCACAAAGGCCCACCGAACATCATTCAATTTCGTGTAATTGAGTTACGAGACTGGGTCATGTGTAGGCCTACTGCAAGCTGGCCAACCCGCCTCCTGAATTGCTTCTGAATATGTGTCACTACACTGTCATTAAGACAATGTATTTGCTAGGTAAGGGCAATTGTATGGTATTAGCCAGTTAGCTAGCTAGCTTTGCCTCATGCAGCAACATTGGATTCCCTGAGAGAGTGAGTATCTGTTGTCCCTGAACCATGGACGTTACATATTTACAGTCTAGTGTTACAGTTACTTCAGAGTGTGCCTAGTGTGGGACTAACGGTTGCTTCAAAATGTATAGTTCGGTTGGAGCATGTCTTTTATCAAATCTCTATACAGTCTATAGGGTTGGTATATGTCATGCAGTATATGTCATGTGGTATATATCATGTGGTATATATCATGTGGTATATATCATGTAGTATATGTCATGTGGTATATGTCATGTGGTATATGTCATGTGGTATATGTCATGTGGTATATGTCATGTGGTATATCTCATGTGGTATATGTCATGTGGTATATATCATGTGGTATATGTCATGTGGTATATGTCATGTGGTATATGTCATGTGGTGTATGTCATGTAGTATATGTCATGTGGTATATATCATGTGGTATATGTCATGTGGTATATGTCATGTAGTATATGTCATGTGGTATATGTCATTTAGTATATGTCATTTAGTATATGTCATGTGGTATATGTCATGTGGTATATGTCATGTGGTATATGCCATGTAGTATATGTCATGTGGTATATGTCATGTGGTATATGTCATGTAGTATATGTCATGTAGCATATGTCATGTGGTATATGTCATGTGGTATATGTAATATAGTATATGTCATGTGGTACATGTCATGTAGTTTATGTCATGTGGTATATGCCACCTACCCTCTTTTATTCTGTCTTTCTTTGATTTGATGTGATAACATAATACTGTAATGTGTTTGATGAAGAGACAGAATCTCTACACTGGCTGTAGATCACTCTCAAAGTGTGTCAGACCAAAAGCTTATCAGATCACAGGCTTTTGTGACACGCTCTCCACTGTCTGACTGGGAACATGGACATGAAGGACAGCTATAAAATCCCTAACCCAATTAGGCACAGTGTATTCAGTAGAGCCGTGAAATTGTAAAATTGGACCTTAAAAGAGCCTTACTTTCTATTTCAGTGTGAGGATTCAAGAAATGACCATGCAATGACTTCTAATAGCTTTTATGGTTGGGAGTTGGGAACGTACAGTAGGTTTTCAACAAAAATTCCTTGTCCAATTGGATGTATGAATTGACTGGAATTGAAATGGAATTGAACTCCTATTTTGGAATGTGATGCCTTTCAAAACACAACTCCAATGCTAAATATAGGCTGGGAACTTCAATAAGACATCATGTAGAAAAAATCCCAGGATTGGAATTGCATACGCAACTCCCATTCTGCTTCACGACAAGTGTTTTGGGGTCCCTTAGATCTTGTCCCAGCCAACGCAGAAGTGCACCAATTGCCGGGATACATTTCCATCCTCTCTGAATGATTTCCCTCTGTTACACGTCTGTCTGCTTTGTCACCCGAAATGGAATCCTCCTCAAAGTATGATTGAACGTTGAGGTTAATGGCCGACTTCACTCTTTTGCCTGATGAGTTGAGGTGCGCTTGAACCAGATGCCAATTCTGCAAACAAGAGCAGATGCACGGCGCACCAGGGCTGCTTTCCTTTCAATTAGTCTGAGCAATCAATGCAATCTGTGTTTGGTAATGTGCAACATTGTCACTGCTGCTGCTGAAGGGAGGAAGAGAGGGATGGAACAGAAGGCCTGAGAAAGGCAAAAGAAAAGAGGGGACGTGAGGAAAGGAAAGAAAATCTGGTCCCCATGTTTTAATACTGTGTGAGGTGTTTGACAAAGAAAGATTGGAACTTTTGTTGGACATACTGAAAATATAGAAGTCTGTACTGAAGATCTGCTACACAAGGCATATATGCCTGAAATCCTATACCCACACGAGTTGAATGATGCAAGGTATTAGGCCATGCATTCTAAGTAGTATGCTAGTACGGACATTGGAACATTGCCTAGAATTTGGCCTTTACTCCTAAAGCCCATAGAAACGCATTGAATAACACGTTCATAAATGGCTAAAAAGACAGTAAAAAATGTAATCATAAAGAATAAGGTTTTGATGTGTCTGTTCTACACCTAGGAGATACTGTATAAGGAAGCTCAGGAAATATTTGTATATTTTTGGACACGTATTTAACCCCTTATTTTTGTTGGCACAAAACTACCTCCATACTTCCATTCATTTGTATGGATTACCTTCAGATTAGTCTGTAGAGCAAACAGAGAATACCATCGTGTTCGTGAAAATCCATAATGGGGTCATATTAGTTTGTACTGTGGCTCAAACGGTTCGGAAGCTACAGAAGGAAGTTGGCATATCAGCGTTACCGACTTCAGATGAGTCCAGTGACACTTGTGACACTTCAGGACTCGTGTCAGTGCCGTGACACGAGTCCTGTTTCCTCTTTCCATAGAGTGGTTTGTAGGCCAATAGTTGTTTGTAGGCCAAACCGTTCGGGCGCTACAGACATTTTCTCATGGTCTGACAAACACCGCTGTAGCTCGGCCACCTTCCACCGCAGATGCGGAAGATGGAGATGCAGACCATACAAAAAAAACTGAAGTCTCTATCTTAAACTGACGGCTTTTGAAGAGGATTTTTTTATTATGTTACTTAGATTGATGCACGGGTGTGTCAATAGACTCTTAAGGATGTTGACAGGACGATCCATCCTGCCATTCAATTCAACATCCCTTGTAGAGCAGTGGTCACAAACCGGTCGATCGCGATCTCCAAGGCATTCCTCGTCGATCACCAAACATTTCTGTTTAAAAATACAATGATAAAGCTTTGCGTTCCTATTTGTTTTTTATTTGTTTTGCGCTGTTGGCAGTAGGTGCACTTGATTAAGCAGCCTTAGTGCCGGAGAGGCAAAGGGTTCCTATTTTTGAACCATTTCATGTGTCTGAAGATAGAACTCCTCCTACCGGCAGGTCAAGTGCACCTATAGGCCTACCACTGGCCAATCAGATAGCGCAGATCACTGTGTTTCACAGGTTCCTCAAGCCTTAGACTGTAGAAAGAAGCCTCGAACACACAGACAATTTGATACTGTGAGATTTCAAAACATTTAAAACCATGACTAGAAAAAGACTCTATTGAATACAGCAAAGTACTGCTATTTTTATGAGTATGTTCAAGTTGTTATTCAGCACCGTCAACACTTTAAGCCATAAAATGCGCCTCCTCCCTACTTCCACTGTTGCTACAACCAGCACTGCAGCTGCATTGAAGGAGTATGCATAGCAAAGTGTTGTATTGTTTAATATTGAGGAGTATTTCACTTTCTCTGGTCATAGGAGTAACAACATGAATTGGTGCATGAGGCAGAAATAATGCAGTGTGACTCGAGTTTCACCATCAGATGGAAGACTGTGTCCCCTTTTCTCAGCGGAGAGAGGGGGGGGGGGGGGAGGTGGGACGGTGACCTCCAGATGTAGGCCATCCGTCCAGTATAAAAAATAAGCTAATTATTATGGTTGCTCAGCTGTACCTCAATAGGAATAAAGCAAATTCATTTGGTAAAATATAATTTCAAAATGGTCTGAGAAGAACAACATTGGCAGGGCAATTCAAGCATAGCAATATGCAATGTTAATGTATTTGGACTATGGCCTACTGCACAAACCTCATTGCTACAGAATTGTTTTTAATTGGTTAATGTGTCATGGGCTTACATTTAAGTCATGATTTAATAAACATCTGAGCGGTTGATCTCGGCTTGCATTTTGACTCAGAAAGTGATCTTGACTCAGAAAAGGTTGGTGACCACTGTTGTCGAGCGTTCACAACACGGCCCAGTGATCCTGAGCGCACCCTAGGATGCGTAAGTTCCAACACATCATGGGCTGCCCGCTTTCCCCAAATCCTTTTCATATGTTCAAAAAAAGAATTGTCCATATGCTACCAATGTCATCTTACGTATTTGATAAATTAAAGTTACTTTTAGCTTGTCTTTCCTATAATCAGTGAGCCTTTATGTGAAACCCAGCTGAAGACCGGGGTGCGTTGGAGGATGCAGTGAATCAGAGACTTAAAAATCCAGACGGAGGTCCCCATAGATGCAATACAAAGGGTGTTGTCATCAAAGCAGCAACAACATGCCACTGTTCTCTACTCCCATTCCAGTAGTTGCTCCTTCTAAAGATAATCCATACCAACCCATTTGAGCTCTATGGATCTAGACACAGGCTGCCGGTTTTAAACCATAGGTGAGGTTTTCTTTACTTTTATTTGGTTAGATGCTATATACTGTACTACATTACTTCTCCTATGGCAGAGGTCTCCAATTCTGATCTTTAGGCTCCCCAATGTGTTCAGACTTTTGTTCCCATGCATTACTGCCTCACTTGATTTAACTAATCAATGCCTTGATAATCAATAGAAGTTGAATCAGGCGTGTCACCCTGATCACACAGTGGCTCTCCAGGAGTACACTGCTTATCAAGCTTTTTGAGGATATATTCTTTAACTATAATACTTTAACGTCCGTATCAGACAATTTATATAACAATACTATTTGTGACTCTGATCGGGTCACACGTTTGGACATTCTCAGTTCAATACCTATTAAAGAAATTGTAGTAGCTTTGGAGTCGCTTTGGATAAGAACATCTGCTGAATGACTGAAATGATAAATGTTCTAGCAGCATGACACTAAATCATGGTAAACACATAAGTAATATGGTGTGATTTAATCATTGTTTAATTTGTGTTTCAATTTCTCTACTTTTCAAATTAGAACTGTAATTAATTGCAAAAAAAGGAAGCACACAGTACTTTTGGTCAGATTATGAGACCTTCACCTTTGAGGTGATTAGAATGCTTGAAGTTTTACCAGGAAGAAAAAAACGTGGTACTTTCTTCTTACATATTTTATATGATAAACCTTATCTTCTATGTGCCAAATCATAAAACTATTTGATATATTCATCATCTCCCCCTGTCTACAACCACATACTGTGGTATCGGCTATGCAAGCGAAGACCTTTCGTTCAAATGAAATGTGTGATTTTAATTTCACAGTTAAATACACCCTCGTTTTATGCAGTGGTATTAATTCCAAACATGAAGCTAAAGTTAAGTGATATGTTAAATTGAAAGTGTTTGTCAGCCCATGAGGGAGAATGCAGTCAAAAACAATGAAGATAATGTCACACTTGGAATGTCATCCCTGCATTCCATTATTTCTGCATAGTGATGTTAAAAAATGTTGGCAACCTTACTGTATCACACAATGTACAGTCACAATGTACAGACAGTCACATTTGTGAGTGCTGAGTTTGACCATAAGGGTTACTTGAATAGTTTGTAATTACTGAGTAATTACTTAGTAGCTGCACTGTTTTAATTTGTTGGAATCAATAGCACATTGAACTCAGAAATCATTCAGCCACAAAAGCCCTTATTTGATAGCAGATTCCATCAATCTAACAGTACAACACTTGGCGGCAACTTTTTAAGTTACAAGTTTGATCGTAAGTAAGTATAGAAAGTATAGAACAAAATCATTCTAAAAAAGTATTTGTTAGGAAGCCTATTTAGACCTTTGCGATGCTCCAACTCTTATTTCTGAGTTCGATTATCTCCATTTTTAATTAGGACAGAATTACTCTAAAGCTTTAACTGGCTGGAGTTAATACTGGAGCAGGTTAAACAGTTTCCCTCTCGCTGGCGAGCTCAATGATTGGCAGGAAGTGAGAGACTAATTGCCCAGCTTTGGCAGATCACTTTTCCCCGACTCCACCATAAAATGTTCAACTGACTTCTCCTCCTCTTTTAAAAAGGGACTTGATAATGAGAAGAAAAAGAGGAGGAATAAGCGAAGATACAAGGCAAGTCCACGCTCAGACACACAGACAGACACACATGCACAGACACTTACATAACATATCTCTTTCTCTCTCTCTCTCTCTCTCTCTCTCTCTCTCTCTCTCCCTCTCTCTCCCTCTCTGGTGAGTGTCTAGTAGGAAGAGTAGGCAACATGTGCCTAAAGATTTTCTCACTGAAATATAATGATATAGATTGTTAGATGATAATGACGATAATGGTTTCGAAGTAAATCAGTAGAGTTGAAAGGAATCAATGTACTAAAGAGAACAGAAAAATACACCACTTGGGCCCATGACAGTACTGGGTCCTTGGCAGTGTCCCTGATGGCAGTGTCCCTGATGATGCAATCAATATAACCGAAGTGAACAAGTACAATGCCTTCAGAAAGTATTCACACCCCTTGACCTTTTCCACATTTTGTTGTGTTACAGCCGGAATTTAAAATTGATTAACTATAAAAAATGTTGTCACTGGCCACAATACACTCAATTCCCCATAATGTCAAAGTGGAATTATGTTAAAAAAAATATTTACAAATTAATTAACGATGAAAAGCGGAAATGTCTTGAGTCAATAAGTATTCAACCCTTTTGTTATGGCAAGCCCAAATAAATGCAGGAGTAAAAATGGACTCCGTGTGCAGAAATAATGTTTAACATGATTTTTTCTTCCACTTTGACATTAAAATATTTTGTAATCATTAACAAAAAAGTACAAGTATATCCATTTTAATCCCACTTTGTAACACAAGAACGGGCTCGTGGTAATGGCTGGAGCGAAATAGGTGGACTGGTATCAAATACATCAAACACGTGGCGTCCATGTGTTTGATGCCATTCCATTTACTCCATTCCAGCCATTATCATGAGCCGTCCTCCCCTCAGCCGTCTCCACTGATGTGACTACTTTCTGAAGGCACTGTACATGACAAGTATCACTCCCTTAAGTATCACTCAGTTAATGCAGAAAAATAGGTGTTCTTGATGCACTCTTGTAGGTATCAAACCCCTGTGTTTCTATTGGTTAACAGGGAGCTTAGGACAGACAGTTTAGGTACAAGGAGAAGAGGACCTCTAAATACTCAGCTGAGGGGCAATAGATCACAACAGTGAAGGGAGAGGGCCAGTAGATAAGTAGTGAGCTGGAGGGAATGTGAGGAGAGATTTGCAAAGGTTATAGAGAAGGGACTATTCATCTGGCAGTCACTTGGAGAGATTGCAGGAGTCCTGGAGGGAACTAGAAAAAGGAAGGAAGCATTCCTGGCCTTGTACTGAAAGTGTTGGGCCCTGAACGCCGGTCTCTCAATGGCTTAGTTGAATTGCTGATCCCCAATGATGTGTTCAAAGTCACAGATTCAGAAACACACGCACAGACAAACACACGATAGAAGAACCAACCCACACATTTGATGTTCTTCTTTCCTTGTGGGGACCTAAGCCTAAGCCTTACCATAACCCTAACCCCAAACCCTAAACCTAACCATTTACCCTAATTCTAACCCTAACCGGGTACTTTTGGGGATTCTAGGTCCCCACAGGAATAGATAAACCAACACACACACACACACACACACACACACACACACACACACACACACACACACACACACACACACACACACACACACACACACACACACACACACACACACACACACTAGTTACTATCATGTACAATCTGCTCAGGGACATGTTCTGAGTATCTGAATAAACACTGAAGCCGAGGTCAACGCTCCATATTGTACAACCAAACCTTTCCTGCTGTAGCTAGCAGGGTTCAAACTTGTCAAAGACAGCTAGCTGCTTCACGTCTGTGGGCCCTGCTTGCTTCACTCGTCAGGGATGCTGAGATCTTCCAGTCTTCTCTCAGTTAGAGTGTAAGTCATGGGGAGACGGGGGATCGACAGGGAAGACGAGGTAACGCTCCGTTCTGCTGTTAGGGAGAGATTCTCATCACGCCTCCTCAGGGCACAAGGCTTACCTGGAACAAGAGGTAATTAAAGCAAATCAGTGTCAGTCTTCCAGCAAAGGTGTGGGCTCTGGGACCCATCAACTACCAACGTAATAAAATGTTTCCTTCCACACTGCGGTGTCTAGAACATCCGGGGTATTATATTGCATTATAAGCGAACAGTGAATTAATTCTGGAATATATTACTGTAACCAAAAGGCTTTTTGTTTAATGTCTAGGTCTATTCAGGTTGACCATGACAACATGCTATAGGTTTCTCAGATCATTGTTTACCACCTGACTGGTGCAGCTAGTTGTAACGGCAGCCTTCCCTTTCTTCACTAGAAGAGGGGTTGTAACAGGGATCAGACCAACACGCAGTGTAGCCAGTGCTCAACATGTTTAATACGAACGATAAACGTGAACACTTAACAAATACAAAATAATAAATGTGGCAAACCGATACAGTCCTAGCTGGTGCATAGACAACACAAAGACAGGAAACACCCACCCACAATCCCCAACACAAAACAAGCCACCTATATATGATTCCCAATCAGAGACAACACAAAACATCTGCCTCTGATTGAGAACCATATTAGGCCAAACATAGAAACGGACAAACAAGACACACAACATAGAATGCCCACCCAGCTCACGTCCTGACCAACACTAAAACAAGCACAACACACAAGAACTATGGTCAGAACGTGACAGTACCCCCCTCCTGAGGTGCGGACTCCGAACGCACCCCCTAAAACTCAAGGGGAGGGTCTGGGTGGGCATCTGTCCGTGGTGGCGGCTCCGGCGCAGGACGAGGCCACCACTCCACCATTGTCTTTGTCCCCCTCCTTAGCATCCTTTGAGTGGCGACCCTCGCCCCCGACCTTGGCCTAGGAATCTTCACCAAGGTCCCCACTAAATTGAGGAGACAGCTCAGGACAGAGAGGTAGCTCAGGACAGAGAGGTAGCTCAGGACAGAGAGGTAGCTCAGGACAGAGAGGTAGCTCAAGACAGAGAGGTAGCTCAAGCCAGAGAGGCAGCTCTGGACTGAAGGGCAGCTCCGGACTGAAGGGCAGCTCCGGACTAATGGCAGCTCCGGACTGAGGGGCAGCTCCGGACTGAGGGGCAGCTCCGGGCTGAGGGGCAGCTCCGGGCTGAGGGGCAGCTCATGACTGGAGGGCAGCTCATGACTGGAGGGCAGCTCATGACTGGAAGGCAGCTCATGACTGGAAGGCAGCTCATGACTGGAAGGCAGCTCATGACTGGAAGGCAGCTCATGACTGGAGGGCAGCTCATGACTGGAGGGCAGCTCATGACTGGAGGGCAGCTCATGACTGGAGGGCAGCTCATGACTGGAGGGCAGCTCATGACTGGAGGGCAGCTCATGACTGGAGGGCAGCTCATGACTGGAGGGCGGCTCTGGCAGCTCCTGACTGGCGGGCGGCTCTGGCAGCTCCTGACTGGCGGGCGGCTCTGGCGGCTCCTGACTGGCGGGCGGCTCTGGCGGCTCCTGACTGGCGGGCGGCTCTGGCGGCTCCTGACTGGCGGGCGGCTCTGACGGCTCCTGACTGGCGGGCGGCTCTGGCGGCTCCTGACTGACGGACGGCTCTAGCGGCTCGGGACAGACGGGCTGCTCTGACGGCTCGGGACAGACGGGCGGCTCTGACGGCTCGGGACAGACGGGTGGCTCTGACGGCTCGGGACAGACGGGTGGCTCTGACGGCTCGGGACAGACGGGCGGCTCAGATGGCGCTGGGCAGGCGGGCAGCTCAGATGGCGCTGGGCAGGCAGGCAGCTCAGACGGCGCTGGGCAGACAGGCAGCTCAGACGGTGCTGGGCAGGCGGGCAGTGCAGGCGGCGTTGGACAGACGGCCGACTCTGACCTACTGAGGCGCACAGTAGGCCTGGTGCGTGGTACCGGCCTGGAGACACGCACCTCAAGGCTAGTGCGGGGAGCAGGAACAGGGCACACTGGACTCTCGAGGCACACTATAGGCCTGGTGCGTGGTACCGGCACTGGTGGTACCGGGCTGAGGGCACGCACCTCAGGGCGAGTGCGGGGAGAAGGAACAGTGCGTACAGGGCTCTGGAGACGCACAGGAGGCTTGGTGCGTGGTGCCGGAACTGGAGGTACTGGGCTGGAGACACGCACCATAGGGAGAGTGCGTGGAGGAGGAACAGAGTTCTGGAGACGCACAGGAAGCCTGGTGCGTGGTGTAGGCACTGGTGGTACTGGGCTGGGGCGGGAAGGTGGCGCCGGATATACCGGACCGTGAAGGCGTACAGGAGCTCTTAAGCACCGAGCCTGCCCAACCTTACCTGGTTTAATGCTCCCCGTAGCCAGGCCAGTGCGGCGAGGTGGAATAGCCCGCACTGGGCTGTGCTGGCGAACCGGGGACACCATACGTAAGGCTGGTGCCATGTACACCGGCCCGAGGAGACGCACTGGAGACCAGATGTGTTGAACCGGCTTCATGGCACCTGGCTCGATGCCCACTCTAGCCCGGCCGATACGTGGAGCTGGAATGTACCGCACCGGGCTAAGCACACGTACAGGAGACACCGTGCGCTCTTCCGCATAACACGGTGTCTGCCCGTACTCCCGCTCTCCACGGTAAGCATGGGAAGTGGGCGCAGGTTTCCTACCTGACCTCGCCACACTACCCCTTAGCCCCCCCCTCCCAAGACATTTTTGGGGTTTCTTCTCGGGCTTCCTGGCCAGCCGTGTTCCCTCATAACACCGGTTCCCCTTCTCAGCTGCTTTCGCTCTCCTAGCTGCCTCCACCTGTTCCCATGGAAGGCGATCCTTACCAGCCAGGATCTCCTCCCATGTGTAGCAACCCTTTCCGTCCAACACGTCCTCCCAAGTCCATTTCTCCTGGTCCCGCTGCTGCTGCTGCTGCCGCTGCTGCCCGTTGCTACACTGCTTGGTCCGAAATTGGTGGGTGGTTCTGTAACGGCAGCCTTTCCTCTCTTCACTAGAAGAAGGGGTGTAACAGGGATCAGACCAACACGCAGTGTAGTCAGTGCTCAACATGTTTAATACGAACGATAAACGTGAACACTTAACAAATACAAAATAATAAATGTGGCAAACCGATACAGTCCTAGCTGGTGCATAGAAACACAAAGACAGGAAACACCCACCCACAATCCCCAACACAAAACAAGCCACCTATATATGATTCCCAATCAGAGACAACACAAAACATCTGCCTCTGATTGAGAACCATATTAGGCCAAACATAGAAACGGACAAACAAGACACACAACATAGAATGCCCACCCAGCTCACGTCCTGACCAACACTAAAACAAGCACAACACACAAGAACTATGGTCAGAACGTGACACTAGTGGATGGATGTTACCTTAGGAAAGGTGAACTCAAATGATGAAGAGCATCATGTTCCTGCAGTATTCAGCTCCAAAATAGAATGTGAACTCTCTTTTTGTTGATGATGAGAGAGAGCGAGAGAGAGAGAGAAAGGCAGAAAGAGACAGCGAGATGACAGAGAGACATACGCTGTGAATAGTGAATTTGATAGTACAGCACCTAAAGCACTCTAATCCATAGTCATTGGCTAACCTGAATCCCTCGACAGGTGACATAATACAGCTGGAACATGATATGAATACATTTCATCATGATGAATGAAATACCGTACCTTCAATAGATTCTGTGAATAAGAACCAGGAAGAGAAAAATGCTGTTGGTATGACTATACCTTACAATCCATTCATACTCAAGGACAGGACTCCCTCGAAGAGGTATAACATCACCCTCATGATCGTGATTCTGGCAAACAGAAGGGCCATAGGCGATCGCTAGTACCCAACGCAGTGACTCATACTGGAGGTATTGTTTTGTTCTCAACTAATCCAGAAATGTTAATAGTTCTGACAGAAGTGCTTACAACGCCAAAGGCAATGCAAAACTACTGCTGACAGAGAGAGAAACTTTCAACGCAACCTCGTGCTTCTCGGAAACTTCAAGTGTGTCAAACGGATCACTGTCCTTCTTCCACCCGTTCCCACGCAACAATGGATGATGTCATAAATTGTGATTTACTCCAAGGATGTTGTTCAGTTTTCTATATGTAAAAAAAAAACACTAAATGTAGATAATATTATATTTGGAATATAATACTCATGGTTTCTATTGTCTAATAATATTTCCTATTCGCAAGTTCTTGCACTGGGTGAACTGGGATCATTATTTGCATACAGTAGTGCACATGAAATGCCAGTACATGCAGTTTATTTTGTACTGCGCTGTATAGCAATGTATAACTTTACACAAAGCGTAACCCGTAATGGCCCTGAGATTTTATACAAAGAATCTTTGAATTCTGATGACGAACTCTGTGACTCCCATGCTGCTCTTCTGCTATTTGTTGGCAGTGCACTTTAAATTAGGGAGCACGAAGAAAGACACTCCACCATGAGTATGTCTCCACAATCTGGCCCTCAGGACACCACTGAGTAGTGTGCACACACCTCAAAGTGACTTCTGCAGAATCACGTGTCTACTCGCCTCCCCCACTCTTTTTATCTCTCTCCTTCGTGTCATTCTCTCTCTCTCTCTCTCTCTCGCTCTCTGTCTCAATCTCTCTCTCTGTCTCTCTCTCTGTCTGTCTCTCTCTCTCTCTTTCTCGGTCGCTCTCACATTCTGTATGTCTCGCTATCTCTTCCCTCCCCCTCTCTCCCTCTCTTCCCCCTCACTCTCCATCTCTTCCCCCTCTCCTCCCCACTTTCCCACATCTCTCTCTCTCTCTCTCTCTCTCTCTCTCTCTCTCTCTCTCTCTCTCTCCGCTTCTCTTCCACCCCCTTCTATCTCCCTCTATCGCTCTCCTGTCTCAGCAAGGACACCAGCAGGCTGACTCATTCACGATTTAGCTGTCAGCCCTGTCACCCCGGGGATAGGATTGTACGGAGGAGGTTACTGTCAACATGTTCAGGGAGGGTGTATGGGTGGCGGAGATACCAGGCTTGATTGCTTCATTGCTAATAATTGGAGAGACTACAAGTAACACAGAATCGCAATCTACAATCTGTGTGTGGGGGGTGGTGGGTTGTGTGTGTGTGTGTGTGTGTGTGTGTGTGTGTGTGTGTGTGTGTGTGTGTGTGTGTGTGTGTGTGTGTGTGTGTGTGTGTGTGTGTGTGTGTGTGTGTGTGTGTGTGTGTGTGTGTGTGTGTGAGAGAGTGGGGGGGGGGGAATCTACACATTACAATTTAGAGATTAAGAACAGTATAAAATTATTATATGTTGTGCCAGTCAGTGAGATTAATGGTGTTGATAAGAGAGTATTTTTAAACAACTGCCAACACACAACTTCTGTTTGGTGGGAAATTGTAATGGATTGTGTTATATTTGGTGATTATATAATAATGCCTAGCACGTGTGTATATATGTGTGTGTGTGTGTGTGTGTGTGTGTGTGTGTGTGTGTGTGCGCGTGTGCGTGTGCGTGTGCGCGTGCGTGTGCGCGTGCGTGCGTGCGTGCCTGTATGTGTGTGCATGCCTGTGTGTGTGTGTGTGTTTGAGTGTAATGTGAGTAGAGCCTGATAACAAGCCATAGTGCAACTGTATTCTAGTCTCCCTACAACCCACCCAGACTGGGCCAGACTTGCTCAGAGCATCTGGGCAACAGCCAGCCCCATTAGCCCATAGGGTGCCTTACTGCCAAAACAACAACAACAACAACATATGTCAGAACAATAATTGCATTAATGTTTTCCATGTCTCAATGGGGTTGACTATGGATAAAAACGAAGGTGAAAAAAATGACGAACATAATAATGGTGTAAAAAATAATAACTTAAAACAGGAAATTTCAATGAACCCCCAACATTCTGATATTATTGTGTTCATATGGATCAACTTAACCAACCTTTCAGGAAGAAAATAGCCTTAGGACTGCATTACAAATGCTAGTTTCAACATATCCGAAGCGGTTAAAAGGAGAGTGAGCTACTGTGAAGCCTTCCCTCCAAAAACCACCCATTTAGCGAGACCCTCATTAATAGGCAAGGAATGTTTAAAGTAGTATCAAGTGATCAACATGCTGGCAGGCCATACCCCTGTTGAATAAAAAATGAGTTCCAACGCTTTGAGAGGTGTAGATTAGACCCATAGGTGGATTAGGCCCTGGGGACGTCAATGTTGGTCCGCCAGATTGCTATGTAACCGTGATAGATAGTCTGCAGTGGTTTATTTCCGCATCAAATGTTCTGTGTCATGAAACATGGGCCGTGGTGGGCTGTTATGATATAATTGTTGTGACTGTCTTCCGATTTATCTTCCTGAGACAGCGCTACCCGCCTCTGCATACTCATCCTCCCCATTCACCCTGGGCTGATGCTGGACGCTGTGTCCTCCATGCATACAACTCTCCAGAACGACTCACAACAATGCCCTACTTCACTCTAATCACCTTCCTCTGAATGCATGTACAATAAACATGCAAATTAATATGTAAAGGGGGAAAACCAAAAATCATGGAGATCTATGATGAGATCAAAACCAGGGCACTCCAGGCTACGTAAACATGTAGATTGATTTGGCTGCGGTACAGGTTTGACTGAAGGGAGAATGAGCCGGGGCGGCAGCTATAGTTCAGGGTTCCCCAACTGGCAGCCCACGGGGCCGTATTTGGCCCGTGAGTGATTTTATCCCCCCCTCAAAGTTTTCTGAGCAATAACACATATACAGTGGGGAGAACAAGTATTTGATACACTGCCGATTTTGCAGGTTTTCCTACTTACAAAGCATGTAGAGGTCTGTAATTTTTATCATAGGTACACTTCAACTATGAGAGACGGAATCTAAAACAAAAATCCAGAAAATCACATTGTATGATTTTTAAGTAATTAATTTGCATTTTATTGCATGACATAAGTATTTGATACATCAGAAAAGCAGAACTTAATATTTGGTACAGAAACCTTTGTTTGCAATTACAGAGATCATACGTTTCCTGTAGTTCTTGACTAGGTTTGCACACACTGCAGCAGGGATTTTGGCCCACTCCTCCCTAGAGATCTTCTCCAGATCCTTCAGGTTTCGGGGCTGTCGCTGGGCAATACGGACTTTCAGCTCCCTCCAAAGATTTTCTATTGGGTTCAGGTCTGGAGACTGGCTAGGCCACTCCAGGACCTTGAGATGCTTCTTACGGAGCCACTCCTTAGTTGCCATGGCTGTGTGCTTCGTGTCGTTGTCATGCTGGAAGACCCAGCCACGACCCATCTTCAATGCTCTTACTGAGGGAAGGAGGTTGTTGGCCAAGATCTCGCGATACATGGCCCCATCCATCCTCCCCTCAATACGGTGCAGTCGTCCTGTCCCCTTTGCAGAAAAGCATCCCCAAAGAATGATGTTTCCACCTCCATGCTTCACGGTTGGGATGGTGTTCTTGGGGTTGTACTCATACTTCTTCTTCCTCCAAACACAGCGAGTGGAGTTAGACCAAAAAGCTCTATTTTTGTCTCATCAGACCACATGACCTTCTCCCATTCCTCCTCTGGATCATCCAGATGGTCATTGGCAAACTTCAGACGGGCCTGGACATGCACTGGCTTAAGCAGGGGGACCTTGCGTGCGCTGCAGGATTTTAATCCATGACGGCGTAGTGTGTTACTAATGGTTTTCTTTGAGACTGTGGTCCCAACTCTCTTCAGGTCATTGACCAGGTCCTGCCGTGTAGTTCTGGGCTGATCCCTCACCTTCCTCATGATCATTGATGCCCCACGAGGTGAAATCTTGCATGGAGCCCCAGACCGAGGGTGATTGACCGTCATCTTGAACTTCTTCCATTTTCTAATAATTGCGCCAACAGTTGTTTCCTTCTCACCAAGCTGCTTGCCTATTGTCCTGTAGCCCATCCCAGCCTTGTGCAGGTCTACAATTTTATCCCTGATGTCCTTACACAGCTCTCTGGTCTTGGCCATTGTGGAGAGGTTGGAGTCTGTTTGATTGAGTGTGTGGACAGGTGTCTTTTATACAGGTAACGAGTTCAAACAGGTGCAGTTAATACAGGTAATGAGTGGAGAACAGGAGGGCTTCTTAAAGAAAAACTAACAGGTCTGTGAGAGCCGGAATTCTTACTGGTTGGTAGGTGATCAAATACTTATGTCATGCAATAAAATGCAAATTAATTATTTAAAAATCATACAATGTGATTTTCTGGATTTTTGTTTTAGATTCCGTCTCTCACAGTTGAAGTGTACCTATGATAAAAATGACAGACCTCTACATGCTTTGTAAGTAGGAAAACCTGCAAAATCGGCAGTGTATCAAATACTTGTTCTCCCCACTGTATTTATATATATTTCAATTTTCGTTGTTGGACATGACTGTAAAAACACCAGTTATTTTTATTTTGGAAACCAGTTCCCAAGTATTCCCACGCATAATAGATAACAGAGACCTAATAGAGACACTTGATCGTATACAAATGTAAGCAAGGTTTGAAATGATCATGTTTTTGTCAAATATTATGAGACACACATACATTTCAATAACAAACACATTCAAGCGTCATAGATAAATCTATCATATGTACCACTGCATCAAGCCCTAATTACAATCACGTTCCTCTGTAACGTGAGTGAAGCAAACTTTTAATAACGGGCTTCATTTCAAAATACCAAACTATCGCTTTAAAGAAGAATCAATGTCTCGTAACAAAGCGATTCGGAATGCATATTGGTGTCAGCAGTGGGATTTACAGTTTTGATGGTTTCCGAAGTCATCCTCATCATGACCGAAACAGTTTTGCAGAATGGATGCAATGTGGAATCAGAGTCAGATGTCATGTATTTCCAGTATGCCCCTAGTCAGCTCATGTATGTTTGAAGAGACAGCATGAAGTTAGCGTTAGCGCTTTAGCTTGTCACATAGAAGACATCAGCTATTGGTTGTCACACTGGTGTAATACACATTTTGGTTTGATGGGGTTTTAGCAAGCACAGAGGCATCAGTTGCCGGGCAGATCTGCCGTAATATTCCAAAGTGTTCCTTGTGTCAAAGGCGGATGCGTGTTGAACGCTTCGTGTCGAGGTCCTCTGAAACACTGTTTCTTTCTTATAATGAAATGTCAGCTGGGTCTCAGGAGTATGCCTCCGAATCCCATTCTTCTAAAGATGAAAGCTTTTTTTCTGGCTGGTTTCAAAGGCGGTGTTGAGATTTTCAATTGGGGAGTGAGAGCAAATAGCCCTCAGATAAAGTTGAAAACAATCAAGCGCCAGTGTGTTCATCTGTGGTTTGTTACTCGGTCATTGTTCTCACTGGCTGTGATAAAATAAGTTCCTGGTGTTATCATGCCTCGATGACACATTCATTTACAGTGTTTGTTCGAAATCAGCACTTCCATTGCGACTTTCCATGTTACTATGGCTACTCAATAGAACCAAAACCATAGGGACCAGTGTTAGGGAGTGAGTGGGGGAGCTGTAGGTAGTCCCAGAAACTGTGAGCTGGCTCCTTGGCATGAGGTGGATGAGAGGTGCAGATGTCACACTGCGGCTCAATTATTCACCCCCCCCCCCCCCCCCACCCTATCTCTCCCTCTCTCAAACACACTCTCTCACACATACATACATATGCGCGCACATACGAACACATTCATCTCTCTCACACGCGTGCACACACACTCAATCCCGCTCCCACATGTACACACACACGCCCAAATGGGTGCTAATGTAAACCCTGAGTGTTCTCACAGCTTAAATGGTGTGAGCAATGGCTCCCACCGTGAGACATCAATCTGGTGATGCCCATCATCTGGCCCTTCCATCTGTCAGCCTCCAAGGCCCTAGAACAGGCTTTATCTAGATTCAGCCGCGCTCTGATTTGTTAGCGAGCGGGGGCCCTCAAAACATTTTATTGTGTGGTGTGTGTATGTCTGTAAGTTGTTACAGTATGGCTGATATTTGTCTCAAACATAGTTCCCTACTCCTGCTATCTCGGTTGGACCAGTTCAATCTTCAAAAATAGATTGTATCTCAATGAGACTAACCTGGAAAAATATAGGGGGGGGGGGGGAAGTATTAATTAAAACTACTTCCCCAGAGCCAGATGAGCTGTACCCGAAGACTTCCGATCTTTGCACTAAGCTAGTTAGCATTGGCTCGCAAAACTACCACTAACTTCCTTCATACTGGATGCAGATGCATAGAAATGATATCCACAAGTTCATTTGACTCTGGGGAAGTAAAGGGCCTCATTGCCAAAATCCCAAATGAATCACTTTAACTCTTTGGGCTGGGACAACACTTGAAAAGATTAAGTGGCCCTTATACTGGCTAGGTACAGTTTCCACCACTCTCTATCTAGCCGACACCAGAGCTGTAAATCATTGTTATGTTTTATGGCACATTTCTTCCACAGTGAGCAGTAATGGGAGGATTGTAAGGCACGTCAACCAGTGACAGAGAAACATTTTCTGTTCTTAAATTTATCTCAGAAGAGCATATGGCATGTCTTTTGCCTACATGACTTAACGTGTATTGGCTGAGAATATTGAATCTCCACAGGGAGTCTTCGGAGTGTAAATGTCCGTCATACGAGGTACCGCCAGCAATCCGTCATTCCTATTCAACATTCAACAACAGCCTTGTAGGTAAAGGATTTTATTCTCTGTGAAACAATATTTACCTGCAGGTAAGTTAAATAGACAATTAATTGACCAGGTGCTTCATTAATGGTTCAGGTATCTCATGTAAATGTATTTTGTAGAAAGAAGACAGAAAATTGGGCTTGGATCTCAAACATCAACACAGGATCAATACTAATCTCACTTCTAGGAATGTGGATCTAGGAAAATGATTGAGTGAGGAGTCTTAGCCTGTGTACCAAATGGCACCCTATTCCCTACATAGTCCACTACTTTTGACCAGAGCCCATTGGGCCCTTGTAGAAAGTAATACACCATACAGGGAATAGGGTGTCATTTGGGATGCCGCCCAAAACTCCTCTCTCAATGATTTTCCTATACCACGAACATGTTGCAATTTAAATGACTTTGATCGATTTTAATGTCATTCAGGAGTCAGGCAGACACAGCAGGGTTTCAAACTGTAGAACCAAGTTCCTACATTTGAATATAAAAATTGATTTTATCAAAACAAAACTATGCTACATTTTATCTCTGGGACCCCCAGGACGACAAATCAGAGCAAGATTACTGAATGACATTCAGAGGTGAATGTATCAAACCAGTTTCCGTAATAAAAGTTTTTTGTTGTTGTGCACTCTCCTCAAACAATAGCATTGGACAGTGCTAGACTAACAAGAATTTAAGCTTTCTGCCCATATAAGACATGGCTATGTCCTGGGAAATGTTCTTGATACTTACAACGTCATGCTAATCACATTAGCATTAGCATCTCGTGGGGGGGACACCGATCCCAAAGAGGATTTATTAATTGTTACCCAATTTAAATGAATCATGTAATAATTAACTCATTAGGAATTGGGGCACCGCGAGAGCAGTTCTTTAAAGAGTTACCATCTCCTGAATTAAAATCTTAACCTATCACATCTATAAACAGTCAACGTATTAATCATAACCTCGTATCGTATCATCATTCTGAACAGTCGTAACCTCCTGCGTCTGCAAAAACCCAAGCCTTACTTATGATTCAGTACTACACAAATGGTTTAATTATTTATTTACTAGCTAACTAAATGGTAACACATGATAAACACACACTTAATACATTAAAAACAGGTCTCTAGTGGACTGACACAATATGGCGGCTTGTTACAAAGGAGATTGGGAGGGCGAGAGAGAGGGACAGAGACATAATACTTTGGTACATTTAGAAACTACTCTCACAGTTATCATATACTTTGAACACGAACCGCCATCCGTTTGGAGAAAGAAATCCTTAACTTCTTTATGATAGGGGGCAGCATTTTCACTTTTGAATGACTTGCGTGCCCATAGTGAACTGCCTCCTACTCTGTCCCAGATGCTAATATATGCATATTATTATTACTATTGGATATAAAACACTCTGAAGTTTCTAAAACTGTTTGAATGATGTCTGTGAGTATAACAGAACTCATATGGCAGGCAAAAACCTGAGAAAAATCCAAACAGAAAGTGAGAATTCTGAGACTGGTCAATGTTCAACTCATCGCCGATTCAATTTGCACTTCCTACGCCTTCCACTAGATGTCAACAGTCTGTAGAACGTGGAATGAAGCCTCTAGTGTGATGTGGGGCCGGATGGGAGGTGTTTCAGTCATTGG
This sequence comes from Salvelinus alpinus, assembly GCF_045679555.1. Taxonomy (NCBI): domain Eukaryota; kingdom Metazoa; phylum Chordata; class Actinopteri; order Salmoniformes; family Salmonidae; genus Salvelinus; species Salvelinus alpinus. The sequence goes on from NC_092095.1 coordinate 53,271,789, forward strand.
TCTGGCAGAATGCCAGTTCCTGGTCACGCGCTTTCCTCATGATATCGCCTTGCATTCCATAACTTCTACAGACATTAAGGAATGCTCCGGTTGGAACGTTATTGGATATATATGATAACAACATCCTGAGATTGATTCTCTACTTAGTTTGACCAGTTTATTCTATTGGACATTATCGAAAACAATGATTTATTGTGGAACTAGGATTCCTGGGAGTGCATTCCAATGAAGATGATCAAAGGTAAGGGAATATTTATGATGTAATTTCTGTTGACTCCAACATGGCGGAAAAATATGGTTTTTATCTGAGCGCCGTCTCAGATTATTGCATGGTGTGCTTTTTACGTAATTTTTTTGGAAATCTGACTGACACAGCGGTTGCATTAAGAACAAGTGTATCTTTAATTATATGTAAAACATGTATCTTTCATCAAAGTTTATGATGAGTATTTCTGTTATTTGACGTGGCTCTCTGCAATTTCTCCGGATATTTTGGAGGCATTTCTGAACATGGCGCCAATGTAAACTGAGGTTTTTGGATATAAATATGCACATTATCGAACAAAACATAAATGTATTGTGTAACATGATGTCCTATGAGTGTCATCTGATGAAGATCATCAAAGGTTAGTGATTAATTTTATCTCTATTTCTGCTTTTTGTGACTACTATCTTTTGCTGGGAAAATGGCTGTGTTTTTCTGTGGCTATGTACTGAGCTAACATAATTGTTTGGTGTGCTTCCCCGTAAATCCTTTTTGAAATCAGACATGTTGGCTGGATTCACAACATGTGTAGCTTTAATTTTGTGTCTTTCATATGTGATTTCATGAAAGATAGATTTTTATAGTAATATATTTGAATTTGGCGCGCTACATTTTTTCTGGCTTTTGGCCAAGTGGGACGCTACCGTCCCACATATCCCAGAGAAGTTAATGAATTTACGTGTAAATGTCTTGGTTCTTTGTGTATTTCTGTCAGAACCAGGCCTTCTTGGAAAGGGTATTGGGCCTTTTCGTGGCACGCTTGTAAGGCTCTGATTGTCCAAAAGGGATCCCCACCCGTCTTCTACTGTTGTTGTCCTCTGCCGTCGTCCTGTATTTGGTGACTTGTCATGTTGTCCTGAACAGAACTATAGAGTTTATTCTACTTCCATTCGCTCTGGAAGATGCTTATTTGAAGATAGGCTAGCCAGTCGTATCAATGGTTCCCAGTGGGGTGATGAGTGTAGTAGAACACAATGGTTTGAAGTGAGTAATAGAATGGTCCCACTTAAATTCTCTTTTCTAGATACTTTACTTAGGACAGCTAATCAGCATTACCAGTGATTGTCCGGGAGATAATTTTATCGTCTATACCTCGTATTGAGATTAAAAGTTTAAACCACTTTAAACGTGAACTGCAGCTTGATGTCTTTCTGGTCTTATATGTTAATTCTTAACCCATAATTGTATACAGTTCCATCAGGCTGACACGCTCTCTGACATCACTCAAGGGGGCGGTGACTACAAACAATTTCCTCTTACAGTTTCTAAAATCACATCCCTCTCTTAAGAAAACCACTTTCATAATTTTCCATATTTCATGCACAACGCATCGGTTGGACACTTCACACACATAGTGTGTATACTTTAAGTTACAGTATTTCCTTTCTAACATTTTCAATTACATCACAAAATAACAACCAAACTGACATCAGTGTTATTTTATGGCCCCTCTGCACATTCCCTACATTCTATGTTAGAAATAGTGTTCCAGTATTCACTTTAGAACGTGTTAGAGTTTCGGCCAGGAAAATATCTGTGTAGACAAAGTCACATTCTTTCATTGAATTTGGAGAGGGAGATAGCTGAATGTTCTGTCCTTGAATTACAACCACCCCTTCTGCGGCTGAGAGGGGGTCTGGTTGAAGTTATTTATTACAAAGCTGATCTGACCTATTCAGACTCATCCTCCCAGGACAGTCATGACAACTGTATAGACAGAAAATGGATATGTGGTATCCTTGACATAGGCCAAACTTTTATTCAGCTATAAGAATGTATTTCCAATTCCAATCTCACTAGTGCAACTAAAGGGACCTTCATACTAGCTGGATGTGTATCAATCCCCTACAGATTGCCTTGTAGGGAGCCTGACTTTGAAAGCATGCCAAACGTGTGTTACAGGGATATAGTCTAACATACTGCAGGTACACGCTAGGCATTATGGGATGAACCGGCCTCTCCAAAGAGTGAAACTTTAACTTATGCTTTTTATTGTTAGCTATATCGATTCAAACCCAACCTACTGTATACTTCTATTCAGTATGAAGGCAAAAATTGGCATTTATTTCCTCCCAGATACGTTTTGGATTGAAGATTATTTAGCCTATAGTAAATTCCCTGACTGTTCAAGATAAAAGTCCCAAAAATGTGTTAGTCAATCAATAATTTCCTGGTCATTTGAGATGGTATTGGTACAAGTCAGTGGATTGTACTCTACCCCTGAGGGTTTAAGACCTTTGCGGGACTTCTCACACCACAGGCGGAAGGGGGGCGGGCTGTCTGTCAGTCAGAGTGAGACTCAGGCAGTGCAGCTCTGACCTCCGGCACTGTCCTTCTTTTCAGAAGAACAAAAAAAGGGAATACTTGCCCAGAGGACATGCAGGAATTATTTCTGGGTCATTGAAGAGCATTTTTGATTCTGCTCTCTCTTTGGTTGAGAGACAATATAGAAGAATGTTCTCTTCACCTTATACGGATGCATACGGTACTAAATTTGAACCTGAAAACTGCAAATGGATCTAACAATATTTGACTAACCTTCCATTGACATCAGCACATGATTTGTGCGGAATGTCTGAGTTCGAGCATGAATCTGAAGTTAGAATTCAACATTTAGTCATGCTTAATATTTCCACCAACATTCAGTTGAGGTTGGACTGAAAACACTACCCCTATAGTACAATCAAGCAAACTTTTTTTAGTGATGGGCATTCCGAATCTTTTCAGTGAGACGCATCATTTTGCTCTATTCACGTAAAAGAACCGCATCATTTGGCTCACAAACGGCTCTTCATTCAAAATGCCTGAAAAATCACCATAGAACCACAAAGAAATGCTAATCTCTAATGTAAAGCCCAAAAAGTATTCTACCATTATGTCAGAGCGTGATATGCACGTCCAAATACATTTGTACCTGGCCAAATTATTAGATCGCCTGTCCCAAAAATGTTGGACCAGTTTGACGTGATCTTCCCACTATTTGTTTCTGCAGTGAGGATTCACCATCTTCAGAGAATGATTCTGTAACTTATCAACAGATAATCGTTGTTTGAAACTCTACAAGCAGTATGCAAATCAGGGAGCCAAATGAACAGCTCTTTCACAGATGCAATTCAGTTCCTAACATTCACAAAAAAGAGCCATTCAAAAAGAGCTGTTCGTTCGTGGCCGACCCATCACTAACATTTCCCCTCCTCTACGTACCTGGCTGGTACTGTCTACTCCAACATCATGCTGGCCATTGGAGGCCTGGACCTCAGGGAGAAACTGGCAGGTCTGATGCAAGATCACCAGAAAAGGGCAAGCACAGAGCTACATTTGCCAGACAGATGTCAGCCAGCTGGATGAGGAAGAGATACGAAGAGGTACAAGACAGGATTCCTGAGGGAGGGGAACAAAAGAGCCTCCACCTGGGAACCCTGGGGGCCCATCCAATGGGTGCACATGACAACAAAGAATGACCTTCAACTCGCAACACAGGGCCCTGTCTGAGAATGTCACAGATAACGCGCGCAATCACCGGACTGAACTTCCAAGGGCCTTTCTCTGCAGTGAAAAACATCCATTGTATTCAAATTGAAATAATTGCTGGTGTACAGTACACACAATCACACTCAAATCAAGAGAAAGAACCAATTCCCTAAAAGCTAATAGCTAATCATCCATTTAATCAACTCCTTTTATAATGTTGGGGTTGCAGGTAGCCTAGTGGTTAAGCGCATTGGGCCAGGAACTGAAAGGTTGATGGTTTGAATCCCCGAGCCGACTAGATGAAAAATATGTAGATGTGCCCTTGAGCAAGGCACTTAACCTTAGATGAGTAAATGTGGTTTTAACCATTTTTAAAGCAGACTTAACAGAATATTTTGGATGAGCAATTTATGTTCTTCCATGCAGAAGAGAATGGGCTCTTCGTCATTGTCCACCAATCATTTCAAGAGCAAGTTTTGTTCAGTCTTTTAATAGCTAGCTGCCCAAACGCAAAGTAATCCTACACATGGGAACATTACGTGCAAAGCATGAGCTTCACAGCACAATATAATGCTGACGTTTCAAATATTCTCTGTTGGCTGGCATCACTATATGTTCCTGAATTTGCTTCTCATAGAAAACTGAGATCTGAAGCATTTCTTTGACCACCTGCCCAACTGTTATTAATTAAGTATCCCTCTCAAAGCTGAAGCCCTAGGCGAAATAAGAACAATGAAAAGTCCATATGAGTCTTGAAAGGTGTGTTCCTGATGACTCAAGGAAATAATTAAGTGTGGACTCTCTTTGGAGCTGTGCAATCCGATGCCTCCCACTGTGTATGTAAAACGAAAGGAGTGATAGAGACTGGGTGTGTATGATCTTAAACAACAGCATCCATCACTTGAAATGTGTCATGTGCACTGATAGTGCTCAATAATAAATCCCATACAATCACATTCACTCAGAGTTATGGTATAATCTTACAGAGCGGATGGCTTGCTTGACCCCCAGTTGTAGCCTTGGTTGCTGTTTTAATTGAATCACTATGGTTATTAAACTACTAGACCGTAACCAACACTAACACCTTGATAGTCAGTTTTGACCCATTGGTGACGAATTATATCATATTACCCTAGAAACGCCCTCATGGGAACGCAACCAATATCATCCTTGATTCAATATGTATGTGTCTGCAATCAAGAACTAGCTCACATGATTCATTTACAAATGATGAAAACCAGAGATAATTCAGAAAGTCAATAGTACATCACTAATTAAAAATGTGTTAAATCAATATCAGAAAAATATTGTCTGCCGTTTGTCCTGAACTCCATGGTCCTGGTATGTATATAGCAATCGTGTATTCATCTCTTTCAAATAAATCCCCTTTTACATTCTCCCTAGATTGGCTGTGGAGAGCATGGCGCAGGTTGGCCTGGGGAGGGCCTTGAGTATTCATAATAGTGAGGATAAGGCACACTACTAATCAGAAGGCCAAGCCTGTGTTGTGTGCAAAAGTTCACCACCTTAGAGTAATCCAGCTAATGATCGCCTAGCAGCTGTAATTAACTCGTTGCCAGTGTCTTGATTCATTGCGTTTGGACTCGCTTTGCCAACCTTTATCAATTACGTGCCACCTATAGTGGCCAAGCTCTTCAGTAAACACTCTCACGTACTCTCTTGCCGGTGCATGGCTGGTGCTGGATCACGGTTGGTGAGGTATATATTATTTACACTTTGATGAGGAGCATGTTAATGGACACAGTGGCGGGAAGATGAGACAGGTATTTAGCACAGCTAGCCGAAGCCGGAGAAGTTGTTTCAAGTCGTGCTAAATGATTTTGTTCTGTGCGACACCAGGACTATGATTCATTGGTTGTGTGTGTGTGTGTGTGTGTGTGTGTGTGTGTGTGTGTGTGTGTGTGTGTGTGTGTGTGTGTGTGTGTGTGTGTGTGTGTGTGTGTGTGTGTGTGTGTGTGTGTGTGTGTGTGTGTGTGTGTGTGTGTGTGTGTGTGTGTGTGTGTGTGTGTGTGTGTGTGTGTGATGCTATCTCAGTATGCGTTTGAATATCTGAAGCCTTAATGTTAAATTCCTTCATCTTTTGAAGTAGTTTTCTATACCATGAGAGACTTTGGTTGCAGTATTCTGTGGTGGCTAAGTCATGACTAGCTATTAGTTATGAAGCAGTGTTCTCACACACCTTATTTGGCTAAATCATGACTAGCTCTTAGTTATGACTCGGTATTCTCACACACCTTATTTGGCTAAATCATGACTAGCTCTTAGTTATGATGCAGTATTCTCGCACAACTTATTTGGCTACAACGTGACTACTGTATCTATTAGTTATGACGCACCACAGCTTCAGTCTAGATGACACTGTCTGATATAAATGGTTGAGGTAATTGTGTAAATTAGAAAATCGTCAGTTGTCAAATCAAAACATTAAACTGTCGTTGGTTACTTCAGCACCCCAGCCTTTAATGCCATAGATTTATCAGAGAGACATCAGATTGGAATGTCATTAAAAAGAGGGAAATATTTTTTTCTCGCAATGCCAAATTTGACTTAATACTCATTCCAAAGTCATCTGGGTTTTGCTTTGCTCCCGAATGGTTTTTATATAATGTATTTTTCATTACTTCTAATCCGTTTTCTTTTTACTGCAACCTGTCTTCAGTTGGGCAAATTAGTTTGCTTCATCCGGCAATTATTAGTGCTCATCAAACGCCAGACAACAGTAAGCCAAAGTGGGTTTCTGGAATATTTAAGGCAAATTTTTGATGAAAAACAAATGAGTAATTACTGTAGGACATACAGCAACATAGAGGACGAATGAGCCAGAACAATATAAATGTATTATCTAGGAAGCTTTTAATCTTGATTTATTTTTGAAGTAAAGATCACAGACCATAGCTGGACAAGCTTGTTGTGCTAAAAGATCAAAAACGCCAAAATTACTTTTATTTTATCTCCTCTAATTTGTCTGGAAATTGGGGACATTTGTAAGTTCCATTACAACAAAGTAGAACTCAAGTTACTCTTCTAGTTTTCTGTTTTTACCCAGTTCAGATAAGGCCTCATATGAAGTATGAGGTTGCCTTGAGCTCAATTCAGGTGATCTTTACAGTGCAGCATTTACGTAAAAATGTATACACCACAGTTCAAAAGCTTGGGGTCACTTGGAAATGTCATTGTTTTTGAAAGAAAAGCAAATTTTTTGTCCATTAAAATAACATTAAATTGATCAGAAAGACAGTGTAGACATTGCTAATGTTGTAAATTAGTATTGTAGCTGGAAACGGCAGAATTTGGTATGGAATATCAACATAGGCATACAGAGGCCCAATATCAGCATCCATCACTCCTGTGTTTCAGTGTCACGTGCTTTTAGCTAATCCAAGTATATCATTTTAAAACGCTAATTGGTCTTTTAGAAAACCCTTTTGCAATTATGTTAGCACAGCTGAAAACGGTTGTCCTGATTAAAGAAGCAATACAACTGTCCCTCTTTAGACTAGTTACGTATCTGGTGCATCAGCAATTGTGGGTTCGATTACAGACTCAAAATGGCCAGAAACAAAGACCTTTCTTCTGAAACTCTTCAGACTTTTCTTATTCTGAGAAATTAATACTAATCCATGTGAGAAATTGCCAAGAAACTGAAGATCTCGTACAACGCTGTATACTACTCCCTTCACAGAACAGCGCACACTGGCCCTAACCAGAATAGAAAGAGGAGTGGGAGGCCCGGTGCACAACTGAGCAAGAGGACAAGTACATTAGAGTGTCTAGTTTGAGAAACAGACGCCTCACAAGTCCTCAAATGGCAGCTTCAATAAATAGTACCCGCAAAACACCATTCTCAATGTCAACAGTGAAGGGGAGACTCCGGGATGCTGGCCTTCTAAGCCTTCTATTTCTCAGAACAAGAATAGACCGACGAGTTTCAGAAGAAAGTTATTTGTTTCTGGCCCTTTTGAGCCTGTAATCAAACCCACAAATGCTGATGCTCCAGATACTCAACTAGTCTAAATAAGGCCAGTTTTATTGCTTCTTTAATCAGGACAACAGTTTTCAGCTGTGCTAACATAATTGCAAAAGGGTTTTCTAATGATCAATTAGTCTTTTAAAATGATAAACTTGGATTAGCTAACACAGGAGTGATGGTTGCTGAGAATGGGCCTCTGTACGCCTATGTAGATATTCTATTAAAAATCTGCCGTTTCCAGCGACAATAGTCATTTACAACATTAACTATGTCTACACTGTATTTCTGATCAATTTGATGTTATTTTAATGGACAAGAAATGTGCTTTTCTTTCAAAAACAAGGTCATTTCGAAGTGACCCCAAACTTTTGAACGGTAGCCATTTCTCCCCACAGTCACTTAGTCATCAAATGGTTTGGGATATTGGAAAACTAGGCCAAGGTCCAGTAGATTATGTGCCATCCACACATTTTTACAATGGTGAAGTTATGTGATGTTGAGGCATTTACATGACAATTACAATTACCCGTCCACTGAGGGCAATGCAAGTGCATAAACATCTAACGTGTTGTGGATGGGGTTTGAGGAAGGGCTTAACCATGAGCTACGGCTCTGAACATTACTGGTTCAAACCCTGTGCTTGGCACTAGTTTTTTATTTTAATGTTTCTGTTTTAACCCAAACCTAAAATCCCAGAATGAATGCCTTCATTTTACCCTCAAGGTTAGTTTCTATTTCACAAGTGAATGACAGTACTTAAGTTGCACAGTTTGACTGACAGGACCTGATGACGCGTCCCATTTGGTTTGACGTGAGGATTCGCATTTGGTTGTTTAGAAGTTCAAAATGAAGTGTCGTTATTCTGGTAGAAGGTTGCATTGTGAAAAAATAGCAGGTACACTAAACAATAGTCTAGGCATGACTCAACGTTTAGGTAGACACGGTGTACATAGAAAGTACTTTGCGTGCACATTTACTCTTTAAACAATGCTATGGCAGATTGTACTGAATCGAACTCTGCCTCAACAACATTCACATCGTGATTGTCTTCCATTCAGCATGTCAGCTATTTAAGGATGAGAAATACTCGCTGTCGGACAGCAACCATCTGGCAGACCCACTCAAGCCAGCCATGTGGACTCGCTGGCAAACTCTCCGTTCTGTAGCCCTGGACAGAATGATAAACACCCACAACACAAAACTTTACCCTGGCATCTTGGCTTGTACCATGTGTAGTTTTCAAGTCTGTCTGCTAGCACAGACTACCAGCTCTATGGCTGTGGTTAACATATTCTCACTGAGAAACTGCAGCTCAAAGGACAATGAGTCACCCACTCTAATTGGTTCACCTGAGAGGTATGAAAGTTCATAGTTAGCAACATAGGAATCAGGACTTTGGTTATGTTGTTCTGGCTTTTACTGTGGTCCAATTCAACTGCTCCCTTTTGAATTAGGGACACTTCACAATATGGCTTTGTTCGTCCTGAAAAACTACAATAATGTCTTTAACAGTGACTGCCATACGACAAAAATATATATATATATTATACAGATTCCAATTTATTAACAGGGGACGCCAATCACAAAGAGTGTTTGGAATCCATTACAATAAATGGTATTTCTAAATAAGAAAGCAATAGTCTAACTGGAATCCTAGTTCTTCATATAGTGATGAGAGTGATGTGGAGGTCTGTGGTCCCCTCTTATGACTCCACCTACCAGAGCTGTTAGGCTCCAGTGGCGTAGTCTGTTGGTTATTTATACTCAGGCCCTTTTATTGTCCCTCGAGAATGTTTAATCAGATTTAACTCCGTCTGGGAAAGGAATGAGGGCAATCCCTCTCCTTTGCACACACACACGCATACACATACGGGTAAATGCACATGGAAAGACACACGAACAACCCCCCCAACCCCCCCCCCCCCCCCCCCCTCACTCACACACACACACACAGAGCCTCATGCACACGCATACATACACACACACATGCAGGTACATGCGCATGGTAAGAGAGACGCACACACACTTACAACCCCTCTCCCCCCCCCACACACCACCATAAAGAGCTCTCTGTGAGAGGCAGGGTCTGGCCAAAGTGATAGAATGTGCTGCAGGGAGTGATCAATATGTTTGTCCTATAAATAGACCCTAGCGCAGTATGGCGCTACTGAGGAGGGAATGCAGTGGTAATATATTTCATGGGAGAACCCAGCAGGCCCTCGGCAGGAGGAACGCCTCTGTAGCGAGAGGCCAAGGCTGGTTCCTATGTGTCAGCTATCGTTTACTCTACCCATGATCATGACTGTGTAGACATTATTGACATCAGTTACTCTACCTATGATCATGACTGTGTAGACATTATTGACATCAGTTACTCTACCCATGAACATGACTGTGTAGACATCGTTGCTCTCTGTCTCCAATGAGGAGAATGATGATGTCAGTGTGAAATAGATGAGTAACTCACATCTCAAATGGATGAATCCGTGTTGATATACACAGCTAAAATACCAAACACCTTAAGCTATGATTATAGCTTCACATACAGAGACATACACTGAGTGCACTAACCATTAAGAACACTTTGCTTAATATTTGCCCTCAGAACAGCCTCAACTTGTCGAGGCATCGACTCTGCAAGGTGTCGAAAGCGTTCCACAGGGATGCTGGCCCATGTTGACTCCAATGTTTGTTTACTACAGATTTTGAAAATGTACAGTATGTCTGTGAAGTAGAAACATATAAAGTATGAAATACTGTGTACTCGAATGTACTGCTATGATGATGACTGTCACAAGTACGTTTTTAAAAAGCTGATATTGACAAGATCAGAGATGTATGTAGCAAATCAAAGTGTATTGGTCGTGTACACAGATTAGCAGATGTTACAGCAGATGCGGTGAAATGCTTGTGTTTCTAGCTCCGGTAGTGCAGTAAAACAACACCAATACAATACCAAGTACACAAATAATCCAGAAAGTCCAAAACAAGAAAGAAATGCATCCCCAATACAGTAAACATGTATTCAAAATGAAGTGGCTGGGGTCTTTGTGATGGGGGAGGGGTTCACACTCAAATGTGTGGCCTGTTGTTACTTTGGATAAAAGTGTCTGCTACGCAAATTGCATATATTACAGTTCTGTATTGTCCAATTCAATTTGCGTAGCAGACACTTTTATCCAAACAGGCCACACATTTTGGTAGGTGACCCCAGGGGGAATCAAACCCACAACTCTGGTGTTGTTAGCTCCATGCTCTTATGAACAGAGCCACGTACAGCGCCACTACAATCCATAAGTACAATACAGCGCAATACTGTGAAATACAATACACAAATACAATACAGGTGGAAGTTGTATAATTGCCATCCCCTTGATCGTACCACATTCCTGCAGGTCATGGATGAGGCATGCAATGACATCAATACAGACCTACTGACCTACATTTGATGTTAAGTACATTGTTAATGGGTAGTGCAAGTGTATTGCCTAATGTGAAAACACTGTAATGTACTGTAATTTACAGTACTGTAGCATACTGAAGGGATTTTTTAAACTTTTGTTTGCTATTGTATTAACTGGTCATTAAAATAACTACATTGAGAAGATATTGTTGGGTTTTGGTGATTAAACCAATGTTTTCATTATATTTCACAGTAAACTAATATTTTTTGTATGAATGGTTGCGTGGTGAAAGACATCTACAAACAAAATGAATGCACAATTAAAAGTTTTGAATGGCTGCGTTACAAGTGTTAGCAGTTTGGAGTTTTGTACTCAGAGTTTTGAAAATGTACCACATACTTGTGAAAATAGTGCCAACAACAGATTTGAATTTACACTGGGTATCCTAGATTCAGAATATCCGAAAAAGCCTGTGAAGGGTAACATTATGCTAATGGAGCCAGATTTGAATGATAATCACAACAGACAAGGGCCCCCGGGGACCCATGACAGATGTCACCATTTGATTATAAATGTCAACTCGGAAAAGTGGACCGCAACGCCTGTCCCTTAATTTCTCATCCAGACACCACAGTTTATCTTCTCATCAGTGGCCTTGTACTTGCAGTGGGTGCCTGCCATTTACAAAGGAAAAACAAGGAGTTGAATCAATCCTCCCACAAAGCCCAAGATGTAAAATCAAAAGAGAGGAGTGGAAGAGGAGAGGATCTTTAAGTGAATGCTTCAGCTCATTTCCAGTGAGACGTGAGTGTCGTATTGCAGGTTGATGTGGTTCATCCAACTAAGAGGGACTAGCGATTGAAGTTTGACATTCAAATGAAACATTACACTTTCAAAATAAAATATTTTATATATTTGTCACACCCTGATCTTTTTCACCTGTCCTTGTGATTGTCTCCACCCCCTCCAGGTGTTGCTTATTTTCCCCAGTGTATTTATCCCGGTGTTTCCAGTCTCTCTGTGCCAGTTCGTCTTGTATGTTTGTCAAGTCAACCAGCGTGTTTTTTCCCATACTCTTTTTTCTCTGCTCTTTGCTAGTCCTCCCGGTTTTGACACTTGTCTGTTTTCTGGATTCCATTCCCGCCTGCCTGACCATTCTGCCTGCCCTGACCTCGAGCCTGCCTGCCCACTGGTACCTACTGGACTCTGAACTGGTTTTGACCCTTTTGCCTGTGCACGATCATTGTCAGAGTCGTGTGTATAGGTGGCAGGGAAGTCAGGGGCAGGAGAATCAAACTGAGTGTAATGGAGTTATTTAATAACAATGAGCGAAACATACTCCAAACACTAAATGTAACAAATAACAAAAATGGGTACGAGGACCCGTCGCACACCAATACAAAAATATATACAACACTGAAATACAAACAATCTCTGACAAAGCCATGAGGGGAAACAGAGGGTTAAATACACAACAGGTAATGAAACCAGGTGTGTAGGACAAAACCTGGTGTGTAGAAACCAGGTGTGTAGGACAAAACCAACAAGACAAAACCAATGGAAAATTAAAAATTGATCTATGATGGCTAGCAGACCGGTGACGTCGACCGCCGAGCACCGCCCGAACAAGGAGAGGCTTCGACTTCGGTAGAAGTCGTGACAACCATTCTCTTGCCTACCCCTTTTTGGATTAATAAACATCTAAGACTCCAACCATCTGCCTCCTGTGTCTGCATCTGGGTCTCGGCTTTATAACGCCCTTATCATATTTTTAGTGCTCTTATAATATTTTGGGAATTGTGGTTAAATAAAATAGAAACACTTAACAATTGAATCCAACTGAGGCATCTGTATAATATTGAATGTAGTACTTCTCAGTCTTGTCCTATGATTCTGCCTTGAACCAGGAGTAGTCAAGGGAATCAACCAGTACTGTAAGATGAGATGAGAGATGATGCGAGGAGTTAGTTTAAAAGCTTATTTCAGAGGTTGATTGCATTCTGGATTCAAATCCCTTCATGCTTAATTGTCAGTAGCATTTAAAATCTCTCAAATGTTTTATTGAAACCTTACTGCCAGTTCATGTACCATGTAACAATATTGCTTTGGAATTATATGTTGTCTTTCTCTTGCCATTACAAACATCAACAGACAACAAACCACATCCTGTCCTTGAGGATGTTGTAGTACATGTTGTCATTGAAAGGTAAACAATCTTATTGGCAGTAGTATAACTATACTTTCCGTTACTGAGAAGAGACGTTTTCAGTGTTGCCCCACTTTACAGCAAGGAAATTCAGTGTGACTCCAATTGATTTTTCATCTGAAGCTCTCTTTGTTGCTCGCTGTGTCGCATCACCGTCATTTCATAAGAGTTGTTTGTGATGGTGTTGATTGTTTGTGCGATACAAGGGCATAATTAGGATGGGAAAATGGATGTGCCAAATGTCAGCTAAGCTACCATTGTCATAATTATAGTTGCCAAGCGAGCTTTGCGTAATCCTTTATCTCAAGGATGTCCCACAGACTAGTCGTCATTTTCAACTTCAAAGGGTTGCTCTTCTCACTATAGCCCTGCATGTGATCACATTTTATTTACAGAAATAATGTTTGCTCTCTTGTGAAATGGGTGGTTGGTGTAGTCTTTGGTATACCTAAATAGCCATATTTCCTCTAATGTTACACTACCCATAGTAAACACCAATTAGAACATGCTGTGATGACATTATGTATGTATTTGAAGCCACGTTTGGTAAAGTATTTTTAACTGGGTTTAGTATTTCAAGAGAGTCTAGTTTGTACTTAGAAAAACACATTTCTTCCACCAATGTTGATAATTCATCCAGTGGTACCTATTACGGATGACAAGGCTTTATCATTTATCTGGATTCAGTGTGAGTTGTAATGGAAGACTGGAAGGTAGCTTACGATTAATTAAGCAAGAGGATATTTGAAAGGAAGCAAGATTTACCTTGTTGGCCTTATCTGCTTTAAAAAAAATCCCTTTACTCAGTAGATGCTTGTGAGGGGCGTCAAAAATATTCAGATTACATCAATATTTCCAAAGCATTTGAGAAAAAGGAGTACAAAATGGTAAATTGCACCTTTTCGTCACCTAAAATAACAAAAGAATTGTCTTTATCAAAAAGATAAATGTTTTGCCTCATATGGCAAGCCATGGAGGACACATAGGAAGTCAGAGGTTTATGGCATATATTTTCGGACAGCACCAACTCATTGTGACTCTGAGGCTGTCCTAATATGGACACCGCAGTGCTGGGATTAATGAAAAAGCACTGGCACCAGACATCATCTTTCAAGGCGTCATGGGGTGTGTGGGGGGACTTAAGTATTACCTGTGTGACACATTCATCATGAGTACGTTACTGCCTGCACTTGAGTTGCAGGATAAGAGAAGAATTCCATTGTGTGGGGAGCGTGTGTTTGGTTGACAGAGAGGGAGGGGCCTTGGGTATTACTGGTGACACATTCATCATTGCCTTACTGAGGGGTAGAGGTAGAAAGAGGGGTGGAGGTGGAGAGAGGGAGATGTACAGTAGAAAGGGAGAGGGAGCGGGAGAGAGGTGGAGAGAGGGTGGAGAGAGGGAGCGTTAGAGAGGGGTAGAGGTGGAGAGAGGGAGCATTAGAGAGGGGTAGAGGTGGAGAGAGGGAGCGTTAGAGAGGGGTAGAGGTGGAGAGAGGGAGCGTTAGAGAGGGGTAGAGGTAGAGTGAGGGGTAGAGAGGAGTGTGTAAATGTGAGTAGCTACCCACATACAGTACCAGTCAAAATTTTGGACACACCTACTCATTGAAGAGTTTTTCTTTATTTTTACTATTTTCTACACTGTAGAATAATAATGAAGACATCAAAACTATGAAATAACACATATGGAATCATGTAGTAACCAAAAAAGTGTTTAACAAATCCAAATATATTTTAGATTCTTCAAAGTAGCCACCCTTTTCCTTGATGATAGCTTTGCACACTCTTGGCATTCTCTCAACCAGCTTCATGAGGTAGTCACCTGGAATGCATTTCAATTAACAGGTGTGCCTTGTTAAAAGTTATTTTGTCTAATTTATTTCCTTCTTAATACGTTTGAGCAAATCAGTTGTGTTGTGACAAGGTAGGGTTGGTATACAGAAGATAGACCTATTTTGTAAAAGAAAAAGTCCATATTATGGCAAGAACAGCTGAAATAAGCAAAGAAAAACGAAGATCCATCATTACTTTAAGAGATGAAGGTCAGTAAATTCGGAAAATTTCAAGAACGTTTCTTAAAAGTGCAGCAAAAACTTTCAATCACTATGATGAAACTGGATCTCATGAGGACCGCCACAGGAAAGGAAGACCCAAAGTTACCTTTGCTGCAGAGGACAAGTTCATTAGAATGAACTGCACCTCAGAAAATGCAGACCAAATAAATGCTTCACAGAGATCAAGTAACAGACACATCTCAACATAAACTGTTCAGAGGAGACTGCATGAATCAGGCCTTCATGGTCGAATTGCTGTAAAGAAACCACTACTAAAGGACACCAATGAGAAGAGAAGACTTGCTTGGGACAAGAAACACGAGCAATGGACATTAGACTGGTGGAAATCTGTCCTTTGGTCTGATGAGTCCAAATTTGAGATTTTTGGTTCCAACCGACGTGTCTTTGTGAGACGCAGAGTAGGTGAATGGATGATCTCTGCATGTGTGGTTCCCACCGTGAAGCATGGAGGAGGAGGTGTGATGGTGCGGGGCTGATTTGCTGGTGACACTGTCAGTAATTTATTTAGAATTCAAGTCACACTTAACCAGCATGGCTACCACAACATTCTGCAGCGATACGCCATCCCATCTTGTTTGTGCTTAGTGGGACTATCATTTGTTTTCAACAGGATAATGACCCAAAACACACCTCAAAAGCTGTGTAAGGGCTATTTGACCAAGAAGGGGAGTGATGGAGTGCTGCATCAGATGACCTGGCCTCCACAATCACCCGACAAGTGCTCAGCATTTGTGGGAACTCTTTCACTGTTGGAAAAGCATTCCAGGTGAAGCTGTTTGACAGAATGCCAAGAGTGTGCAAAGCTGTCATCAATGCAAAGGTTGGCTACTTTCAATAATATAAAATAGATTTGTTTAACACTTTTTTGGTTACTACATGATTCCATGTGTGTTATTTCATAGTTTTGATGTCTTCACTATTATTCTACAATGTTGAAAATGGTCAAAATAAAGAAAAACACTTGAATGGGTAGGTGTGTCCAAACTGTTGACTAGTCCTGTAAATTGCAATATGTGTCAGGTGAGCATCATTTGAAAGCGAGTGTAAGACTTTCACATGGTAATTCAGAGAAACAGATCGTAATGTTGGTGCATGTATAAAGGAACGATGCGTGCATTCAGGTGCACTTTCCGCTGTGAATTTTCTTCACAATAGAAAAACATAGGGTCATTATGTTCAGAACAACCCAGGGTATAATGCCATGTCATCTTGTAACTCTACATCAAACATAGTGATCATGAACGTTGAAACTTATTCTACAATGAAGAAAATAGTCAAAATAAAGAAAAACCCTTGAATGAGTAGGTATGTCCAAACCTTTGACTGGTACTGTATAAAAATACCTGAATTACCCATGTGACAATGAAGGGTGTGTGTGTGTGTGTGGATGTTTTTGTGTGTGTGTGTGTGTGTGTTGAGTGAGGCTAAGCGAAGCAGGAAACAGTGCAATTTCTTTCCTACAAGCAACAGGGCACCATCACCTTTAAATTCACCTTCCCTGAAAGCGCCCAATTCAATTCACCTAGTAGCATTGGTCTAGTCGGGACTGAAAGATATAATTCTACAGTGTTAGCTTTGATGCTTTCAAAATATCCAATATAACCAGCAGGAACTTCCCTTTCTCTTATCCTTGCATTTTACTACTGGAATAGTCATTGAGGGCTTTGCATACTGTATAAATCAGTGGAGGCTGCTGAGGGGAGGAC
Source organism: Salvelinus alpinus (assembly GCF_045679555.1). NCBI lineage: Eukaryota > Metazoa > Chordata > Actinopteri > Salmoniformes > Salmonidae > Salvelinus > Salvelinus alpinus. The sequence goes on from NC_092095.1 coordinate 53,288,904, forward strand.
GGCTCATAATAATGCCCAAAACATAGTAAATGGAATGGCCTCAAACCATGTGTTAGATTTAAATGATTCCACTAATTCTGCTATATTCATTACCATGAGCCCATCCTCCCCAATTAAGGTGCCACCAACCTCCTGTGGTATAATTGCATGAAATGCATATGGCAGAAGATCATCAGGACCATATAAAGTACAAATCGAGATCCTATTGTTGAATGTCTGACTCCCAAGTGTAGCAATTTACAAGACACTCATCACATCCACCAACACTGACACTTTCAGTCACATCTGACGCACAAATCTGAATGGAAAATCTCAAAGCATGGCATTACAGCCTAAGCTAGTCTAAGACAAAGATAAAATGTCAGATCTTCCTACAAGTATCAGGTATCATTTTACACAACCTCCGATACACTTGACTGGCAGGGCCATTAAACTCCTGGCACGTTCAGATAATTCCCCCTTCAACGCGGCAGAGGCGCAACACTACAACGGTGTCTTCTGTCGTGCAGGAATGCAGCGTCAGCACCTCTGTTAAAGCACTGGATTATGCAGAGTGGAGCCCAGAGTCCCAAAGAGCTAGAGGGGAGGAACGAACAGCTGGTTGAGTCTCAACGTTGGATACCTTCTGATCGTTGGTGATCAATTCAGTAATTACAGATCTGCTTTGACAAGGGACTAGAAACGGCTCCCTCACCCATGCATATGATTTGTTATGAACACAAAAGGTGGTGGGAATATATTTGACTAACAAAGCATTGCTATATTAATTAAGAGGAGGAGTGTGGAGAGAACTGGCAGTGCAGTCTTGAGGCAGCTAGTTTAGTCTTTTGTATTTTACCTGCAAATGTGATCATCTGCTCATCCATGCATTAGCCATTTTTCTTTCTGTCGAAAACGATCTCAATCGACATTGAAATGACTAAAACCAAATCAAAACTGTGTAGAAATAATGGACCTACATTTATAGACTCTTCATTTTGTCCAGCCAGCTAACAGTCTTTGAAATGAAAGCTAGACAGTCAGGGACCATAGGAAATTCTAAAAGCGATGGATAGAGGACTATCCATCACTAGGAAATATAATACATTTTAAGTGCAGCTCTTTGCCTCTCAGTGAAGACTGAATGTGGCCTGCGGGGAAAATAAGTTTGACACCCCTGCATTAGTGTATTTTCCTGTAGAATAACTTGGGTAAGTAATTATGTGTTCATTAGTTAAAGTTCATCTCCTAGAATTGACTCACTCCAAATTGCTCTCTGGCAATCAATGAGTCCCAAGCATTTTTTTCAAATGTGTGTTTGCAACACTTACAAAAATACCTCTAGCTCTGGCTCAGAATGTTAGATTCTCCATTTATTTTTTTCAACATAATCACTACATCTTAGAGACGACAGGACACACAACAATGACTTCTAAGAGATACATCTGGGTCTAAGGAGATGAACTATGCCATGTGACGTGAGTTATAGGACCTGTTGCATTTTTGCATCCAGAGGCCTGAGTTAATACAACCTGTTGTATCTGTTGCACCCTGTTATATCAGAATTTGGAAAATACAGCACCACAGCATTTTACGAACCAGCAACACATAAATGCATAAGTCAACGGGTGAGGATTTAATCTTATGTCTTCATTCATGATTCTCAGAAACACTCTGTGCCAGTACACGATTGATTACATTTCCTTTTCACCTTTTTTTTCTGAGGATTTTATTAGGAAGGGGGTAATTTCACCTCTTACCTCCAGGTGGGTCAATTTCACCTTCAGCCGATGTCATCCATCACCTTGCTGTGTGATTCACATCACACAGGAAAATAGGTCAGAGAATGGGTCACCCAGATACTGCAGATTAGCACCGGGTGTCAACCACAGCCACGACTGCCAGAGCAATCTAGAGCCAAACACAGGAGCAAATTGAAAAGCTGACTGCTTTTTTCCTACAGGGATCGAGGATGACACACAAGGAAATCTTTTATCACTGCAAGTTATACTTTTGTGTTGTGCTGAATTCGTTCTGGCTATTGCCTATGATGACGATAGTTCTGTCCCATTTGTCATGTTATACATCTGACATGTTAGAACTATTGAGTTTACTCTATGGCTATATCTTTAAGACCCCTCAAACTCAACTCTGGACCATGAAGCCAGTTCCCCTGCTTTTTTTCGTTGTTCCTCTCTCATCAAGGACAGATTATGAGACAGATTATGATTAATTATGAGGTAGAACAGAACACCAGTAGGCTCTGCACCTCATAGGGTAAGAGTTGAATACTCTTGTTCTAGAGCAATATCTCAAGAGGAAGCAGTGGTATAGGACATAGTAAAATCATATGATGTGTATATTGTGTTTGTTTTTTTATTTTTATTGAATACAACACCCTTGTCTATCAACGATATATTCATATTACTTTATTGATTGAAACCTATGACATCATTACCGACCTGTGTGCAATAATGTATGTTACAGTTTGGTCAAATGATTTGTTTACAAATGGGCTCAAACCAACTAGGGTAAATCTGTTTGGAATTGGACCAGCACCACAAAATGTTGACTCAGCTAGACCACTAGAGTGCTGTCAGCAGACTGCGTCACTATTGCTTCCTTTGGAGGGTTCCCGCGGATTGCCAGAGTGCGCGATCGATATTACATAGCATTTTCTGGATTTTACAAATGGGTGGCTAAACTAAAGATAAACATGTAGTCCATTTTAATGTTATTGCTGGGAATTCATGTGTTGAATATCAGTGTCTTCTAGTGTCTGACAGAAATGTTGTCCTCCTTACAGATCTCAGGTTAAGTTTGTAATGTTGCTCATCGGGAGGATCATTTTAATGAATGCACACCACATAATGAGGTAATGAGCCAAATGTTGCTTGAATAATGCAAAGGCTTTAATCCATATTGGCCTCTGACACTGAGTGGAGGAAAACAATGCACTGAACTAAGTATAACATGCATAGGTCTGAAATGAATGGCAGTCCTCATACCCCCACGAAGCAATTGTTGCACTCATTTGTTCTGTGAATTGAAAAGAAAAACAGTTTGACGATGCTGAGAGTCATTGGTAGGTGCCAATTACCTTTAAAAAGTCTATGGCTTCACCGGGCTCACTCTTGGGGTGGTCTGTCGGAACACCGGTAGCAAGTGGAGTCTCAGAACTATACCCCACTGGGCTCACCCAAACATAGGTCTGTGTGAATCTGGATACAGGCAGAGGCCCTTTTTCTACCTGTAGTGCAATTATAAAATTGCAAACCATAAAACACAGATATTTTATTCTTTGTCTTGTTTAACTCTCAAAATCACAAATTTTTTCATAGAAAAACAACAATATTCTCAGTCTACAACAATGCTTAAACCACATCCGGAGACCACTTTTGAGGTCTGAGAAAAATCTTTAAACATTTCATTTTTGGGTGTAAATACCCTTTCATTCAAGTCAGCACCAGCAAGAAACGTGTTTGGTAAGAGGTGCTTCTGTAGCACACATGTGATTGCAGAGTTGTCAAATAATTCGCCAATGGATTGATGCAAATAATCATGATTTCATTCTGGCAGGTAGGCATACTGAAGGCTACTTAGTAGTTAACATTTCATTGAGAAGGTCTTTCTACCATCTACCAGGAGACTGTTATCGTTATTAGCGTCATCGCTAACAGCTACACAAAGTGGTAGACAAATGTGCACACCCAGACAGGGGCATTCCAGCGTTACCTCTTCAGAAAGTTTAAGGAAAACATGAATCACTGATGCATTTGTCTTATGATAATCTTTGGAAAATGAATAAATGCTCTAATAAGTTCAATACATTTAGTTGATTTCCTGTACCAAACATTAAGGACACCTTTCACGAGAATCCACATGAAAGCTATGATCCCTTATTGATGTCACGTGTTAAATCCACTTCAATCATTGTAGACTAAGGGGAGAAGACAAGTTAAAGAAGGATTTTTTAAGCCTTGAGTCTATTGAGACATGGATTGCTTATGTGTGCACTTCAGAGGGTGAATGGACAAGACAAAAATATTTAAGTGCCTTTGAACGGGGTATGGTAGTAGGTGCCAGGGGCACAAGTTTGTATCAAGAACTGCAATTGTGCTGGGTTTTTCACGCTCAACCGTTTCCTGTGTGTATCAACAATGGTCACCCAAAGGACTTCTAGCCAACTTGTCATAACTGTGGGAAGCATTGGAGTCAACAAGGGCCAGCATCTCTATGGAACGCTTTTGACACCTTGTATAGTCCATGCCCCGAGGCTGTTCTGAGGGCAAAAGGGGAACAAAAGTGGGGGTTGCAACTCAATATTAGGAAGGTATTCTTAATGTTCTGTACACCTATTGCCTTTAGAAAATATTCACTTTTTCCACATTTTCTTGTGTTACAGCCTGAATATGAAATAGAATACTTTTAGATTTTGTGTCGATGGCCTACACACAATACCCCATAATGTCAAAGTTTGGTATATTTGTTTTATTACACTTTACTGGTTGTAACCAGTAACTACAAGGATACAGGCATCCTTCCCCACTCAGAGATTTCACCATGAGGCCAATGGTGACTTTAAAACTGTTAAAAAGTTTAATGGCTGTGATAGGAGAAAACTGAGGATGGATCAACAACATTATAGTTACTCCACAATACTAACCTAAATGACAGAGTGAAAAGAAAAGAATACAAATATTCCAAAACATGCCCCCTATAAGGCACTAAAGTAAAACTGCAAAGAATTTGGCTAAGAAATTACATTTATATCCTGAATACAGAGTTTAATGAGCCACTAAACACACGTTGTCATTAGGAAAATGAGATTTCAGATTTCCAAGTCTCCTTAATTATGCTTGTCCCCCATAAGACACTGTAGATGAGGAAGCATATTTCACTTCCTCAATATCCCCAGAAGGAATATAAGATAACTCAAGAAATCTGTAATAGATTTTTTTTGTTATAGCTGAGGATGTTTTAGTTGTGCAACTTTACGTCTAACTAAGGTGTTTGGTGAAGTATTTCTCAAGTCAAAACAATGTGTGACATGTTGTCTTATGTAAACAGTCAGAGCTGTTGGACAAGTCTGTCACATGTCTATGATATTGCCTAGACAACAATCACCGCAGCTGTTCACCCCATGTTAGCGGGCAAATAGACATTGTCAAATCAAAACCCAACTTTCATTTAGCCGGTGTGACGCACGGATGTTCGAAACTCAGTTTTAGACGAGACTGACTTTATGACCAAAATTATCATAGTTACACTTTGTAGTCAATTTCGACACTAGTGTAACCCTCTCACCAGGCTCAACTTTAACTCTCACGATATTACCTTACTTAGAATATGTCAACAGCATGGGGTATTAGGTGAGAATAAGAATTCCTATTGTAAACTCGCTAGGGTGATGACAATAGGGTATTAACTTCAGATAGAAGGATTATAGATTTTTGTTATTATATAAGGATATGCATTTAAATGCATTTAAATTAAACTGAAACAGTAAATGACTCCACCAATGCAACAGACAGAAGGTTCAAGATGTATATTATCACATTTTCAATGTAATACATCAAAATAAATAAAAATAATAAACCCCAAAGATTTTTCACAACCCATGTCCAAATTACTTGGAAGCTTGGTTAAACCCATTGGCGCGTGTTGGAGCTCCAAAAAATTACGACATACATAAAGTCCCGAAGTACCACAACATTGTGGTTACTCACTACTCGTAGATATTTCCTCAGCGAAGTATAACAGTTCCGTGTAGGTGTCCTCACAAGATCCATAGCAAACACAGCTATCAATGCAGACAGTACTCCTTAGCAGCAACAGATATCCCATGGAAACATGAACTCGTTAATCTTCCACAAGCATTTCTCTCGAGGTCCCGCACGATGCTAGGCTAACCTCGAGCTGTCAAATACCTCCACGATCAGATGGTAGCTTCAGTCTCCACTAAGTCTTTCTTAACAAAATAATAATAATCTTAGAAAATAAAATCACTATTTCCCTTCAAAACTCATAGGCATGGGTTTTGTTATATTTTTATAATCTCCTTTTATTGTTTTTCTTCACCAACACTGACAACGTCTCTCCATCCTTTTTTCAACATTTCTCCATCCTTTTTTCAACGTCTCTCCATCCTTTTTTTCAACGTCTCTCCATCCTTTTTTCAACGTCTCTTCATCCTTTTTTTCAACATCTCTCCATCCTTTTTTCAATGTCTCTTTCTCAGGCCTCCTGTTAACCAGGTCAACTCTCCCATTGGCCACAGCTTAACAAGCTACCTTCTTGGTCAAAACTTAAACTTGAAAGTAAACCAACCTATTCACTTGTACATTAAATAAATATATATCCAAAATAAATGAATTAACGACATTACAATTCAGGAGCAAATCGATCACCTTTTAAATCTAATACCAATTAATTATAACAAACTCTATGCATGGTGTTACAGAAGAATAACGGTTTGTGACTTATATCGATGCCACATAGGCCGTTTTCAAATTGATTTGTTGCTTTTTAAAGGCAGTTGCTCTTTAATGGCTGTAATATGAGAAATCTGAAGGATGGATCAACAACATTGTAGTTACTCTACAATACTAATCTAAATTACAGACTAATAAGGCATAAAAGAAAAACTGCAAAAAAAATGTATCCTTTATGTCCTGAATATGTTTGGGGCAAATCCAACAACACATCGCTGAGTACCACTATTCATATTTTTAAGCATGGTGGTGGCTGCATCATGTTATGGGTATGCTTGTCATCGGCACGGACTAGGGAGTTTTTAAAGATAAAAATAAACAGAATAGAGCTTAGTACAAGCAAAAAAATCTTGTTCAGTCTGCTTTCCAACAGACACTGAGAGACAAATTCAGGACAATAACCTAAAACACAAGGCCAACTATACACTGGAGTTGCTTACCAAGACGATATTGAATGAGTGGCCTAGTTACAGTTTTGACTTGAATCAGCTAGAAAATCTATGGCAAGAGTTGAAAATGGCAGGCTAGAAATGATGAATAACCAACTTGACAGAGCTTGAAGAATAAAAAATATACAATTTGCAAATATTGTACAATCCAGGTGTGCCCAGAAAGACTCACAGCTGTAATTGCTTCCAAAGTTAATTCTAACATGTATTGACTCTTTGGTGTGAATAATATGAGATATTTCTGCATGTATTCACTTTGTCATTATAGGGTATTGTTAATAGATGGGTGAGAAAAAAAATCTATATATTACATCTTTTATTCAGGCAGTAACACAACAAAATGTGGAATAAGTCAACGGGTATGAATACATTCTGAAGGCACTGCATACTGTCTTCTCCCCTCTCCGTCCCCTTTACTCCATTCCCTCCCAGTTTGGTAAGATTGAACCGAATTGAATGTTCTGCCTTGCCAATTCACACTCACTAAACATCATTTGCATTTCTATTTCACAGATGATACCACAGCTTATGAAGAGAATACAGACAGCATTAGAGGATCCCTGAATTGGGAGTCGTCACGCCGGCTTTCTCCACAGTAAGTTCTTATTAAAGTGTAGACTGAGCACATTGTGTACCACCTGGTAAGAACCAGTCAACAAAGAACCAAATCAACTTTCATCTATTTATCTGTAACCTGGTGCCACAGGTAATCTGATTTACCCAGTGGCTTTTCTAGAAAGTTGCCTGAGCGTCAAAATAAGGTGGAAACTAAGAAACCGATCATCTTGGTCTGTAGTGATTATAAAAAATGTCAATACCCAACAAAAGCATGACGGCATGGAACATTCTAAAAAACGAGAATGAATGTGAGCACTGCTGACAACAGCACACCCAGCTGTGGGGGGCTCTTAGGGATGTGTGGGCTTACTTGGCTTGGTTGGTGCTGAGAGAGAGGTCCTACCACTGAGCTCCTCTCCATCTTTCCCAGGCTGCAGCGTGCTGTATATAGAGGAGATAAATTCTAAGAGGAGCCGTGGCTAAGCTCCCTGTGAATGGTGCCATGGCTCACGGGAAGGGGGGGTAATTAAACTGTGTGTGTGTGTGAGTGAGAGTGAGAGTGAGAGTGAGAGTGTGAGTGTGAGTGTGGACTGTGTCTACAATTAGACTGGTTTGTCATTTCTGCTGGGGGGCCTTATGTTAAATAACGTACCTTAGGAAATGGTTAAAATAGAAAGCTTATGTAAATACTGATACAGATGATGCTGATCAAATCAAATGTATTTATATAGCCCTTCTTACATCAGCTGATATCTCAAAGTGCTGTACAGAAACCCAGCCTAAAACCCCAAACAGCAAGCAATGCAGGTGTAGAAGCACGGTGGCTAGGAAAAACTCCCTAGAAAGGCCAAAACCTAGGAAGAAACCTAGAGAGGAACCAGGCTATGAGGGGTGGCCAGTCCTCTTCTGGCTGTGCCGGGTGGAGATTATAACAGAATATGGCCAAGATGTTCAAATGCTCATAAATGACCAGCATGGTCAAATAATAATAATCACAGTAGTTGTCGAGGGTGCAGCAAGTCAGGACCTCAGGAGTAAATGTCAGTTGGCTTTTCATAGCCGATCATTTAGAGTATCTCTACCGCTCCTGCTCTCTAGAGAGTTGAAAACAGCATGGCATAAAGGAGTATGAGGATTTGGTAGTGGTTTTAAAGGGTTATACTGTAGTTTGGGTAGTATAGTAGTACTATTTCTTAGAGCTGTTACTTGTTGGAAACTTCCTTTTCCATTATACCAGAAAAACTTACTACTCCTATTATTAACAGAAAAGCCATTATCAACTATTACAAAAAACTGTCCGTATCCTGTAGATTCAATTTCCTTCTTGCAAATCATTTCACTCCAAGCTTGGAGAGGGGGCAAAAAAAATTGCTAAAACGCCACACTCCTTAATGATATTGATGTTTGGATGAACAAAAAAACATCAATTTGAAACCCTGACCCTGTGCGGCCTTGTCTCTTCTTGATTTTAGTTAACATGGCTCTCTGTCCGAAGAGCACAGATTGACAAACCGGTATGTTCTTGTTTACTTGATTAGAAGAATCCCCAGAGGCATAGCGAGCTTCTGAGTGGGTGTATGCAAGGCAAGAGCAGGCTATTAGCACCATCTCGTCGCTTTTTTTCTCTCTCAACCCAGGCTGCAACGGCGAACCAGTGAACATTAGAGAGCTGTTTCCTCTTTTGCCCATAAGGAATTAGGGAATTTGAGACCGTTTTTTAAAGTAGACACGACTAAGTCGTCGTGGGCCGGCAAAGAGCTGTTTAATTATCGAGGCTAACATAACAGGAGGAAAGCTGTGAGCGAAACTATGGGCTTGTCTGCCTTCTTATATTCAACACAAGTCTAACTGGTGGAGTCTTTGGGTACAAAATGCTTGGTTTGGCGGTGTCATGAAAGTTTGTGCTCCTGAAAAGTTTGTGCTCTTTGCTGGTAGTTTTCCTACTTTTCCCTCAGTGAGAGGAAAATGGCTTAAGGGAAATGTACAAAATAATGTTTGAAGGTGAATGGGTGTTAGGTTGCTGGGTTGATTCTTCTAGCATTCTGGTAACTTCCAGACATCTTAGAAGTTGCCCGGGCTGCTTAGCAACTGTAGAATGTGAGGTACCGGTGGCTGTGTGTGTGTGTGTGTGTGTGTGTGTGTGTGTGTGTGTGTTTGTGTGTGTGTGTGTGTGCGCGCCTCAATTTATTTTTTGCAACGAGCACTTAGTTTGACTGCTTTAGTAGAACCCATGGACCAGTGGGCGAGGAACCACCCATTTGATGAAAAGGTGCATCAAACTCAAATACCAAAAGAACCTTCCGGCTGGGAAGAATCCATAGTGCTAGTTTTCTTTATTTCAAACTCGTGAGGCACAAATCAGTTTTATACCCTTGCCGTACACTTCAGGAAAAGTAAAACAGCCACTCCTTAACTGAGGGTCGAATGGGGAGACTGTCATTAATTTGGCCTGAGTTTCATCTTTCAAACTAAACAAAATTGCCACATTGGCTGCATGAGAGGGCAATGTTGGCAGACTCCACTGCAGAGTTATTGCCAAGACTTAGCGCTCTCTCCATCTCCTGCGGTGGCTCTCAAGCAGGATATAGTCATCACATGGAGTGGCCCGCTTGTTTGCAGTTAAGCACATTTACCTAGTTATTTTAACATCCACACGAAGCGATCTGGCAGTAGCTGGAGGAGGACATTATCCTTATTGGCACTTGAGACACTTCAGTCCTCATGGCAACCACTTTACATTTGAAATCTGTTTTGCTCATCTGTCAAATGGGCTTGCTTCCTCTACAAATTGTTTGTTTGGCACAGATGGAGCACTGACACATGTTCACCATCCCAGATTTCTGACGTTGCATTCGAGGTAAGTAAAGGGCATAATTCTGACCTGTACTGTTACCATCCAGCACGAAAGGCCAAAATGCATTGTGCACAGCAACGCATTTTCATTTTGAAATGGTAAAAAAGGACCAAAATGGAGGATACGACTGGATTGAGTCTAAATATCTGGTTCCGACATCTCCCGGCGGGCTCGCCTCAGATCAAAAGAAAGAAAAAACAACAGAGTGAGAATAGAGTGGTGAACCGCACACACCGAGTGAAAACATGACTCTCCTCTGTGACGCGCCGTGATGAACTGCGCTCCTGACAGATAAATCTGATGCAGTGAAAAGGCAGGATGCTGAGCCGGGCGTTCAGCACTCTCCGGAGCCGACGTGTCGGGAATGTGAGAACAGATGCTCCACACGTAGAGCGAGGAGCCTGGCCTAATTTAGACGGCGGTGATGAAAAATGGACAGTGAAAGTGCTTACTCTGCTTAGCCTGCCCTCATCCACTCTCCTCTCTTACCCTCTCTTCACCCAACCCCCATCATCCTCTAGGGCGAGGATACATGATGAGTGGAGTGGCTGCTTCCCCAATAGAAGGTGCTAACTTAATTAGCCCTCCGCCACTTTGCATCCCTCCTCCTCTTCACTTCGTCCTCCTCCTCCTCCACCTCCTCATAGCTGATCATCTGGACCATTGTCGAATCACATTTTATTTGTCTCATTTTATTTGTGAAATGCTTCCCAACAATGCAGAGAAATATATTTGAAAAATAATAACATGAGGAATTAGTACACAATGAGCAATGATAACTTGGTATTATACACGGGGAACCAGTACCAAAGTAATTGAGGTAAATATGTACAGTGCATATAGGTAGGGGTAAAGTGACCAGGAAAAAGGATAGATAATTAAGAGTAGCAGCAGCGTATGTGATGAGTCGAAAGAGTCAGTGCCAAAAGGGTCAATGCAGATAGTTTGGTTAGCTATTTGGTCAACTATTTAGTAGTCTTGGGGGTAAAAACTGTTCAGGGTCCTGTTGGTTCCAGACTTGATCCATCGGTACCGTTTGCCATGCAGTAGCAGAGAGAACAGTCTAACACTTGGGTGGCTGAAGTCTTTTTTTAGGGACTTCCTCTGACACCACCTGGTATAGCCGTCCTGGATGGCAGGGAGCCCAGCCCAAGTGATGTACTGGGCAGTACGCACTACCCTGTGTAGCGCCTTGCGGTCAGATACCAAGCAGTTGCCATACCAAGTAGTGAAGCAGCAAGTTAAGATGCTCTCGATGGTGCAGCTGTAGAACTTTTTGAGGATCTGAGGTCTTGACAAGAGGGAGGAGGGAGGTTGGGCGTCTTTCATACAAATCAGTAACATACCTACCGGGGATCATAGCAACACACCCCAAGGCAAGATTTGATTTCTGCAATTAAACCATTTGGCCATTTTTATAGTAAAGACCATGTGTGCAAGCAGGGGCGTCATGCACCCCAAAAACTTGAAGAGGCACAAAGTACGTGAGGATGGCTAGGGGGTAGTCTGAAGGGGTGCTAGACCCCCCGACCGGAAGTAGAAAAATGTAGCATTTTCCAAACAAGTGAAACAGCGGTTTCCTGCAATCTAGAGCCATAATCATTATGCTTAAATCTCTGTAAAACATGTTTATTTTTCAGCAATATCTAAGCATACCTCTTGAGCAGTCTGTATCCTCCTGACTGTTAAAAAAAGAAATATATTATAATTTTTTTACAAAAAATGCTCCTCTGCTCATTTAAGTGAATCAAAAAATAAGTATTTTACATAAGAACTTCAGCCAGTTTAGTCTAGTAACATGTCTGCTGCTGGTTTCTGCCATCCTTTTATGGCTTGGACAAACTGTCCAAATACAGCTATGGAGCTGTTGTTAAACGATGTGGTCTGGGCCATCTCATCTGCTCTGTCTGTCCTGTCTGCTGCACAGGCCTCTGTCTCATCTTCACACAGCTGAGTGAAGTGCTGATCCTGCTGATGACGCTGGGCCTCAAGTGTCTCCAGGTATGAGGCCTCGGTCCCCCTCATGAAGTTCAGTTATTCACTGGTTGTGCTCGCAGTGTGTTTTCTCTCCCTTGGGAAAATATATAAGCAGAAGTAATGACAAGTACAGTACAGGAATAATAAGGTACAGACTCCAAAGCAAACCTGAGGGCAGCCAGTGTGAGTGCAGTTTTATTCTCCAACCATGTATTGTCAGTGTGGGGCCAACCAGATCTACCAACCAGATCAGTGGAGGCTCCTCGAAGGAGGAAGGGGAGGACCATCCTCCTCAGTGAATTTTGTTTAACTTTTTTTTTTTTACATTTCAAAAGTTATCCTTTTTAGATAAAACTATACTAAATATAATCACGTCACCAAATAAGTGATTAAAACACACTATTTTGCAAAGATCTACAATAGCCTCAACAGCACTCTGTAGGGAAGCACCATGGTGTAGCCGGAGGACAGCTAGCTTCCATCCTCCTCTGGGTACATTTACTTCAACACAAAACCTAGGAGTCTCATGGTTCTCACCCCCTTCCATAGACTTCCACAGTAATTATGACAACTTCCGGAGGACGTCCTCCAGCCTATCAGAGCTCTTGTAGCATGAACTGACATGTTGTCCACCCAATCAATGGATCAGAGAATGAATCTGGTAATGAAAGCATAAGCTAGCACTAGCTGTAGCTTTGAGTTGACTCAAAGAGAGAGAAAGACAATAGTTAAACAGTTTTGAACAAATGTATTTCTTCCAAAATGAAGAAGAAGCAAGAGAGAAACAGAGAGAGAGATTGAGAATTTTCTTTCAGCTTCACTTAATTAACTAGCAAATGCAGCTAGCTAGTTTAGCCTACTGAAACACCCTGCTCAAACAGAGGGAAGCTATGTTAGCTAGCTGGCTATGACTTTCCAACACAGCACTGGAACTCTTCCAAGTCAAGGTAAGCTTTTGGTTTTACTTATGTATTTCCACCGGGGCCCGCTGATGAAACTGCTTACTAACTGTACACTATAACATTACTGCATGATTGTAGCGGGTTTACAAACGTGTTAGTTCTATTAGCTTTTCTGACTATGACATTAATTTAACTAATATGGTGACAACGATGTAGGCTGTGTGTAGCGGTTTGGCTTGGAAAGGTTTTATCTCCTGGTCACATACAGCTGATGTGTTGTGCACTGAAGTCCACAAGCAAAGGGAAAAGGTGAAATTAGGAGAGATCATAGATACTAGAAGGAATACAACGTGGCTGCGATGAAGGTGAACTGTGTCTACGCGTGATCAGGGGTGTATTCATTCCACCGAATCTGTTGAAAAACATTTCTTAAATGGAAGCAAACGGATTAAAACAGGGATAAACATACCTGAATATGACCAATAGAAACTCCCGTTTGCAACTGCTGGACTAATGATTACACCCTATAATCAGCCAGATGCAGGCAATAGTTTGCAAGGCGGTATTGAATGTCAACGTCTGTCCATGTGTCACTGTCTGTCACATCACATTTGTTTCTTGACCTGTGTATACCTACGTTGTAAACTGTCATTCATAGGCGAGGTTGTAGCAACCTGATGATGGGTATAGGGAAAATTTGAGTATCCTAAACCTATCGCTGTTACATTGAACTGGGTGAATGGAATCTGAATGACAGTCATCCAATATGCTGTAATAGAATCGTCCTCCCTCATCTTAAACGGCACTGACCGCCACTGAAGCAAATACACCAGTGAATAACCAGTGAATACACCAGTGAATAATAAAGATCTTGGGTCAGAATATAATTAATTGAATCAGTGTGAGAGTTTTATATATAAATTATTAGATCCAAACTGTCTCCTTGAATAATGTTTAGGAACATAACCCTGCCATGACTAAAACCCTCTGTGGTTGAGATTGCCCACCCCTGTTGAAGACAGCTAAATTGTGTGATTAGGGTTAAACAAGTGAACATGACAATCAATTGACAGTAAACTGTTTACCAACCAGGAATAGACCTTTGGCACCTGGGCGTGCATGGCTCAGGGGTTGCAGGAGCATTTATTGTGTCGATGGACAATTGGTGTCTGGTGGTGCAGGGCTCTGATGTTGTGGATTCACTATACAAGCGTTCAGCTTCTTCTGAGTCTGTAGGTTCAGCTATTTCCTATGAAAAGTGTAAGTATGTTTGTATAATGTAAAGTCGGATACTACCAGCTAACGTCAAACATTTCGCTAACTCCACGTGTTAGCCTTTAATAGATGTTTATATGACAAGTTGTCGAACCAAGTTGTCGACGTCTCACGCAGTGCTCACTCTCTCATGCTACAGCTAGCTACACTGAAGACAATGGTAACTAGCTAAATAGTAATTTGGTTAAAAACAATGTATTATCGTGTTGAACATCGCTGCTCTGTGTCATCATGGCTTCAAATATCGCTGTCTGATTTTTGTTGTTGTGATCTTTTATCTTTTTATATTCTAGTTTGAGTTTCTTTATCCGTGCACTGTTTTACTGACAGATGGATTCCCATCTTAGCTAATATATCTGCTTCCATTCTTAGTTTCAACTTTAAAGTTATTCCATAGTGTAGCTGTACCAAGTTCTATCTGTGGCTGTACCGTTCGTTGTCTAATTGACCTTAACATACGCAACACTGTGACATCATTGCATGAGACCAATCATTGAGTATGGTCATTTGTAACTCCTCCCACTGACTTACTTGGTTCGAGGTCTGTACCATATATCAAACGAGGCTGAATATCCCGCTTGGTTCCAGGAATCAAGCAGGCCATAGGCAAATGGAAATGAAATAGAAACCGTTATATTCACGACCGACCCCAAGGCATGGCCATGCAGTGAAAAAGCGTCAACTTGATTGATTGCTTGAAATTGTTAGGTCACTAGTTACCACAGCCACAAAGTCAGAAACCCACCTATTTCTAAAATGTCTCTTCTTAAAATGTGATTTTAAACGTAACTCTAACCTTAACCACACTGCTAACTTTATATACAGTACCTGTCAAAAGTTTGGACACACATAATCAGGGTTTTTCTTTATTTTTACTATTTTCTACATTGTAGAATAATAGTGAAGACATCAAAACTATGAAATAACATATATGAAATCATGGAGTAAACATCAATAAGTGCATCGACTACGTCGTCCCCACAGTGTCTGTACGTACATTTCCCAACCAGAAGCCATGGATTACAGGCAACATCCGCACCAGGTTAAAGGCTAGAGCTGTCGCTTTCAGGGAACGGGACACTCATCCGGAACGCTTATAAAAAATCCCAGATGACAGGCAACATTCACCGTCCAACGAGCCATCAAACAGGCAAAGCGTCAATACAGGACTAAGATTGAATCCTACAACACCGGCTCTGAGCCTCGTCGGATGTGACAGGGCTCGAAAAATATTACAGACTACAAAGGGAAACCCAGCCGCGAGCAACCCAGTGACGCGAGCCTACCAGACGAGCTAAATACCTTTTACGCTTGCTTCGAGGCAAGCAACACTGAAGCATGCAAGACAGCACCAGCTGTTCCGAAAGACTGTGTGATCACGCTCACAGTAGCCGATGTGAGAAAGACCTTTAAAACTTCTTATGGCTGCAGTCCCGTTAACGGGATCGATATGACAACAGCCAGTCGAAGTGCATGGCGCCAAATTCAAAAAACAGAAATCTCATAATTAAAATTCCTCAGACATTCATGTGTCTTATATCATTTTAAAGGTAAGCTTGTTGTTAATCCTACCAAAGTGTCCGATTTCAAATAGGCTTTTCAGCGAAAGCACTACAAACGATTGTTAGATCACCACAAAACCACAATAATCACAGCCATTTTTTCCAGTTAAAGATAGCTTCACAAAAACCAGAATAGAGATAAAATGAATCACTAACCTTCGATTATTTTCATCAGATGACACTCATAGGACTTCATGTTACACAATACATGCATGTTTTGTTTGATTAAGTTCATATTTATATAAAGAAATCTGAGTTTACATTGGCGCGTTACATTCACTAGTTCCAAAAACATCCAGTGATAGTGCATAGCCACATCGTTTCAACAGAAATACTCATCATAAATGTAGTTGATAATACAAGTTATAGACATTGAATTATAGATATACCTCTCCTTTGTGCAACCGCTGTGTCAGATTTTTTTTTTTATTACGTAAAAAACAAACCATGCAATAATCTGAGACGGAGCTCAGAACAATAGCCAAATTAGCCGCCATGTTGGAGTCAACATAAACCAGAAAATACATGATAAATGTTTCCTTACCTTTGATGAACTTCATCAGAATGCAGTCCTAGGAACCCCACGTCCACAATAAATGCTTGATTTGTTCGATAATGTCCGTTATTTATGTCCAATTAGCTACTTTGGAATTGTTTACCAAACGCGCTAACCAAAGTCACAAAGCGCGTCCACTATAACGTGACGAAATGTCCAAAAGTTCCGTAACAGTCAGTAGAAACATGTCAAACGATGTACTGAATCAATCTTTAGAATGTTGTTAACATACATCTTGAATAACGTTCCAACCGGAGAATTACATTGACTTCAGTTGACCGATGGAACGGAGCTCCCTCTCACGTGAACGCGCCAGTTCAATGCGTGGTCGCCTCATGGCAGTGATTACTAATTCCTGTCTCCTTCGGCCCCCCTTCACATTAGAGTCATCAGACAAAGTTCTATTGACTGTTGACATCTAGTGGAAGCCGTAGGAAGTGAAAACTCGTCCATATCTCGCTGTAATTTCAATGAGAGCTTGGTTGAAAATCTGCCACCCCCAGAAAAAATCCAAACAGAAAGTGGAACTTCTCAGGTTTTTGCCTGCCATAGGAGTTCTGTTATACTCACAGACATAATTCAAACAGTTTTAGAAACTTCAGAGTGTTTTCTATCCAATACTAATAATAATATGCATATATTAGCAACTATGACATAGGAGCAGGCCGTTTACTCTGGGCACCTCTGTGCACCTTTCATCCAAGCTACTCAATACTGCCCCTTCAGCCATAAGAAGTTAATGCAACCGCTGTGTCAGATTTCAAAAAAACTTTACGGAAAAAGCACACCATGCAATAATCTGAGTACAGCGCTCAGATACAAAACCAAGCCATACAGATATCTGCCAACAGAAGTCAGAAATAGCATTATAAATATTCAGTTAACTTTGATGATCTTCATCAGAATGCACTCCCAGAAATCCCAGTTCCACAATAAATGTTTGATTTGTTCGATAAAGTCCATCATTTATGTCCAAATACCTCCTTTTGTTTTGCGCGTTTAGCCCAGTAATCAAAAATCATGAGGCGCGATCACTAGGTGCAGATGAAAAGTCAAAAAGTTCCGTTACAGTCCGTAGAAACATGTCAAACGATGTATAGAATCAATCTTTAGGATGTTTTTAACATAAATCTTCAATAATGTTCCAACCGGAGAATTTCTTTGTCTTTAGAATTGCAATGGAAAGCAAGCTATCTCTCACGTGAACGCGTGTGGTCAGCTCATGGCACTCTGGGAGAGACCTTACTCAATCCCCTCTCATTCTTCCCCACTTCACAGTAGAAGCCTCAAACAAGGTTCTAAAGACTGTTGACATCTAGTGGAAGCCTTAGGAAGTGCAATATGACCTCATATCAAACATCTCCAATCCAAAATCAAAGCAAGAATCGGCTTTCTATTCCGCAACAAAGCCTCCTTCACTCACGCCGCCAAACTTACCCTAGTAAAACTGACTATCCTACCGATCCTCGACTTCGGCGATGTCATCTACAAAATAGCTTCCAATACTCTACTCAGCAAACTGGATGCAGTTTATCACAGTGCCATTCGTTTTGTTACTAAAGCACCTTATACGACCCACCACTGCGACCTGTATGCCCTAGTCGGCTGGCCCTCGCTACATGTTCGTCGTCAGACCCACTGGCTCCAGGTCATCTACAAGGCTATGCTAGGTAAAGTGCCGCCTTATCTCAGTTCACTGGTCACGATGGCTACACCCACCTGCAACACGCGCTCCAGCAGGTGTATCTCACTGATCATCCCTAAAGCCAAAACCTCATTTGGACGCCTTTCCTTCCAGTTCTCTGCTGCCTGCGAC
Organism: Salvelinus alpinus; assembly: GCF_045679555.1. Classification (NCBI taxonomy): domain Eukaryota; kingdom Metazoa; phylum Chordata; class Actinopteri; order Salmoniformes; family Salmonidae; genus Salvelinus; species Salvelinus alpinus. Next base: position 53,307,326 of record NC_092095.1, read on the forward strand.
TGGAACGAATTGCAAAAATCTCTGAAGTTGGAGACTTTTATCTCCCTCAACAACTTTAAAAATCTGCTATCCGAGCAGCTAACCGATCGCTGCAGCTGTACATAGTCCATCTGTAAACTACCCACCCAATTTACCTACCTCACCCCCCATACTGCTTTTATTTATTTACTTTTCTGCTCTTTTGCACACCAGTATCTCTTCTTGCACATGATCATCTGATGATTTATCACTCCAGTGTTAATCTGCTAAATTGTAATTATTCGATTTATTGCCTACCTCATGCCTTTTGCACACATTGTATATAGATTCTCTTTTTTTTTTCTACCATGTTATTGACTTGTTTATTGTTTACTCCATGTGTAACTCTGTGTTGTCTGTTCACACTGCTATGCTTTATCTTGGCCAGGTCGCAGTTGCAAATGAGAACTTGTTCTCAACTAGCCTACCTGGTTAAATAAAGGTGAAATAAAAAATAAAAAAATAAAAATAGACACTATATATTCGATAGGCAATGAGTTGAAAAACTACAAACCTCAGATTTCACACTTCCTGGTTCGATTTTCTCTCAGGTTTTTGCCTGCCATATGAGTTCTGTTATACTCACAGGCATCATTCAAACAGTGTTAGAAACGTCAGAGTGTTTTCTAATCAAAAATACTAATTACATGCATATTCTAGCTTTTATGGCTGAGTAGCAGGCAGGTTTATTTAAGCACGCTTTTCATCCAAATTCCAAATGCTGCCCCCTACCCTAGTGAAGTTAAACAACATTGTGCCAAATCATGTCGTTACTACCCTGCATGAATCTGCTGGTAGCTAACCAACCAGGTTCAATGTTAGCTAACTAACATTAGGCTCTCTCTAGCAAAGCAAACGGTTCTGGGATACGAATAATAACGTTATACACGTAACTTTAGCTAGAGAGCCAGCTAGCTAACGTTATCTAGCTAGCTAACAATACACTTCAGCTTGAAATGAAACCAATTTCTGTCAAAATTAGAAATTTCTAATATCTGAAAATGTAGCTCGCTAACTCTAGACTATCTTACCCGTATACATCATCAAGCATGATGGACACGTCTCCCTGTCACGGATGCCCTCAGTTTGAAGAAGTATTCCGGAGACAGGTGTTTTCTCCATCTCTTTAGCTATCATACTCTAAATCCACTTATTTCAAAACTCGATCCTCCAGAAAGTGGAGAGCAAAACTCATGCAGCTCCACTACACGAAACATTTTTAAAAAGCTGAGTTCGACAGGATTGCCAACACAGACTGACCTGTTCATATATGGCAGACCAATCCGAACTTCTCTCTCGGCATGTCCAGCCCACTCATTATCTCAGCCAATCATGGCTAGTGGGAAGGTTGCTGGCTTTTTCTGTGGCTTAACCAACAAGGCTCTTAATGTAACAATTGTATTCATATTTACAGATGGCAAGTTTTATTAAGGCACATGAAAGTTCACATGTTCGAGAAGGCATTTCTGCCAAAAAACGCATTTTGATAGCAAAAAAATAGCTCTCCTGTGAAGTCGTGACTTGCGACATATGCCTAGTTTCCTGAAACGGGTCTCATATATATTTTATAAACAGGACACACCAGGAGGCACGTGCCCCTGTACCCCCTATGGGCATGACACCTCTGTGTGCAAGCAGGTCTTTCTGTGAATATGCTTGATTTAACGATTAATGCTGCCTGCCCAGACTCTTGTGTGTGTGGGCCAAAACATTTTATTTGGTTCATTTTCAAATGTCCTTACCGAGGCTTTGTTCCCAAATGTTAACAATTCTGTATTGTGTATTAGTAACCGAAGACTCATTCAGCCAAAGGGGAATGGTCAAAGCGAAAAACAACAACACAACAGTGTCTGTAAGGGTTTTCCCCCGAGCATAATTCTCACCTGAGGCACCATTGTATAATATATGCCAGGTCCCACGAAGTAAGTCAAACAACAAGCATTACCCCTGGAGCTAACGGGGCCTGTGACTTTCTCTGTGATGCAGTCATTTTTTTCCCTGCCACTGTGCACGCAGCTAGGGCTGCTCGCTAATAATTCTGCAGCGGACCATATATCCTGGGCCTGCACTGATGCATCTTACAGCGACTCACACGGAGAGCGCCTCAGTCGTCCATCTTGGGCTGACACCAAAGAACACTGATGTTTTCGTTTGGCAGCATCACAGGGGCATTTTTCACTCACTGATGGCGCCAGCTCGCTCTGTTCCATCTCCCTCTTTCACTCTCTCTCTCCTCCTTTCTGTCTCTTTTCTCTCCTCCCTCTCTCTCTCTCTCTCTCCTGTCTTTTTCTTTCATTCCATCCCGCAGGCACTGACGTTGGACAAGGCCACTCTATTGGAATGTCTTTACATTCATTTTGGTTCAGGGACACCAACATTCCAGCCTTTCTGGTCTCTTACTCCAGATTGACAGACAACTAAATACATAATCTACGACAGAGAGAGTATCAGAGGCTGCAAGAGTCAGAGACATTGACTGACAGCCACACTAACCCCAAGGTTAAGGACAATGTTATCGACCTACTGGAGCATTCAATAACCATATTGAAGATGATCGTCAAGCTCAAATATGTTTCCGCATTGTTTAATTCAAATCCAAATAAATGTAGACACCAGCATTATCCTCGCATCAGCCCTCCGTCAGCATGTGAGCATGTCATTAAGAACTTGTTTGGGTTGCATTTCTCCTCTGTACTCCTCTCTCTGGGGTATTTAAATGGGTGTTCATTACTAGGGGGTCCTATTTCCCACCATGCACTATGTCTCCCAGGTGTATACACTTGTGAATCAAAATGTATCTGTAAGTTAATGGTGTGAAGACATGCCCCTTGTGGTCTAAAATGAGGCCTTAGTTCGGAATAACATACTAGTAAAACAAATCACTCAGGGTGTGTGGGGATGGTAATGTGGACTGTTATATTTGTGTACGATGGTTAATTTCATTATGAAATTTAAAAAAACAGTGATGTGGCTTCTGGGATTTATCCAAAACTCATTCCCCACCATCTGCTCAAATGAAAGCTCATCTTACTTTGCGTAGGGATATGCATGTCTTTGTGTAAGGGCTTTCACATGTGCTCCCACTGGGCAGAGACGTCAATTCAACGTGTATTCCAAGTTTGTTCAGCGTAATTTCATTGGAGTGACGTGGAAACAACGTTGATTCAACCAGTGTGTTCCCAGTGGGCGGTAACAAGTTAAGCACAATTATAAATAACCAATTATGCATCCCTTTGAATGTGACTAATTGTACTCGCCATTATATCGTTTTATCATGACTGTGAGAAATGCACGAGACGTGGAAAAATGTACACGTACAAAGCATTGCATTGTATTTCACAGACGTATTGAGAATGAGAAAATATGTGCCAACTTTTAAGTACTAACGTAGCACTGTAGCGAACAGAACCTTCCTTTCAAAGCGCTCACTGACTATCTGTTATTTAAAAAGAACCTGACAATAAGAGTAGGCGACACACCATGTCACTTGAATGTGTGGGATAAAATAATTGCTGTGGAGGAAGGTAATAATATGCAAGCCAGAGGGGGAACAAATGTCGGCGGCTACAACTTAGACGAGAGTAAATGTGAGTCGCAGTGAGTCTGTGGTGAATGTGAGCCAGGGCTAAGAAGTCAATGAGTCGTTTGCGTAATGCCTCCGGGACTCCAAAGTGTGAATGTCACAGGTAATCCTTCGGTCTTCAAGTGATAATGGATGCATCTTTGCCAAGTGGTGTGTTGCGAAGACTATTGTGACCTCCATGTCATAATAACTCTCTAGGGAGATCCCGAAGAAACATCTAATTTAGCAGTGCGTTTCCATGTGTTAAATATGCAGTGCCTTCAGAAAGTATTCACACCCCTTGACTTTTGCCCACGTTTTGTTGTGTTACAGCCTGAATTTATAATGGATTTTTGTTACTGGCCGACACACAATACCCCATAATGTCAAAGTGGAATTATGTTTTTAGAAATGTTTACAAATTAATGAAAAATGAAAAAAATGAAATGAAATGTTTTGAGTCAATAAGTATTCAACGGCTTTGTTATGGCCCAATAAGTAAAACGTGTAAAAATGTGCTTAACAGTTCACATAATAAGTTGCCCTGTGTGCATTAATAGTGTTTCACATGATCTTTGAATGCCTACCTCATCTATGTACCCCACACATACAGTACAATTATCTGTAAGGTCCTCTCAGTCGAGCAATGCATTTCAAACACAGATTCAACTACAAAGACCAGGGAGGTTTTCCAATGCCCCACAAAGAAGAGAACCTATTGGTGAACTTGTAAAAATAGCAAAAAGCAGACATTGAATATCCCTTTGAGCATGGTGAAGTTATTAATTACACTTTGGATGGTGTATCAATACATCCAGTCACTACACAGATGCCATGCATCCTTCCTAACTCAGTTGCCGGAGAGGAAGGAAGCCGCTCGGGGATTTCACCATGAAGCCAATGGTGACTTTAAAACAGTTAGAGTTTAATTGTTAGGGATCAGCCCCGTTTTTTCAATTTTCGCCTAAAATTACATATCCACATCTTAACTGCCTGTAGCTCAGGCTCTTAAGCAAGGATATGCATATTCTTGGTACCATTTGAAAGGAAACACTGACATTTGTGGAAATGTGAAATGAATGTAGGAGAATATAACACAATAGATATGGTAGAAGAAAATACAATGAAAAAAACAAACGTTTTTTTTGTATTTTTGTTGTACCATCATCTCTGAAATGCAAGAGAAAGGTCACACTTTAGCCAGGAAGCTGGATGTAATTTAGATGGTGTCCACAAGAGGGCAACAGTGTATGTGCAAAGTTTCCGACTGATAACTTGAAGAATGACCAAGCTACATGACATTTGTATGAAGTCACGCAGGTGTCCTTCACGATTTGCCTAAATGTACCCTAGTGGCTGAATTCGTAAATTGATACATTTTCAACAACATAACTATAGAAAACATACAAAAATGCTATGCGAATAAAAAATACAAGTTTACACACTCAGGAATGTCATACATTATGGGTCATTAGCTTCCCTACATAAAATGTACTCACAGGAGACCTGACAAGAATTCTGATCCACTGTCTCCAAACACAGAAGTGAAATATTTAAGATAAGGGCCAAGTTAGCAGCCAACACTAATCTAATGTCATAAGTGAACACACCACAAACACCAGTTAAAAAATAAATAAATATATGCATTATTTACAATGACTGTACTTCAACATGCCCTCTACACAAGATTGTGCTGCTGGTCCCAAGTCCCCTTCAGCTGTAAAGTACTTACCATCCTCTACTTGTATGCTGGTTGGGTTTTCACACCTCTAGATGGCCGGGCGGGGGTTTGTTGTGGAGCCAGAGAGAGCAGCTGTCAGACTAAGTGGGGGATGGAGGACTTGAATGTGGTCTCTTTGAAGTCAGTCTTTACCACTAAAAAAAATAAGTAAGAACTCAAGATTATTACTTATTGTATTGAACCTTTATTTTAGCAATACATCAAATAAAACTATCTATAAACATATACTGTATTATATTGAGCGGAGAACACTGTGGTGAAGGTTGTGGACCAATTATTATAATATTTTTTTTAATTAACCTTTATTTAACTAGGCAAGTCAGTGCAAATTCTTATTTACAATGACGCCTACCCTGGCCAGACCCGGACGATGCTGTGCCAATTCTGCGCCTCCCGATTGGACTCCAAAATCACGGCCGGATGTGATGCAGTCTGGATTCGAACCAGGTACTGTAGTGTGTTAGACACCTGTGCCAGTTGGGTATCCAATGTGTATTGTATGTTGAATTTGACATGTTGTGGCTTTCGGATTTACCTTATAAAATAATATCAAGACTCATATTTCACGTACCAGTCTAACATTAGCGTCCTCTCCTGTAGCTGTTGTCTATTACATTTTTCTACAAGAATATCGTCCAAAATCTGTATACTTGGACTTTGATTTAGCTTTTCCAGTATTAGTAGCCATATTGTAAGTTCAACATTTGCAAAACACTTAATTTTCATAACCTACATAACTCACAGATATGCGTAACGCTCTTTGCCATATTCTTGCATAAATGTCCAAAAGGAACTAGCCTCCTGGCGTGCAGGGTTAGCTGGACGATTGTGCGATGGATACAGGGTTTCCATAATCTCGTAACGGCCAGCTCATTGGCTATCTAGCTAGCTTGGTTTGAACACGATTGGTGCTCACTTGACAAAGTTACAGTCAATCAAGTGAACACCGCCCGCGTCATTGGCGCGCCATGATGGTGTCGCTCCCTTACTAAAATTGGTGTCCTATCGGCAATACTAAATGCCAAACGATATAATAAAGTCTGGTTACATTTTAGGGTGTCTGAGGAATAAATATGAACGTAATTTGACTGGTGGAAACAACATTTAGCCCAGATTCCTTTCTTTGCAAGTTGAAAGAGTGGAAATACAAATTGATCGTGCATGCTATATAGACCTTTTTAGTATATGAAAAATTATTTAATCTAACAAAACGACACTACATGTTTTCTCTGGAACCCTTAGGATGACAAATCAGAGCAAGATTTCAGAATGTAAGTAAATATTTCACCTTTAGATGTGAATGTATCAAACCTGTCACAGTGAAAAAAGCGTTTTGTTGTTTTGTGCTCTCCTCAAACAATAGCCTGGCATTTTTTCGCTGTAAGCTACTGGAAATTTGACAATGCAGTTAGATTAACAAGAATTTAAGCTTTCTGTCCGTATAAGACACTTATATGTTGTCACGCCCTGGCCTTAGTATTCTTTGTTTTCTTAATTATTTTAGTTAGGTCAGGGTGTGACATGGGGAATGTATGTGTTTTTTGTAGTGTCTAGGGTGGTTGTAAGGTTTAGGGGGTTTATTAGAGTAGTTGGGTTTATGTTTAGTATAGTAGTCTAGCTGTGTCTATGGTTGAGTGTAGGTATCTAGGAAAGTCTATGGTTGCCTGAATTGGGTCTCAATCAGAGACAGCTGGTTATTGTTGTCTCTGATTGGGAGCCATATTTAAGGCAACCATAGGCTTTAGCTGTTTGTGGGGAATTGTCTATGTTGAACATAAGTAGTTTGTGTGTGCACTTGCGTTTGTAGCTTCACGGTCGTTTGTTGTTTTTGTATAGTTTGTATAAGTGTTTCGTTTCATGTTCATCTTCGTCGTTATAATAAAAGAAGATGGCTTATTTTCCACATGCTGCGTTTTGGTCCGTCTCTCCTCCACACGATCGTGACAGAATTCCCCACCAACATGGGACCAAGCAGCGTAAATCAAGGCAGAGTGGCTGGAAGCCCGAGAGGCGACCCCAAAAATGTCTTGGGGGAGGGCACACGGGGAGTGTGGCTGGGTCAAGTGGGAGAATTGAGCCAGTTCCCCGTGCTTACCATCAGGAGCAGTTGGCTAAATGAAGGTATGAGTCGGAGAATGTGGAGGAGTTATTGGACAGATTGGAGGAAAGTGAAAGGATGGGAGATTATGAGACATTTGAGGAGTTGTTGGTGTTATTGGAGGAGAGCGAAGAGAGAGAGATGTTGATATGGGGGAGCATACAACCAGGTAAGGTTGGGAAGCCTCCTGTGCGTCTCCTGAGCCCTGTACGCACTGTTCCTTCTTCCCGCACTCTTCCTGTGGTGCGTGTCTCCAGCCCAGTGCCTCCAGTCCCGGCACCACGCACCAAGCCTCCTGTGCGTCTCCAGAGCCCTGTACGCACTGATCCTTCTCCCCGCACTCGTCCTGAGGTGCGTGCCCTCAGCCCGGTACCACCAGTTCCGGTACCACGCACCAGTCCTACAGTGCGCTTTGAGAACTCAGTGTGTCCTGTTCCCGCTCCCCGCACTAGCCTTGAGGTGCGTGTCTCCAGTTCGGTACCACCAGTTCCGGTACCACGCACCAAGCCTCATGTGCGTCTCCAGAGCCCTGTACGCACTGTTCCTTCTCCCCGTACTCGCCCTGTTGTGCGTGTCCTCAGCCCGGTACCACCAGTGCCGGTACCACACATCAGGCCTATAGTACGCCTTGAGAGTCCAGTGTGCCCTGTTGTTGTTCCCCGCACTAGCCTGAAGGTGCGTGTCCTTAGCCCGGTACCTCCAGTTCCGGCACCACGCACCAGGCCTACAGTGCGTCTCAGCCGGTCAGAGTCTGCCGTCTGCCAAGCGGCGCCTGAACTGCCCGTCTGCCAAGCAGCGCCTGAACTGCCCGTCTGCCAAGCGGCGCCTGAACTGCCCGTCTGCCAAGCGGCGCCTGAACTGCCCGTCTGCCCAACGGCGTCTGAACTGTCCGTCTGCCAAGCGCCGCATGAACTGCCCGTCTGTATTGAGCCTTCAAAGCCGCCCGTCTGCCATGAGCCTGCAAAGCCGCCCGTCTGCCATGAGTCTAGAGAGCCGTCCGCCAGACAGGAGCCGCTAGAGCCTTCCGCCAGACAGGAGCCGCTAGAGCATTCCGCCAGACAGGAGCAGCCAGAGCCTTCCGCCAGACCGGATCAGCCAGAGCCTTCCGCCAGATCAGCCAGAGCCTTCCGCCAGACCGGATCAGCCAGAGCCTTCCGCCAGACCGGACCGGCCAGAGCCATCCGTCTCCCCAGCGCCATCTGAGCCATCCGTCTCCCCAGCGCCATCTGAGCCATCCGTCTCTCCAGCGCCATCTGAGCCATCCGTCTCTCCAGCGCCATCTGAGCCATCCGTCTCCCCAGCGCCATCTGAGCCATCCGTCTCCCCAGCGCCATCTGAGCCATCCGTCTCCCCAGCGCCATCTGAGCCATCCGTCTCCCCAGCGCCATCTGAGCCATCCGTCTCCCCAGCGCCATCTGAGCCATCCGTCTGCCCAGTGCCGTCTGAGCCATCCGTCTGTCCCGAGCCATTAGAGCCGCCCGTCTGTCCCGAGCCGTCAGAGCCGATAGTCAGTCAGGAGCCGCTAGAGCCATTCGTCAGACAGGATCTGCCAGAGCCGCCAACCAGAGAGGATCTGCCAGAGCCGCCAACCAGAGAGGATCTGCCAGAGCCGCCAACCAGAGAGGATCTGCCAGAGCCGCCAACCAGAGAGGATCTGCCAGAGCCGCCAACCAGACAGGATCTGCCAGAGCCGCCAACCAGACAGGATCTGCCAGAGCCGCCAACCAGACAGGATCTGCCAGAGCCGCCAACCAGACAGGATCTGCCAGAACCGCCAGCCAGCCATGAGCGTCCAGAGCCGTCAGCCAGCCATGAGCGTCCAGAGCCGTCAGCCAGCCATGAGCGTCCAGAGCCGTCAGCCAGCCATGAGCGTCCAGAGCCGTCAGCCAGCCATGAGCGTCCAGAGCCGTCAGCCAGCCATGAGCGTCCAGAGCCGTCAGCCAGCCATGAGCGTCCAGAGCCGTCAGCCAGCCATGAGCGTCCAGAGCCGTCAGCCAGCCATGAGCGTCCAGATCCGTCAGCCAGCCATGAGCGGCCAGATCCGTCAGCCAGCCATGAGCGGCCAGATCCGTCAGCCAGCCATGAGCGGCCAGATCCGTCAGCCAGCCATTAGCCGTCCAGCCAGGATCCGCCAGAGCCGTCCAGCCAGGATCCGCCAGCCAGCCAGGATCCGCCAGAGCCAGCCAGCCAGGATCCGCCATTCAGTCCGGTGCTGCCCTTCAGTCCGGAGCTGCCGTACCTCAGTCCGGAGCTGCCCCTTATCCTGGGGCTGCCCCTTATCCTGGGGCTGCCCCTTATCCTGGTGCTGTCCCTTATCCTGGTGCTGCCCCTTAGTCCGGTGCTGCCCCTTAGTCCGGTGCTGCCCCTTAGTCCGGTGCTGCCTCTTAGTCCGGTGCTGCCCCTTATTCCAGTGGGGTTAAGAAAGCGGGTAGTGACTATGGTGGGGTGGGGACCACGACCAGTGCCGGAGCCGCCGCCGTGGACGGACGCCCACCCAGACCCTCCCCTAGACTATGTGCTGGTGCGCCCGGAGTTCGCACCTTAAGGGGGGGGTTATGTCACGCCCTGGCCTTAGTATTCTTTGTTTTCTTAATTATTTTAGTTAGGTCAGGGTGTGACATGGGGAATGTATGTGTTTTTTGTAGTGTCTAGGGTGGTTGTAAGGTTTAGGGGGTTTATTAGAGTAGTTGGGTTTATGTTTAGTATAGTAGTCTAGCTGTGTCTATGGATGAGTGTAGGTATCTAGGAAAGTCTATGGTTGCCTGAATTGGGTCTCAATCAGAGACAGCTGGTTATTGTTGTCTCTGATTGGGAGCCATATTTAAGGCAACCATAGGCTTTAGCTGTTTGTGGGGAATTGTCTATGTTGAACGTAAGTAGTTTGTGTGTGCACTTGCGTTTGTAGCTTCACGGTCGTTTGTTGTTTTTGTATAGTTTGTATAAGTATTTCGTTTCATGTTCATCTTCGTCGTTATAATAAAAGAAGATGGCTTATTTTCCACATGCTGCGTTTTGGTCCGTCTCTCCTCCACACGATCGTGACATACTGTATGTACCCCAAAAATCCCGAAGAAGTGGCTTTGATAGGACAAATCTGAGGATACAACAACATCGTAGTTACTCCACAATACTAACCTAATTGACAGAGTGAAAAGAAGGAAGCCTGTACAGAATAAAAAATATTCAAAAGCATGCATACAGTTTGCAACAACGCACTAAAGCAATACTGCAAAAAATGTGACAAAGCAATGTACTTTTTGAACACTCTCCATTAATGAGTACCACTCCCCATATTTTCATGCATAGTGGTGTCTGCATAATGTTATGGGTATGCTTTTAATCATTAAGGACTGGGGCGTTTTCCAGGATGAAAAGGAATGGAGCTAAGCACAGGCAAAATCCTGGAGGAAAACTTGGTTCAGTCTGCGATCCACCAGACACTGGGAGATGAATTCCCCTTTCAGCAGGACAATAACCTCAAACACAAGGCCACATCTACACTGGTGTTGCTTACCAAGAAAACAGTGAATGTTCCTGAGTGGCCGAGTTACAGTTTTGACTTAAATCTACTTGAAAATCTATGTCAATACCTGAAAAATGGTTGTCTAGCAAGTAATACGTTCTGGAACCTATTTGGCCGGATCCGGTACATCTTGCTCACTCTCTTCCTCTCTCGCTCTCTTCTTTCCTACCTATCTATATATACACTGCTCAAAAAAATAAAGGGAACACTAAAATAACACATCCTAGATCTGAATGAATGAAATATTCTTATTAAATACTTTTTTCTTTACATAGTTGAATGTGCTGACAACAAAATCACACAAAAATTATCAATGCAAATCAAATTTATCAACCCATGGAGGTCTGGATTTGGAGTCACACTCAAAATTAAAGTGGAAAACCACACTACAGGCTGATCCAACTTTGATGTAATGTCCTTAAAACAAGTCAAAATGAGGCTCAGTAGTGTGTGTGGCCTCCACGTGCCTGTATGACCTCCCTACAACGCCTGGGCATGCTCCTGATGAGGTGGCGGATGGTCTCCTGAGGGATCTCCTCCCAGACCTGGACTAAAGCATCTGCCAACTCCTGGACAGTCTGTGGTGCAACGTGGCGTTGGTGGATGGAGCGAGACATGATGTCCCAGATGTGCTCAATTGTATTCAGGTCTGGGGAACGGGCGGGCCAGTCCATAACATCAATGCCTTCCTCTTGCAGGAACTGCTGACACACTCCAACCACATGAGGTCTAGCATTGTCTTGCATTAGGAGGAACCCAGGGCCAACCGCACCAGCATATGGTCTCACAAGGGGTCTGAGAATCTCATCTCGGTACCTAATGGCAGTCAGGCTACCTCTGGCGAGCACATGGAGGGCTGTGCGGCCCCCCAAAGAAATGCCACCCCACACCATGACTGACCCACCGCCAAACCGGTCATGCTGGAGGATGTTGCAGGCAGCAGAACGTTCTCCACGGCGTCTCCAGACTCTGTCACGTCTGTCACATGTGCTCAGTGTGAACCTGCTTTCATCTGTGAAGAGCACAGGGCGCCAGTGGCGAATTTGCCAATCTTGGTGTTCTCTGGCAAATGCCAAACGTCCTGCACGGTGTTGGGCTGTAAGCACAACCCCCACCTGTGGACGTCGGGCCCTCATACCACCCTCATGGATTCTGTTTCTGACCGTTTGAGCAGACACATGCACATTTGTGGCCTGCTGGAGGTCATTTTGCAGGGCTCTGGCAGTGCTCCTCCTGCTCCTCCCTGCACAAAGGCGGAGGTAGCGGTCCTGCTGCTGGGTTGTTGCCCTCCTACGGCCTCCTCCACGTCTCCTGATGTACTGGCCTGTCTCCTGGTAGCGCCTCCATGCTCTGGACACTACGCTGACAGACACAGCAAACCTTCTTGCCACAGCTCGCATTGATGTGCCATCTTGGATGAGCTGCACTACCTGAGCCACTTGTGTGGGTTGTAGACTCCGTCTCATGCTACCACTAGAGTGAAAGCACCGCCAGCATTCAAAAGTGACCAAAACATCAGCCAGGAAGCATAGGAACTGAGAAGTGGTCTGTGGTCACCACCTGCAGAACCACTCCTTTATTGGGGGTGTCTTGCTAATTGCCTATAATTTCCACCTGTTGTCTATTCCATTTGCACAACAGCATGTGAAATTTATTGTCAATCAGTGTTGCTTCCTAAGTGGACAGTTTGATTTCACAGAAGTGTGATTGACTTGGAGTTACATTGTGTTGTTTAAGTGTTCCCTTTATTTTTTTGAGCAGTGTATATTAAAAACTTCTTATGGCTGCAATCCCGGTAACGGGATCGATATGACAACAGCCAGTGAAAGTGCAGGGCGTCAAATTCAAACTACAGAAATCTCATAATTAAAATTCCTCAAACATACATGTGTCTTATACCATTTTAAAGGTAATCTTGTTGTTAATCCCACCAAAGTCTACGATTTCAAATAGGCTTTTCAGCGAAAGCACCAAAAACAATTATGTTAGGTCACCACCAACTCACAGAAAAATTCTGCCATTTTTCCAGTCAAAGAGAGGAGTCACAAAAAGCACAAATAGAGATAAAATTAATCACTAACCTTTGATGATCTTCATCAGATGACACTCGTAGGACTTCATTTTACACAATACATATATGTCCTGTTCAATTAAGTTCATATTTATATCCAAAAACCTCAGTTTACTTTGGCGCCATGTTCAGAAATGCCTCCAAAATATCCGGAGAAATTGCAGAGAGCCACGTCAAATAACAGAAATACTCATCATAAACGTTGATGAAAGATACATGTTTTACATAGAATTAAAGATACACTTGTTCTTAATGCAACCGCTGTGTCAGATTTCAAAAAGCTTTACGGCAAAACACAAGATTCAATAATCTGAGAACAGTGTTCAGCCACAAAAGCAAGCCATACAGTTACCCGCCCAAATTGTGCTGTCAACAAAACTCATAAAAAGCATTATAAATCTTCACTTACCTTTGCTGATCTTCGTCGGAGTGCACTCCCAGGACTCCCACTTCCACAAGAAATGTTCGTTTTTTTCGGTAATGTCCATCATTTATGTCCAAATAGCTCTTTTTGTAGCATGTTTGGTAAACAAATCCAACGTCAGGGAGGCGCGTTCACTAAAACCTGACGAAATGTCCAAAAGTTCCGTAACAGTCCGTAGAAACATGTCAAACGATGTATTGAATCAATCTTTAGAATTGTTTTAACATAAATCTTGAATAACGTTCCAACCGGAGAATTACATTGACTTCAGATGAGCGATGGAACAGAGCTCCCTCATGTGAACGCGCATGGTCAAAGAATGGTCAGGTCATGGTAGACCTGACTAATTCCCCTCTCATTCGGCCCCCCTTCACAGTAGAGGCATCAGACAAGGTTCTACAGACTGTTGACATCTAGTGGAAGCCGTAGGAAGTGCAAACTCATCCATATCTCGCTGTGATTTCAATGGGATATTGGTTGAAAATCGACCAACCTCAGAGTTTCCACTTCCTGTTTGGATTTCTTCTCAGGTTTTTGCCTGCCATATGAGTTCTGTTATACTCACAGACATAATTCAAACAGTTTTAGAAACTTCAGAGTGTTTTCTATCCAATACTACTAATAATAGTATAATAATACTATAATAATATAGAAATAGTATTAAATAATGGCCAATCAGCGTTGAGCTAAACTGAGTAAGCTCAGCTGTGAATGGACCTGGCACACCAAAAAAAAAAATCAAAAAGAGTCGAGGAAAGCCAGTTTGGATTTGGCTTCACATCACATCACATCACATGCCAAACGTCATTTACAGAAATAAAAACTTTAAGTGTTGCATCTCGTTGTGTTGTTGTCCTCCCTTTCCTAAATTAGCCATGGCTAGACATAGGGATTTGGAATTGTGGTTTGACACTGGCCAATATTTATAACGGTGATTCTGATCAAACCATACATTCAAACATTGCGCCCTTGGCCTGAGAGGATGGTAGTTCAACATATTGCTAGATGTAGTAGGCTAATGTTAACTAGCTAGCCTGGTGTATCATTGCCCATGAAAGGAAGTTAGGCTAGCTAGCAAACATTTTAGCCAGGTAGTGTAGGTCAACAAAAACTAAAAGTGTGTACTGTATGACAGATTGACCATTTAGGCAACATGAAAGAGGTGGATGGCATTGGCTTTTTGCTACGAGTAGGGTGAGTCAACATGTTTTTCTACATGCAGGCACACACATACACAGATATCAGTAACATGGACTTCCACATCATATTTAGCTTACATTGATTGGACTAAATCGTGTTTTGTTGTTTAGTTGCCACTGTATTAGACTAAGCATAGGTGATTAGATTATGTTGAATTTGAAATGTTGCTGGAATAGCGGAGCCAGTGCCTGTTTTCTTTGCAACTTGCAGTTACTCTCTGTGGTTCTAAATCAATAGTTGTTTAGGAGTCCGACAATGTCAGAAACATGAACTTGCTTGACCATGCTGTAGGTCATGTAACTGTTTGTTACATGCAATATATTTTGTGGACTTCACTGGACAGATGTTGCTCTCTGGTTATGTGATGAAACAAATACCTGGTTGAATTTATTCTGCCACTGTGTCTTCTTAGGCCTGTCATGATGTTGCTTGCTTGGGTACTGCAAACCCCATCCCCCTCTCCCTGCCTCTCCCTTTCCACCACAACCCATGCGGTGATCACAGAGAGATGTCGTAAATTCCTGAGAATCTCCCCACCACAAACAGTATTAGACAGAGGGTAAACTTTCAGGACAAAGGAATTCTCTTCCACCTCACAGAACTTGGGGTACGAACATATTTCATATTCCTGCAAAAGTATGAAAGATCGGTGGACAGTCCAGCTATGAACTGGTCCATTTGTCACCACGTGGGAAACTCACATGAGACTGTGGGACCACATTACCATACCGCTGTTTATATAATAACCTCAGATATGAGGTTTACATCTGTTTGTTGTATAAAATGAATGAGTGAGTATGATACTGTTTGTATAATTGTGTAATAGGATTTTGGACTGTTTAATTAAGAAAAATAGAAATACCTTTTTGATTTGAACTAAATCCAAGGACCGCCCTGAGCCCAGTATGGGTCAGAGACCATGGGACCACCCCTCTCTGCTATCTGAATAAAAGCCAACTCTTAAGAAATTACCCCAGACCATGTTTATCCTCCAAGGAGGAGAACGAAGGTTGAGTAGAATTACTTTCTATACCACGTGGTTAAAACTCTTATACGAATCATAACAAGTCTTTGATATTAATTACTAGTCTGCAGCTAGGAATTCGGTATCATTGAACGCGAAGAAAGACAACCGCCGAAACATCCATTCTATAACGAATGACACTCTGAACAATCCACAACCAAAACGAACTTCTCTCCAACGACCAAGGCGACACACACACTGAACGTAACTATATATATATTGATTGCAATTGTTCCCGAATGAGTGAGCGTTCATGTGTAAGGATTAGCATGTCAATTGTTATAATTATGGACTCTGTAGTGACTTCTTAGTCGAACGCAACTTTCCCTTTGTCTAACGCCGCCATGCCGGTTTAGCGCACTAGGGCATATTTTCTCCTATCATTTCATGTAACTATTTTAAGTTTGTTTGTTTGTTTATGCATTTCTGTGAATTAATTAGTTAGTAATAAATAAATGATTTAAGACAATTGATGTATGGATGACTCATAGTGAAGACTGGGTTCGTGCAGATCAACGATTTACGACGTTTGGAATGAGACTGACGTAAGGTAGAGTAAATAAATCATTAATTAGAAGACCATTGATCAGATATGAAAATATCTGAAAGGTTATATTGGGAAATTATAACTTTGTAATATAATAACTTTCCCTGGTGCCCTCGAATTCATAGTTAATTAATTACGTTATTACTCAAGTGATCGCGTAATCCCTAATTACAGGAATCTATGATAAAAACTATAAGTCTTCAATTTAACGATCGCAAAGACACGACAGGCCTATATATCACAGTGTCAAGGCATATGAACTAGCAGGTTATAGAGCAAACAAAGCAATTATCACAACACATACAGCAGGTTGTAATATGGCTTTTTATCCTGGCTTGGCTTCCCCAGTGATTTTACCCACGCACTGCTATGGGTATCCACACACCACAAGTTGAAGTCAGAAGTTTACTTACACCTTAGACTAATACATTTATATTCAGTTTTTCACAATTCCTGACATTTAATCCTAGTAAAAATTCCCTGTCTTAGGTCAGTTAGGATCACCACTTTATTTTAAGAATGTGAAATGTCAGAAAAAAAGTAGAGTGTGATTTATTTCAGCTTTTATTTCTTTCATCACATTCCCAGTGGGTCAGAAGTTTACATACACTCAATTAGTATTTGGTAGCATTGACTTTAAATTGTTAACTTGGGTCAAACGTTTTGGGTAGCCTCCCACAAACTTCCCACAATAAGTTGGGTGAATTTTGGCCCATTCCTCCTGACAGAACTGTTGTAACTGAGTCAGGTTTTTAGGCCTACTTGCTCGCACAAGCTTTTTCAGTTCTGCCCACAAATTTTCTTTAGGATTGAGGTCAGGGCTTTGTGATGGCCACTCCAACAACCTTGACTTTGTTGTCCTTAATCCATTTTGCCACAACTTTGGAAGTTTGCTTGTGGTCATTGTCCATTTGGAAGACCCATTTGAGACCAAGCTTTAACTTCCTGACTGATGTCTTGAGATGTTGCTTCAGTATATCCACATAAATGTCTTCCTCATGGTGCCGTCTATTTTGTGATGTGCACCGGTCACTCCTGATGCTGCCACCCCAATGATGCTGCCACCCCCGTGCTTCACGGTTGGGATTGTGTTCTTTGGCTTGCAAGCCTCCCCCGATGGTCATTATGGCCAAACAGTTCTATTTTTGTTTCATCAGACCAGAGGACATTTCTCAGAAATGTACGATCCTTGTCCCCATGTGCAGTTGCAAACCGTAGTGTGGCTTTTTTATGGCGGTTTTGGAGCAGTGTCTTCTTCCTTGCTGAGCGGCCTTTCAGGTTACGTCGATAAAGGACTTGTTTAACCGTGGATATAGATACCTTTGTACCTGTTTCCTCCAGCATCTTCACAAGGTCCTTTGCTGTTGATCTGGGATTGATTTGCACTTTTCGCACAAAAGTATGTTCATCTCGAGGAGACAGAACGTGTCTCCTTCCTGAGCGGTATGACGGCTGAGTGGTCCCATGGTGTTTATACTTGCGTACCATTGTTTATACAGATGATCGTGGTACCTTCAGGCGTTTGTAAATTGCTCCCAAGGATGAACCAGACTTGTGAAGGTCTACATTTTGTATCTGAGGTCTTGGCTGATTTCTTTAGATTTTCCCATGGTCAAGCAAAGAGGCACTGAGTTTGAAGGTAGGCTTTGAAATACATCCACAGGTACACCTCCAATTGACTCAAATGATGTCAATTAGCCTATCAGAAGCTTCTAAAGCCATGACATCATTTTCAATTTCTATTCTACTGCCCTCTGCCACTACGCAAATGCAATGATATGCATGCACTGTTTTATTATACAGGTGTAATCCGTTCCGGTACCTCAGAGCCCCCACAGATCACCCCACCTCTCATACTCACTTTGTCACCTCACGATTTACAACTTGAGCACTGTCAACAATCAATTTGACAGAGCTTGAAGAATTTAGAAAATAATAATCTTGCACAATCCAGGTGTGGAAAGCTCTTAGGGAATTACCCAGAAAGATTCACAGCTGTCATCGCTGACAAAGGTGCTTCTACAAAGTATTGACTCAGGGGTGTGAAAACTTGTGTAAATTATATATTTCCGCATTTAATTTTCAATAAATAAGCAAAAATGTCTAAAAACGTGTTTTCACCTTGTCATTATGGGGTATTGTGTGTAGATGAGGTGAGAAATACACCAATTTAATCCATTTTGTATTTAAGCTGTAACACAACAAAATTTGGTCAAGGGGTATGAATACTTTCTGAAGGCACTGTATAGTCTTGTGTGGGTCTCTCATATCATCAAACCCATTCCCTTTAAAAGCTATGGGGCAATAGCTTCAGATCCTATAGCCTAGTAATGAAAGTAAGTAGATTAGATTGTAAAATCAGATATGGAGGATGAATCATGTTGAGTTTATGGCTCTGCCATTGAGCTCAAATAGAGTAGTGGCAATTTCTCAAATATACCAGTTGGAGCATTATTGGTTTTGTGGAATGCATTTCCCCCCTTGAGAGGGGAGCTATTCTAGCTACCTGGTTGGTGCAATACCTTACTGCTATTCTTTCAAGTGGCAGAAAAGGAATCTAGGGACAGCATCCAGTGAGAGTAGGAACCAGCAGAGCTTAAGCCTTTAAAGCATGGCCAACCTTGAAGCTCCCCAGCTTTCCCTTTGAGGTAGGAATTTCAGAGGCTGTTATGACGCTTGGCCATTCTCCCGAACGCTCTCCTGTCAGCGGCTGAAGCCATCTACTGATCACGGGCAATGAGGAACTCTTATGATCTGTCACTAGCAACGATCTATTGTTATCTGCTATCTAGCAACCCCCATCTCTCTTTCTGTTCGCCGCTCATGTCTCTTTCCTTTTAATAGGCTGGATGTACTTAACCCTGGTGCCGGCGAGCTCTGTGACTCTGTAACAGAAGCACGGAGCCCCCATTGCTTCTTAATGTAGCCAGACATCACAGGCTACAGTCGCGCCATCAATAATGAACTTCATGTTGGAGGGGGGATGGAGCCTCTGCAGGGGCTCCAGTGGGCAAATGATTCATCCCTCAGACCGCCGCTGATCATTAGGTGGGCCTATGTGGCTAATGATGGCTCTCCCTGGCTCTTTCTCCCTTTCATTAAACCAGTACCTGTGCATGTACCTTCGTTTCGACACTCACCAGCCCCCTTTCTCACTCAGCTCTCACTCTTTCTCTGGCTGCCACATCCACCACGGTGGTGGCGGTCTCTGCTCCAGCTCTCCCTTTGGCCCTGTTCCCCTGTGTTATTGATGGAGCTCTACTGAGACCTCTGTGTGACTAATACAGGGCAATCCTGTGTGACCAATAAAAAGAGCCCGGAGACTGACAGGGCCCACACACTCACTGATTTATTGCGAGAAGTCCCCAGTCTCCTTAATTAC
Source organism: Salvelinus alpinus (assembly GCF_045679555.1). Classification (NCBI taxonomy): domain Eukaryota; kingdom Metazoa; phylum Chordata; class Actinopteri; order Salmoniformes; family Salmonidae; genus Salvelinus; species Salvelinus alpinus. The sequence goes on from NC_092095.1 coordinate 53,326,916, forward strand.
TTTTCTCTTCTCCCCCTCTCTCTATTCTCTCTCTCCTCCCTCTATTCTTCTAGGTGCTGCTGGGACTGTTTGTCCGGTATTCCAGAGAGGAACATGATAAAGAAGTAATCCAGTGGGGATCCGAGGGATAGATACTGTAGATCAGATAGCAATGATGTAGAGGATGGTTTCAAGTCGCAGAAAACCCAGCTGTTATCTGGTGAAGTGGGGTTCTTGAACAGAGACACTGAGACACATTTCAGAGATAAAAAAGTTGGGTATATGAGGGCCAGGGTACTTGGTTGTGGAAAACTGCCCAACCTGAAACTGTGAGACATTTCAGATATACAGAAGTCTGGCAAAGGAGAGAAAGGGTACTTAGTGGCAGAAAACATCCAAAACTGAAACCATCAGACAGATGGGTATTCGGGAATGACTCAGGTGTTGGCATGGAAAGAGATCTCACTATTTGCCAGGTGGCCGGGCTAAGGAAGGTTAAATAGTCTATGTCATGGTGGAGTTCTACTGCCATTGTTTATGATGTTACAGGGGCAGAGGTGAGTGTGCATTAAGGATTCATAAGGACAAAAGGTTGAGATCCTGTGGCAAAGCTGCACTCTAATATCATTGTAAAACACTTGACAGTCCCGAACAGTGTTTTTGTTACTGAAATGGACCTGAGCTTATGTCCCCTGTGCGTTATGAAGTATATATCAGTATATTAAGTACATTGTTTCTGATAAAGAGGAGTTTTAATTGCAAACAGTATGAAAGGTCAGTCAGTAGTGTTACATTTTGAGTATTCATATACCATATGGCAGGGATTGGCAACTTTTTTAGGAACTCAGTTGGGGTTTCAACTTAATGTTGCTGGTTAGAAAAGTAGAAAACACAAGGTGGCCCCTCATGAGTTCAGATTTTTTGTGACCCCTACCCCCATCAAAGTTTCCCATCTCTGCGGTCTAAAAAAGGAAACTTTGCAGTGGTTGTTGATGTAATCTAGGCTCAAGTCTATGATCCTCATGTGCTATGCATTTGCAATGGAATAGCACAATTCATGATCATTGATTTCTATTCTGTAATTCCTCTCATCTTGATGCTTTCATTAAAATGTTACTGATGTTTTAATCAAGCAATTCATTGGAGTACATTCATCAGGTACCAAGGTAAGACCCAAGTTCAGGCTGTGTGAAGTAACAATGTTTATTGTAACAACAGGGGCAGGCAAACGACAGGTCAAGGCAGGCAGGGGTCGATAATCCAGAGTAGGTACAGGACGACAGGCAGGCTCAGGGTCAGGTCAGGCAGAGGTCGGTAATCCAGAGTTGGAGCAAAGGTACAGGACGGCAGGCAGGCTCAGGCTCAGGGTCAGGGACAGGCAGAGTGGTCAGGCGGGCGGGTACAGGGTCAGGACAGGCAAGGGTCAAAAACCAGGAGGACGAGAAAAGAGAAACTGAAAAAAGCAGGCGCTGAGACACAACGCTGGTAGGATTGAACAAACAAGGTGAGCTGGCCACAGACAGACAGAAAACACAGGTATAAATACAGAGGGGATAGTGTGGTAGACACCTGGAGGGGGGTGGAGACAATCACAAAGACAGGTGAAACAGATCAGGGCGTGACAAATTTAGCATACAGTGGCTTGCGAAAGTATTCACCCCCATGGCTATTTTTCTATTTTGTTGCCTTACAACCTGGAATTAAAATAGATTTTTGGGGGGTTTGTATCATTTGATTTACACAACATGCCTGCCACTTTGAAGATGCAAAATATTTTTTATTGTGAAACAAACAAGAAATTAAACCAAAAAAATGAAAACTTGACCGTACATAACTATCCCCCCCCAAAGTCAATACTTTGTAGAGCCACCTTTTGCAGCAATTACAGCTGAAAGTCTCTTGGGGTATGTCTCTATAAGCTTGGCACATCTAGCCACTGGGATTTTTGCCCATTCTTCAAGGCAAAACTGCTCCAGCTCCTTCAAGTTGGATGGGTTCCGCTGGTGTACAACAATTTTTAAGTCATACCACAGATTCTCAATTGGATTGAGGTCTGGGCTTTGACTAGGCCATTCCAAGACATTTAAATGTTTCCCCTTAAACCAGTCGAGTGTTGCATTAGCAGTATGCTTAGGGTCATTGTCCTGCTGGAATGGTGAACTTCTCTCCCAGTCTCAAATCTCTGGAAGACTGTAACAGGTTTCCCTCAAGAATTTCACTGTATTTAGCGCCATCCATCATTCCTTCAGTTCTGACCAGTTTCCCAGTCCCTGCCGATGAAAAACATCCCCACAGCATGATGGGTTTGCGCCAGACATGGCGTTTTCCTTGATGGCCAAAAAGTTCAATTTACGTCTCATCTGACTAGAGTACCTTCTTCCATATGTTTGGGGAGTCTCCCACATGGCGTTTGGCAAACATCAAACGTGTTTTCTTTTTTTGTCTTTAAGCAATGGCTTTTTTCTGGCCACTCTTCCGTAAAGCCCAGCTCTGTGGAGTGTACAGTTTCATGTGGTCCTATGGACAGATACTCCCATCTCTGCTGTGGAGCTTTGCAGCTCCTTCAGGGTTAACTTTGGTCTCTTTGTTGCCTCTCGGATTAATGCCCTCCTTGCCTGGTCTGTGAGTTTTGGTGGGTGGCCCTCTCTTGGCAGGTACCAGGGTTTGTTGTGGTGCCATATTCTTTCCATTGTTTCATTAATGGATTTCATGGTGCTCCGTGTGATATTCAAAGTTTTTTATAATGTTTTATAACCCAACTCGGATCTGTACTTCTCCCCAACTCTTCCCCTGACCTGTTTGGAGAGCTCCTTGTTCTTCATGGTGTCGCTTACTTGATGGTGCCCTTGCTTAGTGGTGTTGTAGACTCTGGGGCCTTTCAGAACAGGTATATACTGTACAGTTGAAGTCGGAAGTTTACATTCACTTAGGTTGGAGTCATTAAAACTCGTTTTTCAACCTCTTTTCAAATTTCTTGTTAACAAACTATCGTTTTGGCAAGTCGGTTTGGACCTCTACTTTGTGCCGCTTGCTTGGTGGTGCCCCTTGCTTATTGGTGTTTCAGACTGTGGCGGATGAATCAGAATTAGTTGGGTAACATAGATAATTAAGATGTTTTATTTGCATAATATGCTTGTGTGAGATGCTTGTCATTAGAATGTATCCTTTTGGACTATAGTGTTGGCAATTGCACTTTTCCCTCAGCTAGGGCTCAGGCACTTAGGGCCCAGAGAGGGGAGAGGTCAGGCTTGTCTTTCACATGTCCCTGGTGGTATGCAGAATATCAGAAAGGGAAGAGGACAGAATGGAACATTGTCTTCATATGTGAATGTGTCTTTACCTATTCTTAAACCATGTGAAGGGATGGCGTGATTAATGGGGAACCAATTACTTGTCTCCACAATGTCTGTGCGCCAGTCACTCCCTCCTTTTCCCATTGGGGGGAGGTGTATGGCAGTGTCTGTAAACATTGTATGTCCTCTCTGATGTTGCACTTATGCTGGGATAGTGTATGACCTAGAGGCTAACTCCCCTCAGTGAGCTTGTCCAGGAGTGGGGTCAAGAGGGGGTTTACTTGAGATGGGAGTATCTAGAGTTAATAATTGATATATGCCATTGGATGAGTTGGTGTTTTTGTACTATGAAGTACCAGGAACGAGATTAGAACCTCGTCTGAGGGACCAAACTGAACGATAATTTATAGCGAATGTTATCTGGCTAAGGGATTCTCCTTTCTCAAGAAAAATTATTTCTTTGTGAACTGTTCCTAAGATCTGTGTTTCGTCAGTGTAAGTTGAGAGGGGTGTATCTTGGCTATAAAAGATTTTTGTACTTTTCTGTTGGTACTTTTCAATGGTTCATTAGAGATATTGCATCATTGAAAGTCAAAAAAGCTATTGCAAAGCTCTTATTAAAAATATGTAGTTTAAGTATAACTCTGACTGGTGTGTGAAGTTTGTAACTCTCCTCATTTGGTAAAGCAGAAAAATGCCACCACAAGGCTCTGGGGCCTTTCAGAACAGGTATAGACAGTATATATACTGAGATCATATGACAGATCATGTGACACTTAAATAAGGCCCACCTGTGTGCAAACTAACTAATTATGTGACTCCTGAAGGTAATTGGTTGCACCAGATCTTATTTAGAGGCTTCATAGAAAAGGGGGTGAATACATATGCACGCACCACTCCGTTTTAGATTCTTTTGAATTTTTCAAAACATGTTTTTTTATTTTATTTCACTATACCAATCTGAACTATTTTGTGTATGTCCGTTACAAGAAATCCAAATAGAAATCTATTTAAATTGCAGGTTGTAATGCAACAAAATAGGAAAAACGCCAAGGAGAATGAAACCTTTTGCAAGGCACTGTATCTAAAATCATGTCATTATGATACAAATGTCAACAAAGTCTAACATGACGTGATAATGATCTATGCTTCGGTTAAGCTACACTGTAAAATAAATCCTGTTGTTCTTACGGTAACTTACTGGCAAGCCAGTTGCCTGTAACGTTACCATAAAAAAGGAACAGTATAAACTATTGTAATGTACTGTTAAACCAATGTTTTTTGGAATTTATTATAACATATTGTACGTTTTTTACAGTAATTTACATAGCTGGCTGCCAGTAAATTACTGTAAAAACGACTATTTTTTTTACAGTGTACAGCAGACATATTCAATGGGCTGTGGCTAAATAAATTGTTAACCTATATCATTACTTCCTTGTTCAACCATCCTTTGCAATTGAACCATTTTCTTACACGAACAAAAATATATTGTTCTCCACTCAAAGCCTCTGGTCACAACTGGCAAACACACTGATGCTAGACATGAGGTAGGACCATGGTACTGTTATCCTCTAATATTAGAGACTCCTCGAGGCAGTCTGCATTGGTAGAACTGTATATAGACAGTCATAAGATCTCGTACAGAATCCCTGGGAGCAGCTGCACTCAAACATCATAAAGCCAACCAGACAACCAGAAGTCAACTGCTTTGGGCTGTGACACATGTACATTTACATACACCATAAACCCCAACGCTGCCATTGAAACAAAAGAGAAGCATTGTTCTTTAATTAAATAGCATAGTGTATCTGAGTGTGTCTTTGTTTTTCCCCACGCAGAGTGAAAGATGGTGAGTCAGAAGTGTAGTGTAGGAAATGCTTTGTTGCCCTGTTAACATACAGAGATGAAGAAGAAATGATGTCACAATATCCTTTCCTCACATACAGTGCCTTGCAAAAGTTTTCATACCCCTTGGTGTTTTTCCTATTTTGTTGCATTACAACCTGTAAATTAAATCGATTTTTATTTGGATTTCATGTAATGGGCAGACACAAAATAGTCCAAATTGGTGAAGTGAAATGCAAAAAAATTACTTATTTAAAAAAAATCTAAAAAATCTAAAAAGTCTATTCATCCACCTTTCCATGAAGCCTCTAAATAAGATCTTGTGCAACCAAATACCTTCTGAAGTAACATAATTAGTTAAGAAAAGTCCACCTGTGTGCAATCTAAGTGTCACATGATCTGTCACATGATCTCAGATGTGTGTATATACAGTGGAAGTCAAAAGTTTACATACATCTTAGTCAAATAAATTTTAACTAAATTTTTCACAATTCCCGACATGTAATCCTAGTAAAAAATTCCCTATCTTAGGTCAGTTAGGATCACCACTTCATTTTAACAATGTGAAATGTCAGAATAATAGTAGAGAATTATTTATTTCAGCTTTTAGTTCTTTCATCACATTCCCAGTGGGTCAGAAGTTTACATACACTCAATTAGTATTTGGTAGCATTGTCTTTAAATTGTTTAACGTGGGTCAAACATTTCGGGTAGCCTTCCACAAGCTTCCCACAATAAGTTGGGTGAATGTTGACCCATTCCTCCTGACCGAGCTGTTGTAACTGAGTCAGGTTTGTAGGCCTCCTTGCTTGCACACGATTTTTCAGTTCTGCCCACAAATTGTCTATGGGATTGAAGTCAGGGCTTTGTGATGGCCACTCCAATAACTTGACTTTGTTGTCCTTAAGCCATTTTGCCACAACTTTGGAAGTATGCTTGGGGTCATTGACCATTTGGAAGACCCATTTTAGACCAAGCTTTAACTTCCTGACTGATGTCTTGAGATGTTGCTTCAATATATCCACATCATTTTCCTGCCTCATGATGCCATCTATGTTGTGAAGTGCACCAGTCAAAGCACCCCCACAACATGATGCTGCCACCCCGTGCTTCACAGTTGGAATGGTGTTCTTCGGCTTGTAAGCCTCCCCATTTTCCTCCAAACATAATGAAGGTCTTAATGGCCAAACAGTTCAATTTTTGTTTCATCAGACCAGAGGACATTTCTCCAAAAAGTATGATCTTTGTCCCCATGTGCAGTTGCAAATCGTAGTCTGGCTTTTTATGGCAGTGTTGTAGCAGTGGCTTCTTCCTTGCTGAGCAGCCTTTCAGGTTGTGTCGATATAAGACTTGTTTGACCGTGGATATACAGTAGATACTTTTGTACCTGTTTCCTCAAGCATCTTCACAGGGTCCTTTGCTGTTCTTCTGGGATTGATTTGCACTTTTCGCACCAAAGTACGTTCATCTCTAGGAGACAGAACGTGTCTCCTTCCTGAGCGGTATGACGGCTGCGTGGTCCCATGGTGTTTATACTTGCGTACTATTGTTTGTACAGATGAACGTGGTACCTTTAGGTGTTTGGAAATTGCTCCCAAGGATGAACCAGAGTTTTGGAGGTCTACAATTTTTTTCAGAGGTTTTGGCCGATTTCTTTTGATTTTCCCATGATGTCAATCAAAGAGGCACTGAGTTTGAAGGTAGGCCTTGAAATACATCCACAGGTACACCTCCAATTGACTCAAATGATGTCAATTAGCCTATTAGCCTATGTCATGGCTTCTAAAGCCACAGTCAACTTAGTGTATGTACATTTCTGACACACTGGAATTGTGATACAGTGAATTACAAGTGAAATAATCTGTCTGTAAACAATTGTTGGATAAATGAATTGTGTCATGCACAAAGTAGATGTCCTAACCGACTTGACAAAACAATATAGTTTGTTAACAAGAAATTTGAGGAAAGGTTGAAAAACGAGTTTTAATGATTCCAACCTAAGCAAATGTAAACTTCCGACTTCAACTGTTTATACCTGTTCTGAAAGGCCCCAGAGTCTACAACGCCACTAAGCAAAGGCACCATCAAGCAAGTGGCACCATGTAGACCAAGGAGCTCTCCAAACAGGTCAGGGATAATGTTGTGGAGAGGTACAGATCAGAGTTGGGTTCTTACAAAAATTCATTTTTTTTCCCAAAAACTTTGAATATCACACGGAACACCATTAAGTCCTTAATAAAAAAATTGAAAGAATACGGCACCACAACAAACCTGCCAAGAGAGGGCCACCCACCAAAACTCATGGACCAGGCAAGGAGGGCATTAATCAGAGAGGCAACAAAGAGACCAAAGATAACCCTGAAGGAGCTGCAAAGCTCCACAGCGGAGATGGGAGTATCTGTCCATAGGACCACATTAAACTGTACACTCCACAGAGCTGGGCTTTATGGAAGAGTGGCTAGAAAAAGGCCATTGCTTAAAGAAAAAATAAGGAAACACGTTTGGTGTTTGCCGAAAGCCATGTGGGAGACTCCCCAAACATATGGAAGAAGGTACTCTCGTCAGATGAGACGTAAATTGAACTTTATGGCCATCAAGGAAAACGCCATGTTCGGCGCAAACCCAACACATCTCAACACCCCAAGTTTTTAATCGGCAGGGACTGGGAAACTGCTCAGAACTGAAGGAATGATGGATGGTGCTAAATACAGGGAAATTCTTGAGGGAAACCTGTTTGTCTTCCAGAGATTTGAGACTGAGACGGAGATTCACCATTCCAGCAGGACAATGACCTTATGCATACTGCTATTGTAAAACTCGAGTGGTTTAAGGGGAAACATTAAAATGTATTGGAATGGCCTAGTCAAAGCCCAGACCTCAATCCAATTGAGAATCTGTGGTATGACTTAAAGATTTTTGTAAACCAGCAGAACCCATCCAACTTGAAGGAGCTGGAGCAGTTTTGCCTTGAAGAATGGGCAAAAATCACAGTGGCTAGATGTGCCAAGCTTATAGAGACATACCCCAAGAGACTTGCAGCTTTAATTGCTGCAAAAGGTGGCTCTACAAATTATTGACTTTGGGGGGGTGAATAGTTATGCACGGTGAAGTTTTCCGTTTCATTTCTTGTTTGTTTCACATAAAAAAATATTTTGCATCTTCAAAGTGGTAGGCATGATGTGTAAATCAATTGATACAAACCCCCCCAAAATCTATTTTAATTCCAGGTTGTAAGGCAACAAAATAGGAAAATAGCCAAAGGGGTGAATACTTCCGCAAGCCACTGTATGTGGATAAAATGGCCCTGAGAAAAATGTGATGTGTCGTGCTGTCTAGAATAATTGCACTTTTAATGGCACTCTTTTGTTATGAGCAGTGGTGATGAAAATTTCTTTGACTGTCCACAGGAAATTGAAACGGAGGTTTGGGTCATTCAAATGCATCCAAAATGTTTGTACTCATCACTGCATTCCCTGTCAGAAGGTTGGTTGGCCCTCTTTGATGTCATTGCTATGTTATTATTTATGAAGCCCTTTTACTGATTTACATTTAAGTCATTTAGCAGACGCTCTTATCCAGAGCGACTTACAAATTGGTGCATTCACCTTATGATATCCAATGGAACAACCACTTTACAATAGTGCATCTAACTCTTTTAAGGGGGGGGGGGTGGGGGTTAGAAGGATTACTTTGTCCTATCCTAGGTATTCCTTAAAGAGGTGGGGTTTCAGGTGTCTCCGGAAGGTGGTGATTGACTCCGCTGACCTGGCGTCAGCGGAGTCAATCACCACAATAAATGTGTTTGTTTTTTAGGACCATGTTTTTCTTTCTGCTTGCATTTATATTTTGATGTGTGTATTTTCTGTGATTCAGGGCTCATCTGTAAAACATATCTTGGTCTCAGTATGACTCCCAATAAAATAAAGGTTAAATAAAATACAAGTATTAAAAATACATACACACAATGAGGTTAGAGGGTTTGGAGTACAGGGTCAGTCAAGGTACCGGGCCCCTGGATGAATTAAAGGGGTTAAGTGTCTTGCTCAAGGGCACTGTGGCAGTTGATGGTATCCGGTATTTAATACCAACCACCATCGTGGCTGTTGTCTCAGATGTCTGTTTACTGACATTCACACGCACTGGTGTTTGGACTGTGTGTGGACAGTAAAGGAGATTAATTAGTTGATGTTTATTCATGGTGTGTACACCATGGGAAACACAATGTCCCATGTGGATTCCACAAGTGTTAACCCTCTATGCCATCACCGATGGTCTGATAACTAATTAATTTGAAGAAGTAGAGCGCAGCCATCTCCACTGTGGTCCTATCAAATTGGGCCAGATTTGGCCAGACTACTCCGTCACATCAACAGTAGGTTTGCACCTTTTTTCTAATAGTCTATTATCTACAGTACACTGAACAAAAACATAACTGCAACATGCAACAATTTCAACAATTCTACTGAGTTATAGTTCATATAAGGAAATCAGCCAATTGGAATAAATTCATTAGGCCCTAATCTATGGATTTCACATGACTGGGAATACAGATATGCATCCGTTAGTCACAGATACCTTAAAAAAAGAGAGAGGGGCATACATCAGAAAACCAGTCAGTATCTTGTGTGACCAACATTTGCCTCATGCAGTGCGACACATCTCCTTCGCATAGAGTTGATCAGGCTGTTGAATGTTGTCCAAATCATCTTCAATGGCTGTGGGAAGTTGCAGGATATTGGCCGGAACTGGAAGACGCTGTCGTACACGTCATTCCAGAGCATCCCAAACGTGCTCAATGGGTAACATGTCTGGTGAGTACGCAGGCCATGGAAGAACTGGGAGATTTTCAGCTTCCAGGAATTGTGTACAGATCCTTGCGATATGGGGCAGTGCATTATCATGCTGGAACATTTGATGATGGCAGCGGATGAATGGCGCGATAATGGGTCTCAGGATCTCGTCGCGGTGTCTCTGTGCATTAAATTTGCCATCGATAAAATGCAATTGTGTTCGTTGTCCAAGCTTATGCCTGCTCATACCATAATGCCACTGCAACAATGGGTTACTCTGTTCACAACGTTGACGTCAGCCAACCACTCGCCCACACGATGCCATATATGTGGTGTGCAGTTGTGAGGCTGGTTGGACGTGCTGCCAAATTTTCTAAAATGACGTTGGAGCTGGCTAATGGTACAGAAATGGACACTCAATTATCTGGCAACAGCTCTGGTGGACATTCCTGCAGTGAGCATGCCATTTTCACACTCCCTCAAAACTTGAGACATCCGTGTCATTATGTTGTGTGACAAAACGGAACATTTTAGAGTGGCCTTGTATTGTCCCCAGCACAAGGTTGCCCCCCCTCCCCCCCCTTGGGTTGTGCCGTGGAGGAGATCTTTGTGGGCTATACTTGGCCTTGTCTCGGGATGGTAAGTTGGTGATTGGATTGCTTTGGCAAAGTGGGTGGGGTTACATCCTGCCTGTTTGGCTCTGTCTGGGGGTATCATCGGACGGGTCCACAGTGTCTCCCGACCCCTCCTGTCTCAGCCTCCAGTATTTATGTTGCAATAGTTTGTGTCGGCGGACGAGGGTCAGTCTGTTATATCTGGAGTATTTCTCCTGTCTTATCCGATGTCCTGTGGGAATTTAAGTATGCTATCTCTAATTCACTCTCTATTTCTTTCTCTCTCTCGGAGGACCTGAGCCCTAGGACCTTGCCTCAGGACTATCTGGCCTGATGACTCCTTGCTGTCCCCAGTCCACCTGGTCGTGCTGCTGCTCCAGTTTCAACTGTTCTGTTCAACTGTTCGGCTATGGAACCCTGACCTGTTCACCGGACGTGCTACCTGTCCCAGACCTGCTGTTTTCAACTCTCTAGAGACCGCAGGAGCGGTAGAGATACTCTGAATGATCGGCTGTGAAAAGCCAACTGACATTTACTCCTGAGCTGCTGACCTGTTGCACCCTCCACAACCACTGATTATTATTATTTGACCCTGTTGGTCATCTATTAACATTTGAACATCTTGGCCATGTTCTGTTATAATCTCCAAACGACACAGCCAGAAGAGGACTGGCCACCCCTCATAGCCTGGTTCCTCTCTAGGTTTCTTCCTAGGTTCTGGCCTTTCTAGGGAGTTTTTCCTAGCCACCGTGCTTCTACACCTGCATTGCTTGCTGTTTGGGGTTTTAGGCTGGGTTTCTCTACAGCACTTTGTGACATCAGCTGATGTAAGAAGGGCTTTATAAATAAATTTGATTGATTTATTGAAGGTGCACCCATGTAATGATCACGCCATATAATCAGCTTCTTGATATTCCACACCTGTCAGGTGGATGGATTATCTTAGCAAAGGAGAAATGTTCACTAATGGGGATGTAAACAAATTTGTGGACAACATTTGAGAGACATAAGCTTTTTCTTTGTATGGAACATTTCTGGGATCTTGTAATTCAGCTCATGAAATATGGGACCAATACATTACATGTTGCATTTATATTTTGGTTTCGTGTAGAACCTTAAAATGTTCTTCAGCTTTTTTTGGTTCCAGGTAAAACCATTTTGGGTTCCATGTAGAACCGTTTCCACAGAGGGTTCTACACGGAACACAAAAGGATTTTACATGGAACCAAAAAGGTTCTCCTATGGGGAAACCCTTTTTGAATCCTGTTTTCTAAGAGCGTAAGACAAGACATCCTTTAAAGGCATTTTTTCCCCACCTTCATTGATACAGGTAAGTCAATTAAGAACACATTTTTGTTTACAATGACGATCTGTATAATGCATGCTTTCTTCAGTTCTCTCTTCCATGAATACAACTGTGGCTACTGTTTTTTCTGACCCCCCCCCCTGGCTCCAGGTCTTGTGTCAGCCCACTAGTTTGCTGTTTGACCTTGAGATATGGAGATAAAGATAAAGTTCAAAGAGCAACACGGGGTTGCTCATCAAAGTCTTGGAGTCCGAGTCAAAGCTGCAACGAAGAAGAACGTCTCGGCTCCTTTGAGGTTATGTATGAGAACACAACATCAGATGTGTTAGACATCGAGATTAATTGCATTCATCAATAATGGATTTCCGTTTTGTCAACTGGGAAATGTAGGAAATGCTTTTGTTACCTAACAGACTCCGTTAGAGATTTCTACATACCCATCGGCTATGCAGAAAGACTGTGGAGTTTATTGTGCGAATCCTGCATTACTACCTTGACCCATCATCATCAAAATGACTAAAGAAAATCACAGAATGCCACATCAAAAACTGAGGAGTAGTGAACATTTGTTCTCTCATACTGAACTGCACACAATGTCCCTCATACATCAATCCAAATCATTTCCATGAGAAAACAACCCAATCCTGATCATATGAATTTGAATTTCATAAGCAGTGTTGTGTATTCATGGATACTAAGGGAAATTCCCCAATATTTAAAAAACAACATTGTATAAAATAATGTATCTTTGGCCTCTGTGCTTTGTCATTTTCCTATCATTCGCAAGAGCAGAGAAAGCATCTGAGAGAGCGAAACTGCGCCCCTCTGTCTCTGTATGTGAAGGCTAACTATTTGATATTGTCTGGTCAAAAATAATATTATATTGTTGCCGCCCGTAGCATTGAATACAAGGGAACCCAGCAAGCATTTGGCCTGCCTTGATAAAAGAAACTCAGTGAGCTCAACTGTGAATGGTCCTGGCGCACCAAAATAAAGTGTAAAGGGAAGCCAGTTTGGATTTGGCTTCAGACCAATTACATCACCCCAAAGCCAAATGTTATTTACAGAAAAAAACTTGATGAAATTGTGCTGGAATAGTAGAGGCACGGCCTGTTTTCTTTACGACTAGCGTTATCTCTCCATGGTTGGAAATCAATAGTTGTTTAGTAATCTGAAAATATGAACTCGCTTGACCATGCTGTAGGTCATCTAACTCTTTGTTGCATGTTTTGTGGACTTCACTGGGCAGATGTTGCTCTCCGGTTTTGTGATGAAACAAGGATGTGGTTGAATTTATTCTGCCACTGTGTCTTCTTATTGTCTTGGCCTTAGGCCTATATATCACAGTGTCAAGGCATATGAACCAACATGTTTTAGAACAAACAACGCAATCATCACAACACATAGGTTGTAATATGCCTTTTTTTGGCTTCCCCAGTGATTTGACCTATGCACCGCTACTGTCCATAAGCCAAATCAGTTGGGTGAAATACAGCTGAATTGTTTTGGATTGCATTCTTCTTTGCTGGGCAGACGGTATTGGGCATAGATTACCCAGCCATCCGTCTGTCTGGCTGGCTGGCTGGCTGGCTGGCTGGCTGGCTTAACTGCAGCAGCAGAGGACTGCTCAAGCTTATGCTGGCTCTCTAGACCCGTTGCTCTGTACCAGCGGCACAGTCTGTAGTTGAAATCCGTCTCCAAGCCAAGGAAGGATGAGGGAACGAGAGAAAATGAGACCAAGATTACAGGCTTTCTAATGAAAGTGCAAATGTGTGGAACTTTCGTCGAAATATAATTAATTATATTTGGTAATTGAACGAGCAACTATAGTACATGTGGGATGGTGTGTGCATTTGACACAGGTTTGTAACATGGAGGCTAGACTGTTAAATGTTTGATAGAGTTGGTTCACTTCCCTGAGTTAAATCCACTTTGACATAACCACGGTGTCACCACCAGTTACACAAGGTCTTAGAACCGTCCGTATTTTGACAACGACAGTTGCAATGTCAAATGTTGCCAGAAACTTTCTCGTAGCCCAATTAAGTCCAAAACAAAATGCCTTCGCTGTACCGTATATAGAGCTGGTGTTGTGTCTTTGCTGTTCTTGTGCTGTACAGGCACAGCACAATCCCTCAATCTCCTCGACAGTTACAACATTCATTTAAGTCATGATATGCCTGACCATGCAAAATATTAGACTGCACATTCTTAGCTAGCTATACATTGTTCCTAGACTCTGAAGGTGTCTGTATTGTGTTCATACTCAAATGTAACATTGCATGATTGCATGTTAAATCATAAGTAGAAAGCCTCATAATCACATTTGTAAAATTCATATTGCAACTTCAGGAATCTTTTCTTTTTTGTGTAAGAAAACGTTCTTATGCTCTTTAGTTTTTATGCCTGTAAAACTGGAACACACCCAGTCATATTATGATGGGTTCTGAAATGAATAATTCAAAACATCACAGTGCTCCTTTAATCTGTGGCCAAATTGAGAGTAGCATGTAGCTGATGACTGGGGCAGAGCTGTTATACACCTGTAGCTCCTCTGAGAGGAGAAGTTGAGAGTGAATCTTACACATATCTGACCTACATTTACAGTACAATGTTGGTAAACACAAGCAATGTGATTTGGTCTCACTCCTGTGATTTAACTCTAAAGCATTTATATCTACAGTTCCTGGTTTTAGCACAGTAGGGAAAATGCTCAATAATATATAAACGGCTTTGTCTGTAATCACAAATAGATCATATGGGGGATTGGAAATGATGCAGACAATTACATTGATGGAAGCCACAATCTATCTGCAATATTAAAGCGGATTTACCCCCCCAAAAATTATATATATATATATATATATATATGTATATATACACACACACACACACACACACACACACACACACACACACACACACACACACACACACACACACACACACACACACACACACACACACACACACACACACACACACACACACACACACACACACACAACCGGTCAAAAGTTTTAGAACACCTACTCATCCAAGGGGTTTACTTTATTTTGACTATTTTCTAATAGTGAAGACATCAAAACTATGAAATAACACATATGGAATCATGTAGTAATCAAAAAAAAGTGTTAAACAAATCAGAATACATTTTATATTTGAGATTCTTCAAATAGCCACCCTTTGCCTTGATGACAGCTTTGCACACTCTTGGCATTCTCTCAACCAGATTCATGAGGTAGTCACCTGGTTATACAGAAGATAGCCCTATTTGGTAAAAGATCAAGTCCATATTATGATGAGAACAGCTCAAATAAGCAAAGAGAAACAACAGTCCATCATTACCTTCAGACATGAAGGTCAGTCAATACGGAGAATTTCAAGAACTTTTCAAGTTTCTTCATGTGCTATGATGAAACTGGCTCTCTGCAGAGGATAAGTTCATTAGAGTTACCAGCCTCAGAAATTGCAGCCCAAATAAATGCATCACAGAGTTCAAGTAACAGACACATCAGAGGAGACTGTGTAAATCAGGCCTTCATGGTCAAATTGCTGCAAAGAAACCACTACTAAAGGACACCAATAATAAGAAGATACTTGCTTGGGCCAAGAAACATAAGCAATGGACATTAGACCGGTGGAGGAGTCCTTTGTTGTGGAGTCCAAATTGGAGATTTTTGGTTCCGACCGTCGTGTCTTTGTGAGACGCGGTGTGGGTGAACGGATGATCTCCGCATGTATATTTCCCACTCTAAAGCATGGAGGAGGAGGTGTTATTTTTTATATTTTTATTTCACCATTATTTAACCAGGTAGGCAAGTTGAGAACAAGTTCTCATTTACAATTGCGACCTGGCCAAGACAAAGCAAAGCAGTTCGACACATACAATAACACAGAGTTACACATGGAGTAAAACAAACATAATACAGTAGAAAAATAAGTCTATATACAATGTGAGCAAGTGAGGTGAGATAAGGGAGGTGAAGGCAAAAAAAAAAAAAAAAAGGCCATGGTGGCGAAGTAAATACAATATAGCAAGTAAAACACTGGAATGGTTGATTTGCAGTGGAAGAATGTGCAAAGTACAAATAGAAATAATGGGGTGCAAAGGAGCAAAATAAATACAGTAAGTAAATAAATAAATACAGTAGGGAAAGAGGTAGTTGTTTGGGCTAAATTATAGATGGGCTATGTACAGGTGCAGTAATCTGTGAGCTGCTCTGACAGCTGGTGCTTAAAGCTAGTGAGGGAGATAAGTGTTTCCAGTTTCAGAGATTTTTGTAGTTCGTTCCAGTCATTGGCAGCAGAGAACTGGAAGGAGAGGCGGCCAAAGGAAGAATTGGTTTTGGGGGTGACCAGAGAGATATACCTGCTGGAGCGCGTGCTACAGATGGGTGCTGCTATGGTGACCAGCGAGCTGAGATATGGGGAGACTTTACCTAGCAGGGTCTTGTAGATGACCTGGAGCCAGTGGGTTTGGCGACGAGTATGAAGTGAGGGCCAGCCAACGAGAGCCAACAGGTCGCAGTGGTGAGTAGTATATGGGGTTTGGTGACAAAACGGATGGCACTGTGATAGACTGCATCCAATTTATTGAGTAGGGTATTGGAGGTTATTTTGTAAATTACATCGCCAAACTCGAGGATTGGTAGGATGGTCAGTTTTACAAGGGTATGTTTGGCAGCATGATTGAAGGATGCTTTGTTGCGGAATAGGAAGCCAATTATAGATTTAACTTTGGATTGGAGATGTTTGATGTGAGTCTGGAAGGAGAGTTTACAGTCTAACCAGACACCTAGGTATTTGTAGTTGTCCACATATTCTAAGTCAGAGCCGTCCAGAGTAGTGATGTTGGACAGGCGGGCAGGTGCAGGCAGCGATCGGTTGAAGAGCATGCATTTAGTTTTACTTGTATTTAAGAGCAATTGGAGGCCACAGAAGGAGAGTTGTATGGCATTGAAGCTCACCTGGAGGGTTGTTAACACAGTGTCCAAAGAAGGGCCAGAGGTATACAGAATGGTGTCGTCTGCGTAGAGGTGGATCAGAGACTCACCAGCAGTAAGAGCGACATCATTGATGTATACAGAAAAGAGAGTCGGCCGAGAATTCAACCTTGTGGCAGCCCTATAGAGACTGCCAGAGGTCCGGACAACAGACCCTCCGATTTGACACACTGAACTCTATCAGAGAAGTAGTTGGTGAACCAGGGGAGGTAATCATTTGAGAAGCCAAGGCTATCGAGTCTGCCGATGAGGATGTGGTGATTGACAGAGTCGAAAGCCTTGGCCAGGTCAATGAATACGGCTGCACTTAACCGATGGCGGTTAAGATATCGTTTAGGACCTTGAGCATGGCTGAGGTGCACCCATGACCAGCTCTGAAACCAGATTGCATAGCGGAGAAGGTATGGTGGGATTCGAAATGGCCGGTAATCTGTTTGTTGACTTGGCTTTCGAAGACCTTAGAAATGCAGGGTAGGATAGATATAGGTCTGTAGCAGTTTGGGTCAAGAGTGTCCCCCCCTTTGAAGAGGGGGATGACCGCAGCTGCTTTCCAATCTTTGGGTATCTCAGACGACACGAAAGAGAGGTTGAACAGGCTAGTAATAGGGGTGGCAACAATTTCAGCAGATCATTTTAGAAAGAAAGGGTCCAGATTATCTAGCCCGGCTGATTTGTAGGGGTCCAGATTTTGCAGCTCTATCAGAACATCAGCTGACTGGATTTGGGAGAAGGAGAAATGGGGAAGGCTTGGCCGAGTAGCTGTGGGGGGTACAGTGCTGTTGACCGGGGTAGGGGTAGCCAGGTGGAAAGCATGGCCAGCCGTAGAAAAATGCTTATTGAAATTCTCAATTATAGTGGATTTATCAGTGGTGACAGTGTTTCCTATCTTCAGTGCAGTGGGCAGCTGGGAGGAGGTGTTCTTATTCTCCATGGACTTTACAGTGCCCCAGAACTTTTTTGAGTTTGTGTTGCAGGAAGCAAATTTCTGCTTGAAAAAGCTAGCCTTGGCTTTTCTAACTGCCTGTGTATATTGGTTTCTAGCTTCCCTGAAAAGTTGCATATCACGGGGTTATGGTGTGGGGGTGCATTGCTGGTGACACTATCTGTGATTTATTTAGAATTCAAGGCTTACTTAACCAGCATGGCTACCACAGCATTGTGCAGCGATACGCCATCCCATCTGGTTTGGGCTTAGTGGGACTATCATTTGTTTTTCAGGCTGTGTAAGTGCTATTTTACCAAGAAGCAGAGTGATCGAGTGCTGCATCAGATGACCTGGCCTCCAAAATCACCCGACCTCAACCAAATTGAGATGGTTTGGGATGAGTCGGACCGCAGAGTGAAGGAAAAACAGCCAACAAGTCCTCAGCACATGTGGGAACTCCTTCAAGACTGTTGGAAAAACAATCCAGGTGAAGCTGGTTGAGAGAATGCCGAGAGTGTGCAAAGCTGTCATCAAGGGACAGGGTGGCTATTTGAAGAATCTCAAATATAAAATATTTTTTGATTTGTTTAACACTGTTTTGGTTACTACATGATTGCATGTGTTATTTCATAGTTCATGATTGCATGTGTTATTTCATAGTTTTGATGTCTTCACTATAATTCTACAAAGTAGAAAATAGTAAAAATAAAGAAAAACCCTTGGATGAGTAGGTGTTCTAGAACTTTTGACCGGTTGTGTACTGTAAAGATAGATAGATATTGTAAATGTCATGTAATGGATATTATCTATTATCCATTATGTACTGTACATTATGTACATATTGCGATGTTAGCTTTTTAAATGTAAGAAAAGGAAGTAGATATTTACATGTATCTGTACAATTGTACATTAACAAGGCACCACACTGCATAAGTCAGTAAAGTGTATCGTAATCATTAAATTAGACTGATGTTACCCCTCTAAAAAGTAAACAATGGAAGCCTTTACTGCTTCTCAAAACCATAACATATTTTTTTCTCCTTTTCATTTTCTTTCCTGATAACCACTCAGATGCATTGTGGTATGTGGCACAGTCAACTGTATGCCACCTTTCAAATATGCAAACCACATGACATAACTACCTGTGTTCTCTAGACAACAGAACTAGGAGGGCTGACAGCTGTAGTGTTTTAACAACAAAGCGTGTGTCCTTGTGTTTCCCAGCATTACACTGGGGTGGTGTGAGACGAGGGCAGACACATACACACACCGCCATGCCAGGTGTCTGATTGATGGCACTCCTCGTCAGGTTGCAGCTTGGTCGGGACAGATTGGCACAGCGGCGACCTGGCATGTCCGACGCAGAGCACTAGGCCCCGGTGCTTTGCCGTTCGGCAAGGCAGCGCCGCTATCCGAAGGTTCCGGAAGGGGGGGGTGAGAGACACATGACCTACACGCCGTATCTGTGTCACTCGCTGCCAAGCAACGTTTAAACTCACCAGGGTGTCGTGGTGAACACGTGGATGGATGGATGGATGCACAGGCTGTCAATATTTCATTCAGTCACAGTAAAGGACTTTAAGACCCACATTTTACTACAGTGTCTTAACATACTGTATTTACACAAAACAGCAATTAAGGACATAATTACCCAGTATATTCAAAGAGCCAAATAAAATCACACTAATCAACATGCTTCTTATTCTTTGTTAGAGGATATTAACACAATCGTTTTTATTCATACATACCATATAAAGGTTTAACAATGGAACAAAAGAAGTAACTGCCACATTGTGTCGGAGAGCACAGAGCCAGAACAGTGGAAGTAGCGCGTGTACTGTGGAGTTAATAAAGCATGTGCCACAGCAACCTGGGAATGTGAACAGATGATCCCCAAGGTGCTTTTCAGAGAGGAAATACATTGCTGCCTCCAGCAGATTCTGAAGTCCCCTCGGGGCCCCAGCACACACCACAGAGGTTGTCACCAAGAAAAACGTTCAAGGAACCTTGCAGATTTTTTCCGTTTTGCTCCACATAAATCTCACCTGTGCTTTCACACCTGAGACAATGTAGGATGAAAAGAAACCTCAGTACATCAACACTATTTCTGACTCATAAGAAATGTTGTTTACGGTAAGGCAACCCTATGCTTATTTGTAAATGGTCAATATGAAAATAGCATGGTGTGAAAGGTGTCTAGAAAGTTGATTAATGACATAGTATCAGACTGTATGTTGCATTTAGTTTAGACATCACGATCACACTCCACACCCCCAGGTGGCAGTATACTCTCAAGGCTAATCCGAGGCCATTGACTGCTTGGAGTTGATCAAAGGAAGAGTGTGGCCAGCCTTCACGCTTTTTTGGGGGGCTTGGGACATCAGGATGCCAAGTTGAGATGAGAGAGATGGTTGTTTGGTTTGCTCCTACATATGGAGACCGGATGCAGGGCTGTGCCGGTCATGGCATTTTGTTAGCCGGTTATTGTCATGCAAATGAGCGCTGGTCTCATGGTAATTGACCGTGAATTAACATAAACATGTTTAACATGTCCAGGCCGCCACACATTCAAGCCGCATATGCTGCCTTCGGAACATGTACATTTTAAAAAGTCTAATAAAATCAATTTAATACACACCATCAAAATAAATCCATTATTTATTTTAGGCAGGTATAAGGAAACATTGTGATATGAGGAAAATATATTTCAGAGGAACAGAATATGAGTTGGCTTATGTTGTGTTATCTGGCTATGCGCCATTTATAGTAGGCTAGCAGACAAGATATGCTTATAAGTCCAATGCCATCGTTTTATATTCATTAATTTGATAGTAGCAAGAATACAATCGAACTTAGCCAAATAGAATAGAAAGGATATTTTTCCCATTATGTAGCAAGTGCTCAGATGAAGTGGCTATGTTGAGCATTTTAGTGATCATTTGAAACAGGTCCTATACACAACCTTTTAGAGGTGATTTGGCAACTTTAGTTGTGAATGATACAAACCTTAGAATGTTTTAGAAATCAGAACATATATGGGCTGCATGATGCGACTATAGGCTATTGATTTGAGAAAGTCGCCCCCCCCCCAAAAAAGCGTGTGCTCTGTTCCTTGCCTCAGGCTGCACACGCTGTACTCTCATCAAGTGATCATATATTCACCCAATCGGACTATTCTCAATTTGATCTTTAGTAATGTGAAAGTTGTTTCGATTTAGAATGGCCCATTATCAAATGGGCAGGAACAGAGGCAGGGGAAAAAATGAATGTAATCCGTAGGCACTCGAATATCTAATGGAGGGCGCTTTCCCGCAGTTAGTTTTTCAATCACGCTGGATAGACTACTCCGGCAATATAGCGGAGCACGTGCTTAATATTAGCAGCTGAGAAACAAATAGTTTAGCAGCTGGGGTCCTCCTTTTAATGGCAACCATCGGAACTCTGCTTTCACATGGGATTGCATATAGAAATGTCTGGGCTTTTAAGAACAGGTATTTCACTCCACATATCAACCACTGTTTAAGGAGCATGCAGCCTCTCGCTGTGAGACAGGGGATATTCCTCCTAAATGATGTATGCCACGGGCTCCCCAACTCTGTTCCTGCAGCTTTCCAGCGCTTCATTTGGGAAACCAAGTGAAATCTGTGCAGGAACATCGATAGTAACATGTTAGGGAGTGGACGTTATTCATAACAAGGGTTACATGGAGACCTTTTGAAATGAAAATGGATGGGCCTCCTTTCAGCAAAATATATTTTAGCGCCAAAAAAAATTAAAAGTGACCCTCCCCTATACCCCAAATAATAATTAAAACAAAGTGGATAGCAGAGAACATGTCCAACATTTACCGTCACTTGTTGGACAGACCAGAGCCTTAGATATGCAGTTTTAGAAACTGTAAGCATTACATGGCAACCCTGGAACTTTGATAGCGCACAGGGCTGGGAGCCAGAAGGTTGTTCGTTCGCAGACCACCATGCACTAGAGAGATACATTTATAGAAAAGGCATTGCGGGAATTTATCGTATTTGCAGGTGTGAGATTTTTTTTGCCTTTTATAAACATTTCATGCTATTCCACATGGTTGAACATATTAGCGGGATCTTTTTTTAATACCACACAAATAACAGAAATGACAGGCTAAGAATGGATAGAGAGACATGCCTATATTGTTCATCTTATCATATTTCTCCAATGCCAAATCAGTGTGTCTTGTTTGAAAAGAAACTGTCCCTGTTTGCAAATAATTCACGTCATTAGGAATCTGAGCATGGTACTTTCATAAAAGTTAGGCCTACTTTTCCACCCCAGACATAGTAAGCCTACCAACACAGAAAAATGTAAGCTTTAATTAACTGCTGGCTACTCTTCTTCCTTGGCTTAACCCAACGAAAGAAGGTCACAAGTCTTTCCCTAAAAGCTGTCTGGGTTTAAGTGTCTTCTATTGTACAGAAAGTGAATAGCTTAATCAATTGATAGTGACAGAGTTAGATACTTCCCAAGCAAAGTAACCTCTGAATGTCATAGGAACAAAACAATGATATCCCCATATGCAACGGGGTCATGCTCCAAAACAAAGCCCTTTTGTTGTTAGTAATTCAAGTCTAATTAAAATTAAGACTGTTTAAATGAATTTGCCTACTTTCAGCACCTTGAGCTGTCCATTTCCGATTGTTTGTGCTGCGGCTGCTGCTCCGAGTTTCAGCATCACAATGTAAGTTGGTCGAATATGGCTTATTGTGAGGTAAAAAAAACTCAGATGAATACATCATGTAAAAGAAACATATCGTTTTTAATAAAAATCAATTATAGTAGTAGCCAGCTGTCAAAGTTGAACTCCGGTCATCCTTCTCATCTTCGTGCTCTCCTTCTCAAACTGAATATAGCTGCAGGCTAGTCTGCGCGCAATCTTTTTTGGACTAGGCCTGATCAACCCACCAAAAGATCTGAAGAAACCTTTGACTCTCCTCCTGGACTGCCACCGTAGCCCTACACAGCAGCCATTGGTTAAGCAGCACACAACATATGGGATCAGCAAAAGCAGAGCAGGCCGAGGGTTCAGCATTGGAATATCCACCGCAGTGTGTAATGCAGCCTAGTTTTATTTACACCATCCCAGCTTCTATCTAGGAAATATAACTTCGCTCCGTGCTTCTCTGAGAATGCACTTCATAGCATATAGACTGTGGATCATTTGATTGAGCCCACACTAAAATAGCCTGTAGGCACAATTAATATTGCGCGCCCAGCGGAGAATCAGAGATGAGGGTGGGCATCTGGCACATCAATATATAATATATAGGCCAATATACAGTACAAGCAACTCATTCTAAAACACTGAGAAATATTGACAGCTCATAAATGACAAATTACATGACCCTCCCCTGGACTGATATTGAAAAAGCATGACCCTCTCCATTTTCCTCCAGGTAACCATTCTGTGCATGTTGATCCTACCCTTATCACCACGAAACGTATTTCATTGAACTGTTGACATCCCCTCTCTCTGCAAACCCAAGAAAGGAATGGAGGAGAGAGAGGCGGAGATGGTAACACATGGTGAGAGTTTCTGTAGCTAAAGGGGGTGTCAACCTATTCATCCCTTTTACCAGGCTATTCAAAATCAAATACAAAATGCACTGACTCCGTAAGCCACCCTGCCAATCAATGAACCAACAGCATCGCCAAGGCTTATATATTCTCTGCCAGACTCATGGATAGAACGTTTGGAGCGTGGCGTAACGTAACCAGTCCATCCAGTATACATAATAAATCAGTCCACACTTAAAGGCCATTAGTAGAATTTGTTTCATGTTAGAGTACAGGCTAGACCAATTATGTACGAAATACATATTAAAACTATGTAGAATTTTTTTTATTCTGCAATGTGCAATAAGTGGTAGGCTATTAGGCTAGGTATTGTATAACAGGGCAATCATTATTAAAAAAAAAAAATTATTATCGTACTTGGGCTCATATATAGGGCCTATGCATATGTATACGCTCTTATACGCATATGGGTGTTTTTGAATTAATCATCACCTTAGAAAGTGCTGTCAATTTCGTTGTGTTTGGCTTTGAAACAGCATCCACAATTACCATGTTTTCCACTCAATTTCAACCTGTTGTTGAAACTTATCATTACAGTGAGGTGAGCTTTAAAATCATCATACTGTTTTGATGATAAGTGCTTGATGGGATTTTCGATAGCATTTGCATTGACATCAGAGCGGTTAGAGGGACAATAGAGCGCAGAGTACTTCCAACGCATGTCCAGAGTGATTTTACTGTGACTCAAAGGTAACATGGAATTTGACTGCGGTCATGACTCATGACTGCTGATGTGGCAATATGGTCACCGCACCCAAAAATCACGGGGGCTAGGCCCCATGGCAGTAAACTGGAGAATTTAGCATTTTTCAAACACCTGCACAGTTATTTCTTGCAATCATTATACTTAAGTCTATGATTATTTTTCTCAACATTGCCGGTCTGCTAACCTGGCAACCCACATTATGCACACCTGGACTTCATCATTACCTTTGATACGGAATACCAGGAGGTGTACACAAAGCACACGCGGACCAACTGGCAAGTGTCTTTGCTGACATTTTCAACCTCTCCCTGACCGAGTCTGTAATACCTACACAAACAGATCACCATACTCCCTGTGCCCAAGAAAGCAAAGGTAACCTGCCAAAATGATTACCTCGCCGTAGCACTCACGTCGGTAGCCATGAAGTGCTTTGAAAGGCTGGTCATGGCTCACATTAACACCATCATGCCGGAAACCCTAGACCCACTCCAATTCGCATACCGCCCCAACAGATCCACAGATGACGCAATCTCAATCGCACTCCACACTGCCCTTTCCTACCTGGACAACAGGAACACCTATGTGAGAATGCTGTTCGTTGACTACAGCTCAGCGTTCAACACCATAGTGCCCTCAAAGCTCGTCACTAAGCTAAGGTCCCTGGGACTAAACACTTCCCTCTGCAAACTGGATCCTGGACCTCCATGATGGACCGCCCCCAGGTGGTAGGTAGGGTAGGCAACAACACATCTGCCACGCTGATCCTCAAAACTGGGGCCCCTCCTGTAAGTCCTTAGTCCCTCCTGATGAACTGAAGGGATTTATGTGATCCTTCCTTAACCCAAAAAGAAGTTCCACCAAGGCGACTACTTCAACATGGGGAAAGTCCTCAATGGCGCTGATTAAACAGGCTTTTGGGAACTAGAGTCCTCTATCTCTATGTGTTGGACTCAAGTCCCTTTGATGGACCTTTTTATTAGTTGTGTGTACTTAACATCACCTCAACTATAAACAACTGTTCTACCAAACAGCACTGTAGCTGGGTGGTGGCCATCTTAGACTTTCATATCACAGAGAAATACTTTTTTTATTTACAAAAGATAAACTTATTGTGTGCCGTTTTAATAGAATCCCACGGCGGTATTTTGCATTGCACATTTACCTGAATGACAACAACACTTCCTGAGCTAATGGGAACTAGGTGGGAACAAAATACAAGTTGGCTCGTATTGCTATGTTACATAAAAAGCCTCAGTGGAAATCTGTAAACTGCAAACAGTAAGTTTATCTTTTGTATTTATAAAGTTATTTTTGAGTGTTAAGGTTCCTAAAACCGTATCGCAAGCAAGGATCAATTTGTTTCTAGATAGTGTTTCACACTTGAATAATCCCCTCAGCTAATCAAAAGGGACGTGGAATGTATTGGAGTCGTAATAAGGGCAAAGAAAACACTTGCTTTTGTACACGTTGTACATAAATCCATACTATATACAGTATCATCGTCACAGGAGATTGGTGGCAGCGTAATTGGGGAGGACGGGCTCATAGTAATGGCTAGAACAGAATAAATGGAATGGCAATCAAACTCATGGTTTCCATGGTTTCCATGCATTTGATACTATTCCATTGACTCCATTCCAGCCATTATTGTGAGCCGTCCTCCCCTCAGTAGCCTCCTGTGTCATAGCTAATCGACCTTGAAATCATCCAACTTTTCTGTACACAACCAACGCGAATACTACAATATCCTTTTAACTTCAGCCTATTTAAGTGTTATTTATGTCTACTTTCCGTGCTCAAACTGCACCCCCCCCAGTATGATAATTCAGAGCATAATGTAACTGTGAGTCTTCCCTAGCTACTCTCTCATTTGTGATGTATTGATCTGATTCTGTATGGGCCAAACCTATTCACTATTCATCCCAATGGGGAACCCTTATAAACATGTTTAGCAAGCTGAAACTTGCAAAGGCTACCACTTCAAAATCCTAGCACCACCCAGCTTAACATTTTCCATCTGTACGTGGGAAGCATTTCTAGAAACAAAAAAGTGGTTATTTTAGCATACTTTTGAAGTAATTTGACAGTTTCAAGGATTCCCGCATAACATTTTGTTGCATGCTGAGGAGTTCTTGAACAGATTTCATCTGAACATTGGATATAACCTCAGGGGTCCATCCTTCACTTTGGTCTTGGTTGTCTCTGTGTTCCCTCGTGAATTCTCAAAGAACAATCCAAAATTAAAATGCTACTTGCCAAAAATAGTATGTATTATTGCTGTGAGAGTGTGAGGGAAATTGTGATTGGTTTTCTCTTAAAGAGAAAGTGACACTAGGTAACGCAAGCCATTCGTTTTTCTACAGATTCACTTCTATACACAAAAGTGGCGTTTCATTTGTACCAATTTAATTTGAATAAACTTGTCATATTTCAATATGGAATGCATAGTGCAAGAGAGATATGAATCATAACTAATCAAATTGCACGCACATAATTGTGAGATTCCCAACAGCACATTGATATTGAACAGTGATAATGCTTATCTAAATAAAACACAACGTTATTGATTGAAGTCTAGTACATATAGACTGTGTTTTGTCTTTCCATGTGCACAGAAGGATGATCATCTACAGTTCTGGTGATGAATTGGGTCCTTTTTAGTAGAGATGAGTGCAGATTACTATGATGTATGAAGTAACAACCCATGTCTGCATTCTCTATCACTTAAAGCTACCTGGATGTCCCCCTTGCATTAGTCAGTGTGTCACCGGTTGCGACCTGCACATAATTGCAAATTAAATTCTGATTATGAAAAGAGTGTCTATGAATCACTTGGTTGGCTCGACCTGCAGAACCAATGGGAAAATCAATTCTGGCAATTCAACCACGGTTATTGATTTGTGAGTAGTAATGAAAAAGCATACAGTCATGGATACTCTGGGACCAAAGTTGCTGGTCAGGACTAAGCATTAGCCGAGAGGGGAATGACAGTGTTAGCTAGCCCACTCTTAATCAGGTCAAATGATACTTGTCAGGAGCTGGAGAGGGGAGCGAAAGCGTGGGGTAGGATACGGTCTATAAGGTCATATTTCCTGCTTTCAATATGAGCCGTGTCCTGGTTTTGCAGAAGATGGATCAAAACATAGCATAGCCACTCTTGGGCTCTCAGATGGCAGCAAAGAACTCTGACCACAGAAAGCACTCCCCACAACAGTCTATTAGTTCATATTTCCTGCTCGCAGTATGAGTTGTGTCCTATCCTGTTTTGTAGAAGGAAGAACATAGCATAGCCCCTCGACAGGTCTTGATGCCAGTTACAGCATTCTGACTATAGCCAGGGCTCTCCTAGCCTTCAAATCCTGACCGGATCACTCTAACATGCCGCTGAATTCAGTGTGGATTTCCAGGCTAGCACTTGCCACTTGGCATAACAGTACAACCTTTCTACTGCTGTTGATTGTGCTTTCTCAAAATGGCAGGAGTGAGATGTAGGGAATAATGTGCAGGAAGAACCATCTGTTGCTCTAAACCGTCATACTGGTGGTGGTGATGATACTGAAAGAGAGTGAGTGGGAGAGAGCCTCTGACACAATTACAGTGTAATAGAGTGCTACATTATTGCCAGGATTTTGGGCACCCTGTGAACTGAAGTGTGTTAGGTACCTCTCAGCTGGGAGGATGGTTTGATCCCGATAATGTTTACTCACTGATATAACTGTCACACCCTGATCAGTTTCACCTGTCCTCGTTATTGTCTCCACCCTCTCCAGGTGTCGCTTGTTATCCCCAGTGTATTTATCTCCGTGTTTCCGGTCTCTCTGTGCCAGTTTGTCTTGTATGTTTCCAAGTCAACCAGCGGTTTTCCCGTTCTCCTGCTGTTTGCATTCACCTTTTTCTAGTCCTCCCGGTTTTGACCTTTGCCTGTTTCTGGAATTTGTCCCCGCTTGCCTGACCATTCTACCTGCCTTGACCACGAGCCTGTCTGCCACTTTGTACCTCCTGGACTCTGATCTGGTTTTGACCTTTTTGCCTGTCCACGACCATTCTCTTGCCTACTCCTTTTGGATTAATAAACATTGTAAGACTCTAACCATCTGCCTCCTGTGTCTGCATTTGGGTCTCGCCTTGTGCCTTGATAATAACAATGCGTTATGTAACATCATAGGTCCTCCCTGTGTTGTTGGGAAGGATAGTGAGTTACAATTGAGTTGTATCATGTAATAATATGCCATGAGATATCTATTACGCATTTGCTTATTCATTATTTGCAAACATATGCACATTTGCAATCATGTGACGTTATTTTCCATGAATTGATTTCAATTGCTTACAACGTAAGCTAACAATTGATATTGTCACAAATGGCCATGCCATATTTCAAATCTGAATCATTGCTGTGGTTTGATCAACTACGCTCATGTGATGCGATGAATAACCATGTCCAAGACCTGAAAACGTGTTAACTATGATAGCTAATGCCTAGGCGTTACCTCTGTGGGCTAATGCAGTTGTCAGTTGCATGTAATACCCAGGTTGCATACCCAACTTGTCACAACATTTTAGATTTAACACTGTCATGTTTAAAACAGAACTGTGATTGACATTACGGTAACTAGTCCTGTTCACTGCTTTTCTTTAAAACACCTCAAGGCATTAGCTACAGTATTTATAGATTGGAACAGAGCAATTATATGACAGACTATATAGCTGTATGGATTTCTCCTTGTTGTGGAGGAGCAGTCACGGTTATTTGGAGATACGTAGGTAGTTTGATGTGGAGCAGATGGATATTGTGGCTTTCCTTCATTTTCTCATCTCCCGACACCTGAGTTGCAAACTTTGTTTGCCACGGCTAAAGTGAATTTGCTTTCACTGGCATTAGAAACCATCTTTGATTATTATGTTTTGTTATTGCACTTTTTTTTGGGCCATTCTGGCTTTGCTCTGTCCACATTTATTGCCTCCTAATGGCTATTTTTTGTGTATTTGGCTACAATGTTATGTGTCCATACAAGTTGTCATTTGAACCCCCTCATAAAACACAACAGTGTTACGACCATAGGCGCTGTATGATCTGTGAGTAAGTGGATTGGCTCGTTGTTTCCACTGCCATTGCTGTATTGACCTGTCCTCTACCACGCATTTCAAATGAACGCAACATAACTGACGGAAGGTATGAGGCACATTCAACAACTTTTTGCTTAGATGTCACTCAATTGCCTATTATCAAGTAAGCTTTTAATGTTGTAGAAGGTAAAAGGATTGGACTAAACAGGGGGATTGAATATGCATTACAGAATCCCTATTCTCCATATGTCTTTGCACTGCTATCTCGTGGGCAGTAATGCATTTACTCCATATTGACACCGTCAACACAGACACGCCATTTTCACATCTGTAACGTGTCGCAATTGCAATTCCTTGTTTTTTTTTATGTGCAGGACATGTTAGTTTCAATAATTTTTTTGAATAACACATCACCTATCCCTCATGCTTCGGTTCCCTTTCTTTGACATTCCATCTTGTGTCGCTCCGGCTCTGACATAAATCATAGCTCTAGCGACATGACAGCTGAAGGTGAAATCAAAATGGCTCCTGGAGAATATTCTCCCCTACCTCCGATTTTACAGAGATGGATTATAGTGAACCCTAACCTGAAATCTCAATAGCCTTAGGCCAATAGGATATTTCCCATTGTTTGTGGATATGTGTGCCGTACTTTTACCTCTGCTGTGTAGTTAGAACCTGCTTGTGCTATATATAGTAGTATATATAGTATGACGTCATCTGATTAATCAAACTTTGTGGTAGAATTTTCTTGAAACAATCTTAGACCTTTTTGACTGCAGAATAAAAAATAAAAAAATTATTTTTTTACACATGTAGACAATGGTATGCTGAAGATACTGAATATGAGGTTACAATTGTTTAATGCCCTCTTTTTTAAAACATTCCGTTCTTGATTCCTCGAGCACTGTGTACTAATGTCAATTATGCACCTTGATCATGTCGGTATAATTTTGTACTTGATCCGTCTGTCTGTCTATCTGTCTGTCTGTCTGACCAGACTTGGCGCTTAGGTGAGCAACAGCTTGCTGCACTGCTGTAAGGCTGCCGGTATTACACTGCATCATTTATTTCCCTTTTACACCGACCAACGGACCACCATAACCATAGCAACCTGTGCTACAGTACATGGGGCTGCGTTACATTGCTGTTTGGTAGTGTGCCTCAAACAAACAATCCTAATGACTTAGTATTCGGAGGAGCAGAAAAGCAGAATGCTGAGCTGTAGATGGTACTAGTTAAGCCGATGCACCTGTAGTAACTACTCCACAACACTGTCTTTGTGCCGGTAACAGTCAGAGAGAGGTGAGGCCTCAGCAATTCTGCTCAGAGCCTTCTGGTGCACTTAGAACCCTGGCCATTAAGGACAGAGTAGAGAAAGCTTTTTCTACATAACTACATAACTACATTCCTAGAACTTCTCTTGCTCTTACGGGCACTAGCTGTTGCCAGGGTGAGAGACAGTTTGGCCTGTCACATATTTAACAGGGGAGACTGACAGAGAGTGGAGGACTGACAGAGAGTGGAGGAAAGAGAGGGGCAGAGAGAGAGAATGTGTGTGTGTGTGTGTGTGTGTGTGTGTGTGTGTGTGTGTGTGTGTGTGTGTGTGTGTGTGTGTGTGTGTGTGTGTGTGTGTGTGTGTGTGTGTGTGTGTGTGTGTGTGTGTGTGTGTGTGTGTGTGTGTCTCTGGCCTGACAGGTGATCACCAGGGTGATGATGCATGGGTCTGAGCAGCAAATGTCAATGGTAAGCTAGCTTCTGCCTCTGAGACAGCTACGTGGACAGGGTTGGACAAACTCAAACTGAACTGTTCACCTCTCTCACTGGCCATTGGGATGCATGTACAGATACAGTGTACTGTATATGCAGGACTCGAGGAGAGCTCAGACGCCACGATGGAGCGATTATAGCCTTATATGGACATCTTAGAGACGGCTGCTATTGTAAAGTGACAGGTGCCTCTCAATGGATGACAATTTATTTAATTGAAAGCAAAGCGGACATTTTTCATAAACGTCTCTTTATCTCTCTCGTCATTCAGAAAAACTGTTCTGCCCTACGTTATATCAGGGAAATGACTGATTGAACTCCTATACTTGAACTGCACTTGATTGAGATTACTGGCGCAATGGAACCAATGGAATATTCCCAAAAGTGCAAGCTATGTCTGCCAATCTGGCACTCCTGGCAGGCTGTTTTTGAAAGAAAACAAATATTATTTGAACCCAGTTCTGATATCCAAATGACCAGTTAAACTGTTAAACTATCTGTCCTGTTGCTTTCCTATTGGCTGAGGACTCAGTCTGTCCACATCTGTCACGTTCCTGACCTTATTTCCTTTGTTTAGTCTTTGTTTAGTTGGTCAGGACGTGAGCTGGGTGGGCATTCTATGTTTTGTGTTTCTATGTTGGGTTTGTTGTTTGGCCTAATATGGTTCTCAATCAGAGGCAGGTGTTTGTCATTGTCTCTGATTGGGAACCATATTAAGGTAGCCTGTTTGCACTGTTGGTTTGTGGGTGATTGTTTTCTGTCTTTGTGTTCTGCACCAGATAGGACTGTTTTCGGTTTTCACATTTATTGTTTTGTAGCTTGTAGTGTTCACGTTATTATTCTTTATTAAACATGTTGAACACTAGCCGCGCTGGGTTTTGGTCCTCTCCTTCATCCCAGGAAGAAAGCCGTTACAACATCATAATACCTTGCCCTATTCTTTCGTTTTTTATGACATTGTTCTCTAAATGAGGGCACATCCCCCAATAAGCCTTTATCATCCAAAAACAACCCAGAATAAGGAATCTATCTGCATATAATATGAATCGTTATTATGGGCGTACTCGGTTGAAGCTCTATCGATCTCGCCACAATTGCATTCCCGACCACCTCCCCTCAGGAGAAGAGCTAGCAATTAGAGAGGACAGGAGACACCGAGGCATCTTGTCGCTCAATAAAACTCTCTCTCCTCTTGTTCATTAAAAATCATAGCAGGTCTTAAGTGAACAAAATCAGTTGTTTTTTTTCTGCCCCAAAGGTAGGTCATGATCAACTTTATGTTTGACTAATTAAACAGCATTAGTCAAACATTGTCCACTTTAGGTCATTTTCTCATCTTCTCCTGGATTTGTCGTTATTATTACAGACGGCCTGACGACACCAGGGGAAAAGGAGGAGGAGAATGGAGATAAAACCTTTGCTGTGCAGCAGTTTTAACCTTTCAATTCTGGACAACGGCAGGTCTGGGACCAGGGTTTTGTTTTGGATATAACTTCATAGCCTTTGAGGCTTTGGCATAACTTTGTTTTATCTGCAGCACAGATCACAGTTGTTGAGAGGCTATGGTAGCATTGTATTTGTCTAGCTTTTGTTATGCATTGTATTGGGTATCTTTATTGTTATTGTTGTTATTGTGTAGACTTTACCGTGAAGTGCTTACTTACAAGCCCTTAACCAACAGTGCAGTTCAAGAAGAGTTAAGAAAATATTTACCAAGTAGACTAAAATAAAAAGTAGTAATAAAAAGTAACACAATAAGAATAACAATAACGAGGCGAAATACAGGGGGCACCGGAACCGAGTCAGTGTGCGGGGTTACAGGTTAGTTGAGGTAATTTGTACATGTAGGTGGGGGTGAAGTGACTACGCATAGATAATAACCAGTGAGTATCAGCAGTGTACAAAAAGGGAGGGGGGGGTGTCAATGTAAATTGCCTGGTGGCGATTTTATTCATTGTTCAGCAGTCTTATTGCTTGGGCATAGAAGCTGTTGAGGAGCCTTTTGGTCCTAGACTTGGCGCTCCGGTACCGCTTGCCGTGCGGTAGCAGAGAAGACAGTCTATAACTTGGGTGACTGGAGTTTCTAACAATTTTATGGGCTTTCCTCATATTCCAGTCTGTGCTAGCAAAACAGTCCTGTAGTGTAGCATCCGTGTCATCTGACCACTTCCGTATTGAGCGAGTCACTGGTACGTCCTGCTTTAGTTTTTGCTTGTAAGCAGGAATCAGGAGGATAGAATTATGGTCAGATTTGCCAAATGGAGGGCGGGGGAGAGCTTTGTATGCATCTCTGTGTGTGGAGTAAAGATGGTCTATGATTTATTTTTCTCTGGTTGCAAATGTGAAATTAGGTCAAACTGATTTAAGTTTGCCAGCATTAAAGTCCACGGCCACTAGGAGCGCTGCTTCTGCGTGAGCATTTTCCTATTTGCTTATGGCCTTATAGAGTTGGTTGAGAGCAGTCATGGTGCCAGCTTCGTTCTGTGGTGGTAAATAGACGGCTACAAATAATATAGATGAGAACTCTCTTGGTAGATAGTGTGGTCTACAGATTATCATAAGGTACTCTACCTCAGGCGAGTAATACCTCGAGACTTCTTTAATATTAGACATTGCGCACCAGCTGTTATTGACAAATAGACACACACCCCCACCCCTTGTCTTACCAGAGGTATTGTCTCTGTTCTGCCGGTGCATAGAAAATCCCGCTAGCTCTATATTGTCCATATCTTCATTCAGCCACGTCTCGGTGAAACATAAGATGTTACAGTTTTTAATGTCCCGTTGGAGGGATAATCTTAATCGTAGGTCAACAATGTTATTTTCCAATGATTGCATGTTAGCAAAAAGAACAGATGGCAATGGGAGTTTACTTGCTCGCCTACGGATTCTCATAAGAGACGGTAGCAGCAACATTATGTACACATTAAGTTAAAAAAATAAGTTACACAAAATGCAAAAAAACCGAACAAAATTGCACAATTGGTTGGGAGAATGTAAAACGTCAGCCATGTTCTCTGGCGCCATCTCCACCATGTAGACATAATGCAACAAAAAAAACAAGATAGAGGAAACCACAACCGTGTCCAAAGCTCTAGCAATCCATTTCATCTGTTGGGCAGCATTCACGTACTACTACAGCCCTCTTCAGACTCCCCCCCCCCCCCCCCCCTCCCTCCAATCCCTCGCTCCCTCCTCTTTTCCCTGAACACAAAGCCAAGACTCAGAAGGGAAAGGAACAGATTAGCCTCCCCCTGCCTCTCGCTCACACCGCTCACACCCGTGGAGTGTGCCTTCCAGGGTGGCTCGCTGAGGGAAGAGGTAGGGAGAGCCGGGTAGCAGAAAATAACCCTCTGGTACAACGTCAGCAGAGGCGTGTGGTGCATTGTCAATGGCGTGTCTACTCGCGACTCTGTCTCACACAAGCTGTGTGTGAAGCCTGCTTAGTCGTCTTGCAGGGGGGCGAAGCATGGCGATATTAGACAGATTTAAAGATGGTTGTGCAGCATGACCTATTGTTTTTAAGATGCTCCCTGTTGGGCTGCAGTGGCAAATAATGTGCTACTATGACACATACCTTTGGATTTCATTCATTTATATTAGATTATTGATTTTCCTCTCTTTTCTCTCTGTTTCCCGTTATCCCTCTCTCTCTATCTTGCGCTTGCTATCCCTCTCTTTTCTATATCTTTTTCTCTACCTTTCTCTCACTCTTTCTGTCTGTCTCTATCCCACTGTCGTGGATCTGTCTGTCTGTCTCTACCCCACTGTCGCTGGTTCTGTCTGTCTGTCTCTACCCCACTGTTCGCTGGATCTGTCTGTCTGTCTCTACCCAACTGTCGCTGGTTCTGTCTGTCTGTCTCTGTCCCACTGTCGCTGGTTCTGTCTGTCTGTCTTTACCACACTGTCGCTGGTTCTGTCTGTCTGTCTCTACCCCACTGTCGCTGGTTCTGTCTGTCTGTCTCTACCCCACTGTCGCTGGTTCTGTCTGTCTGTCTCTACCCCACTGTCGCTCGTTCTGTCTGTCTCTACCCCACTGTCGCTGGTTCTGTCTGTCTCTACCCCACTGTCGCTGGTTCTGTCTGTCTGTCTGTCTCTACCCCATTGTTGCTGGTTCTGTCTGTCTCTACCCCACTGTCGTTGGTTCTGTCTGTCTCTACCCCACTGTCGCTGGTTCTGTCTCTCTCTACCCCACTGTCGCTGGTTCTGTCTTTCTGTCTGTGTCCCACTGTCGCTGGTTCTGTCTGTCTCTATCCCACTGTCGCTCGTTCTGTCTGTCTCTACCCCACTGTCGCTGGTTCTGTCTGTCTCTATCCCACTGTCGCTGGTTCTGTCTGTCTGTCTCTACCCCATTGTCGTTGGTTCTGTCTGTTTCTACCCCACTGTCGTTGGTTCTGTCTGTCTCTACCCCACTGTCGCTGGTTCTGTCTCTCTCTACCCCACTGTCGCTGGTTCTGTCTGTCTGTCTCTGTCCCACTGTCGCTGGTTCTGTCTGTCTCTATCCCACTGTCGCTGGTTCTGTCTGTCTGTCTCTACCACACTCTCGCTGGTTCTGTCTGTCTCTGTCGCTGGTTCTGTCTGTCTGTCTCTATCCCACTGTCGCTGGTTCTGTCTTTCTCTACCCCACTGTCGCTGGTTCTGTCTGTCTCTACCCCACTGTCGCTGGTTCTGTCTGTCTGTCTCTGTCCCACTGTCGCTGGTTCTGTCTGTCTCTACCCCACTGTTGCTGGTTCTGTCTGTCTCTACCACACTGTCGCTGGTTCTGTCTGTCTCTATCCCACTGTCGCTGGTTCTGTCTGTCTCTACCCCACTGTCGCTGGTTCTGTCTGTCTCTACCCCACTGGTTCTGTCTGTCTGTCTCTGTCCCACTGTCGCTGGTTCTGTCTGTCTCTACCCCACTGTCGCTGGTTCTGTCTGTCTGTCTGTCTCTACCCCACTGTCGCTGGTTCTGTCTGTCTCTACCCCACTGTCGCTGGATCTATCTGTCTGTCTATACCCCACTGTCGCTGGTTCTGTCTGTCTGTCTCTACTCCACTGGTTCTGTCTGTCTGTCTCTGTCCCAATGTCGCTGGTTCAGTCTGTCTCTACCCCACTATTGCTGGTTCTGTCTGTCTCTACCCCACTGTCGCTGGTTCTGTCTGTCTCTACCCCACTGTCACTGGTTCTGTCTGTCTCTACCCCACTGTCGCTGGTTCTGTCTGTCTCTACCCCACTGTCGCTGGTTCTGTCTGTCTGTCTCTACCCCACTGTCGCTGGATCTGTCTGTGTCTATCCCACTGTCGCTGGTTCTGTCTGTCTGTCTCTACCCCATTGTCGCTGGTTCTGTCTGTCTCTACCCCACTGTCGCTGGTTCTGTCTGTCTCTACCCCACTGTCGCTGGTTCTGTCTCTCTCTACCCCACTGTCGCTGGTTCTGTCTGTCTGTCTCTGTCCCACTGTCGCTGGTTCTGTCTGTTTATCTCTTTCCCACTGTCGCTGGTTCTGTCTCTCTCTACCCCACTGTCGCTGGTTCTGTCTGTCTGTCTCTACCCCACTGTCGCTGGTTCTGTCTGTCTGTCTCTACCCCACTGTCGCTCATTCTGTCTGTCTGTCTCTACCCCACTGTCGCTGGTTCTGTCTGTCTCTAACCCACTGTCGCTGGTTCTGTCTGTCTGTCTCTACCACACTGTCGCTGGTTCTGTCTGTCTCTACCCCACTGTCACTGGTTCTGTCTGTCTCTACTCCACTGTCGCTGGTTCTGTCTCTCTCTACCCCACTGTCGCTGGTTCTGTCTGTCTCTATCCCACTGTCGCTGGTTCTGTCTGTCTGTCTCTACCCCACTGTCGCTCGTTCTGTCTGTCTTTCTCTACCCTACTGTCGCTGGTTCTGTCTGTCTCTACCCCACTGTCGCTGGTTCTGTCTGTCTGTCTCTACCCCACTGTCGCTGGTTCTGTCTGTCTCTATCCCACTGTCGCTGGATCTGTCTGTCTGTCTCTACCCCACTGTCGCTGGATCTGTCTGTCTGTCTCTACCCCACTGTCGCTGGTTCTGTCTGTCTGTCTCTACCCCACTGTCGCTGGTTCTGTCTGTCTGTCTCTACCCCACTGTCGCTGGTTCTGTCTGTCTGTCTCTACCCCACTGACGCTTGATCTGTCTGTCTGTCTCTACCCCACTGTCACTGGTTCTGTCTGTCTGTCTCTACCCCACTGTCGCTTGATCTGTCTGTCTGTCTCTACCCCACTGTCACTGGTTCTGTCTGTCTGTCTCTACCCCACTGTCGCTGGTTCTGTCTGTCTGTCTCTACCCCACTGTCGCTTGATCTGTCTGTCTGTCTCTACCCCACTGTCGCTGGTTCTGTCCGTCTGTCTCTACCCCACTGTCGCTTGTTCTGTCTGTCTGTCTCTACCCCACTGACGCTGGTTCTGTCTGTCTGTCTCTACCCCACTGTCACTGGTTCTGTCTGTCTCTACCCCACTGTCGCTGGTTCTGTCTGTCTCTACCCCACTGTCGCTGGTTCTGTCTGTCTGTCTCTATCCCACTGTCGCTGGTTCTGTCTGTCTGTCTCTACCCCATTGTCGCTGGTTCTGTTTGTCTCTACCCCACTGTCGCTGGTTCTGTCTGTCTGTACCCCACTGTCGCTGGTTCTGTCTCTCTCTACCCCACTGTCGCTGGTTCTGTCTGTCTGTCTCTGTCCCACTGTCGCTGGTTCTGTCTGTTTGTCTCTGTCCCGTCTCTCTCTACCCCACTGTCGCTGGTTCTGTCTGTCTGTCTCTACCCCACTGTCGCTGGATCTGTCTGTCTGTCTCTACCCTACTGTCGCTGGTTCTGTCTGTCTGTCTCTACCCCACTGTCGCTTGATCTGTCTGTCTGTCTCTACTCCACTGTCGCTGGTTCTGTCTGTCTGTCTCTACCCCACTGTCGCTTGTTCTGTCTGTCTGTCTGTCTCTACCCCACTGTCGCTGGTTCTGTCTGTCTGTCTCTACCCCACTGTCGCTGGTTCTGTCTGTCTGTCTCTACCCCACTGTCGCTGGTTCTGTCTCTCTCTACCCCACTGTCGCTGGTTCTGTCTGTCTGTCTCTGTCCCACTGTCGCTGGTTCTGTCTGTTTGTCTCTGTCCCACTGTCGCTGGTTCTGTCTCTCTCTACCCCACTGTCGCTGGTTCTGTCTGTCTGTCTCTACCCCACTGTCGCTGGTTCTGTCTGTCTGTCTCTACCCCACTGTCGCTCATTCTGTCTGTCTGTCTCTACCCCACTGTCGCTGGTTCTGTCTGTCTGTCTCTACCACACTGTCGCTGGTTCTGTCTGTCTCTACCCCACTGTCACTGGTTCTGTCTGTCTATACCCCACTGTCGCTGGTTCTGTCTCTCTCTACCCCACTGTCGCTGGTTCTGTCTGTCTCTATCCCACTGTCGCTGGTTCTGTCTGTCTGTCTCTACCCCACTGTCGCTCGTTCTGTCTGTCTTTCTCTACCCTACTGTCGCTGGTTCTGTCTGTCTCTACCCCACTGTCGCTGGTTCTGTCTGTCTCTACCACACTGTCGCTGGTTCTGTCTCTCTCTACCCCACTGTCACTGGTTCTGTCTGTCTGTCTCTACCCCACTGTCGCTGGTTCTGTCTGTCTGTCTCTACCCCACTGTCGCTGGTTCTGTCTGTCTCTATCCCACTGTCGCTGGATATGTCTGTCTGTCTCTACCCCACTGTCGCTGGTTCTGTCTGTCTGTCTCTACCCCACTGTCGCTTGATCTGTCTGTCTGTCTCTACCCCACTGTCACTGGTTCTGTCTGTCTGTCTCTACCCCACTGTCGCTTGTTCTGTCTGTCTGTCTCTACCCCACTGTCGCTGGTTCTGTCTGTCTGTCTCTACCCCACTGTCGCTGGTTCTGTCTGTCTGTCTCTACCCCACTGTCGCTGGTTCTGTCTGTCTGTCACTACCCCACTGTCGCTTGATCTGTCTGTCTGTCACTACCCCACTGTCGCTGGTTCTGTCCGTCTGTCTCTACCCCACTGTCGCTTGTTCTGTCTGTCTGTCTCTACCCCACTGTCGCTGGTTCTGTCTGTCTGTCTCTACCCGACTGTCACTGGTTCTGTCTGTCTCTACCCCACTGTCGCTGGTTCTGTCTGTCTCTACCCCACTGTCGCTGGTTTTGTCTGTCTGTCTCTATCCCACTGTCGCTGGTTCTGTCTGTCTGTCTCTACCCCATTGTCGCTGGTTCTGTTTGTCTCTACCCCACTGTCGCTGGATCTGTCTGTCTCTACCCCACTGTCGCTGGTTCTGTCTCTCTCTACCCCACTGTCGCTGGTTCTGTCTGTCTGTCTCTGTCCCACTGTCGCTGGTTCTGTCTGTTTGTCTCTGTCCCATCTCTCTCTACCCCACTGTCGCTGGTTCTGTCTGTCTGTCTCTACC
Organism: Salvelinus alpinus; assembly: GCF_045679555.1. Classification (NCBI taxonomy): domain Eukaryota; kingdom Metazoa; phylum Chordata; class Actinopteri; order Salmoniformes; family Salmonidae; genus Salvelinus; species Salvelinus alpinus. The sequence goes on from NC_092095.1 coordinate 53,366,209, forward strand.
CCACTGTCGCTGGATCTGTCTGTCTGTCTCTACCCCACTGTCGCTTGATCTGTCTGTCTGTCTCTACCCCACTGTCGCTGGTTCTGTCTGTCTGTCTCTACCCCACTGTCGCTTGTTCTGTCTGTCTGTCTCTACCCCACTGTCGCTGGTTCTGTCTGTCTGTCTCTACCCGACTGTCACTGGTTCTGTCTGTCTCTACCCCACTGTCGCTGGTTCTGTCTGTCTCTACCCCACTGTCGCTGGTTCTGTCTGTTTGTCTCTGTCCCATCTCTCTCTACCCCACTGTCGCTGGTTCTGTCTGTCTGTCTCTACCCCACTGTCGCTGGATCTGTCTGTCTGTCTCTACCCCACTGTCGCTTGATCTGTCTGTCTGTCTCTACCCCACTGTCGCTGGTTCTGTCTGTCTGTCTCTACCCCACTGTCGCTTGTTCTGTCTGTCTGTCTCTACCCCACTGTCGCTGGTTCTGTCTGTCTGTCTCTACCCGACTGTCACTGGTTCTGTCTGTCTCTACCCCACTGTCGCTGGTTCTGTCTGTCTCTACCCCACTGTCGCTGGTTTTGTCTGTCTGTCTCTATCCCACTGTCGCTGGTTCTGTCTGTCTGTCTCTACCCCATTGTCGCTGGTTCTGTTTGTCTCTACCCCACTGTCGCTGGATCTGTCTGTCTCTACCCCACTGTCGCTGGTTCTGTCTCTCTCTACCCCACTGTCGCTGGTTCTGTCTGTCTGTCTCTGTCCCACTGTCGCTGGTTCTGTCTGTTTGTCTCTGTCCCATCTCTCTCTACCCCACTGTCGCTGGTTCTGTCTGTCTGTCTCTACCCCACTGTCGCTGGATCTGTCTGTCTGTCTCTACCCCACTGTCGCTTGATCTGTCTGTCTGTCTCTACCCCACTGTCGCTGGTTCTGTCTGTCTGTCTCTACCCCACTGTCGCTTGTTCTGTCTGTCTGTCTCTACCCCACTGTCGCTGGTTCTGTCTGTCTGTCTCTACCCCACTGTCGCTGGTTCTGTCTGTCTGTCTCTACCCCACTGTCGCTTGATCTGTCTGTCTGTCTCTACCCCACTGTCGCTGGTTCTGTCTGTCTGTCTCTAACCCACTGTCGCTTGTTCTGTCTGTCTGTCTCTACCCCACTGTCGGTGGTTCTGTCTGTCTGTCTCTACCCCACTGTCACTGGTTCTGTCTGTCTCTACCCCACTGTCGCTGGTTCTGTCTGTCTCTACCCCACTGTCGCTGGTTCTGTCTGTCTGTCTCTATCCCACTGTCGCTGGTTCTGTCTGTCTGTCTCTACCCCATTGTCGCTGGTTCTGTCTGTCTCTACCCCACTGTCGCTGGTTCTGTCTGTCTCTACCCCACTGTCGCTGGTTCTGTCTCTCTCTACCCCACTGTCGCTGGTTCTGTCTGTCTGTCTGTGTCCCACTGTCGCTGGTTCTGTCTGTCTCTATCCCACTGTCGCTCGTTCTGTCTGTCTCTACCCCACTGTCGCTGGTTCTGTCTGTCTCTATCCCACTGTCGCTGGTTCTGTCTGTCTGTCTCTACCCCATTGTCGTTGGTTCTGTCTGTTTCTACCCCACTGTCGTTGGTTCTGTCTGTCTCTACCCCACTGTCGCTGGTTCTGTCTCTCTCTACCCCACTGTCGCTGGTTCTGTCTGTCTGTCTCTGTCCCACTGTCGCTGGTTCTGTCTGTCTCTATCCCACTGTCGCTGGTTCTGTCTGTCTGTCTCTACCACACTCTCGCTGGTTCTGTCTGTCTCTGTCGCTGGTTCTGTCTGTCTCTATCCCACGGTCGCTGGTTCTGTCTTTCTCTACCCCACTGTCGCTGGTTCTGTCTGTCTCTACCCCACTGTCGCTGGTTCTGTCTGTCTGTCTCTGTCCCACTGTCGCTGGTTCTGTCTGTCTCTACCCCACTGTTGCTGGTTCTGTCTGTCTGTCTCTACCACACTGTCGCTGGTTCTGTCTGTCTCTATCCCACTGTCGCTGGTTCTGTCTGTCTCTACCCCACTGTCGCTGGTTCTGTCTGTCTCTACCCCACTGGTTCTGTCTGTCTGTCTCTGTCCCACTGTCGCTGGTTCTGTCTGTCTCTACCCCACTGTCGCTGGTTCTGTCTGTCTGTCTGTCTCTACCCCACTGTCGCTGGTTCTGTCTGTCTCTACCCCACTGTCGCTGGATCTATCTGTCTGTCTATACCCCACTGTCGCTGGTTCTGTCTGTCTGTCTCTACTCCACTGGTTCTGTCTGTCTGTCTCTGTCCCAATGTCGCTGGTTCAGTCTGTCTCTACCCCACTATTGCTGGTTCTGTCTGTCTCTACCCCACTGTCGCTGGTTCTGTCTGTCTCTACCCCACTGTCACTGGTTCTGTCTGTCTCTACCCCACTGTCGCTGGTTCTGTCTGTCTCTACCCCACTGTCGCTGGTTCTGTCTGTCTGTCTCTACCCCACTGTCGCTGGATCTGTCTGTGTCTATCCCACTGTCGCTGGTTCTGTCTGTCTGTCTCTACCCCATTGTCGCTGGTTCTGTCTGTCTCTACCCCACTGTCGCTGGTTCTGTCTGTCTCTACCCCACTGTCGCTGGTTCTGTCTCTCTCTACCCCACTGTCGCTGGTTCTGTCTGTCTGTCTCTGTCCCACTGTCGCTGGTTCTGTCTGTTTATCTCTGTCCCACTGTCGCTGGTTCTGTCTCTCTCTACCCCACTGTCGCTGGTTCTGTCTGTCTGTCTCTACCCCACTGTCGCTGGTTCTGTCTGTCTGTCTCTACCCCACTGTCGCTCATTCTGTCTGTCTGTCTCTACCCCACTGTCGCTGGTTCTGTCTGTCTCTAACCCACTGTCGCTGGTTCTGTCTGTCTGTCTCTACCACACTGTCGCTGGTTCTGTCTGTCTCTACCCCACTGTCACTGGTTCTGTCTGTCTCTACCCCACTGTCGCTGGTTCTGTCTGTCTCTACCCCACTGTCGCTGGTTCTGTCTGTCTCTACCACACTGTCGCTGGTTCTGTCTCTCTCTACCCCACTGTCGCTGGTTCTGTCTGTCTGTCTCTACCCCACTGTCGCTCGTTCTGTCTGTCTTTCTCTACCCTACTGTCGCTGGTTCTGTCTGTCTCTACCCCACTGTCGCTGGTTCTGTCTGTCTCTACCACACTGTCGCTGGTTCTGTCTCTCTCTACCCCACTGTCGCTGGTTCTGTCTGTCTCTCTCTACCCCATTGTCGCTAGTTCTGTCTGTCTCTACCCCACTGTCGCTGGTTCTGTCTCTCTCTAACCCACTGTCGCTGGTTCTGTCTGTCTGTCTCTACCCCACTGTCGCTGGTTCTGTCTGTCTGTCTCTACCCCACTGTCGCTGGTTCTGTCTGTCTCTATCCCACTGTCGCTGGATCTGTCTGTCTGTCTCTACCCCACTGTCGCTGGATCTGTCTGTCTGTCTCTACCCCACTGTCGCTGGTTCTGTCTGTCTGTCTCTACCCCACTGTCGCTGGTTCTGTCTGTCTGTCTCTACCCCACTGTCGCTGGTTCTGTCTGTCTGTCTCTACCCCACTGACGCTTGATCTGTCTGTCTGTCTCTACCCCACTGTCACTGGTTCTGTCTGTCTGTCTCTACCCCTCTGTCGCTTGATCTGTCTGTCTGTCTCTACCCCACTGTCACTGGTTCTGTCTGTCTGTCTCTACCCCACTGTCGCTGGTTCTGTCTGTCTGTCTCTACCCCACTGTCGCTTGATCTGTCTGTCTGTCTCTACCCCACTGTCGCTGGTTCTGTCCGTCTGTCTCTACCCCACTGTCGCTTGTTCTGTCTGTCTGTCTCTACCCCACTGACGCTGGTTCTGTCTGTCTGTCTCTACCCCACTGTCACTGGTTCTGTCTGTCTCTACCCCACTGTCGCTGGTTCTGTCTGTCTCTACCCCACTGTCGCTGGTTCTGTCTGTCTGTCTCTATCCCACTGTCGCTGGTTCTGTCTGTCTGTCTCTACCCCATTGTCGCTGGTTCTGTTTGTCTCTACCCCACTGTCGCTGGTTCTGTCTGTCTCTACCCCACTGTCGCTGGTTCTGTCTCTCTCTACCCCACTGTCGCTGGTTCTGTCTGTCTGTCTCTGTCCCACTGTCGCTGGTTCTGTCTGTTTGTCTCTGTCCCGTCTCTCTCTACCCCACTGTCGCTGGTTCTGTCTGTCTGTCTCTACCCCACTGTCGCTGGATCTGTCTGTCTGTCTCTACCCCACTGTCGCTGGTTCTGTCTGTCTGTCTCTACCCCACTGTCGCTTGATCTGTCTGTCTGTCTCTACCCCACTGTCGCTGGTTCTGTCTGTCTGTCTCTACCCCACTGTCGCTTGTTCTGTCTGTCTGTCTCTACCCCACTGTCGCTGGTTCTGTCTGTCTGTCTCTACCCCACTGTCGCTGGTTCTGTCTGTCTGTCTCTACCCCACTGTCGCTGGTTCTGTCTCTCTCTACCCCACTGTCGCTGGTTCTGTCTGTCTGTCTCTGTCCCACTGTCGCTGGTTCTGTCTGTTTGTCTCTGTCCCACTGTCGCTGGTTCTGTCTCTCTCTACCCCACTGTCGCTGGTTCTGTCTGTCTGTCTCTACCCCACTGTCGCTGGTTCTGTCTGTCTGTCTCTACCCCACTGTCGCTCATTCTGTCTGTCTGTCTCTACCCCACTGTCGCTGGTTCTGTCTGTCTGTCTCTACCACACTGTCGCTGGTTCTGTCTGTCTCTACCCCACTGTCACTGGTTCTGTCTGTCTATACCCCACTGTCGCTGGTTCTGTCTCTCTCTACCCCACTGTCGCTGGTTCTGTCTGTCTCTATCCCACTGTCGCTGGTTCTGTCTGTCTGTCTCTACCCCACTGTCGCTCGTTCTGTCTGTCTTTCTCTACCCTACTGTCGCTGGTTCTGTCTGTCTCTACCCCACTGTCGCTGGTTCTGTCTGTCTCTACCACACTGTCGCTGGTTCTGTCTCTCTCTACCCCACTGTCACTGGTTCTGTCTGTCTGTCTCTACCCCACTGTCGCTGGTTCTGTCTGTCTGTCTCTACCCCACTGTCGCTGGTTCTGTCTGTCTCTATCCCACTGTCGCTGGATCTGTCTGTCTGTCTCTACCCCACTGTCGCTGGATCTGTCTGTCTGTCTGTCTCTACCCCACTGTCGCTGGTTCTGTCTGTCTGTCTCTACCCCACTGTCGCTGGTTCTGTCTGTCTGTCTCTACCCCACTGTCGCTTGATCTGTCTGTCTGTCTCTACCCCACTGTCGCTGGTTCTGTCTGTCTGTCTCTACCCCACTGTCGCTTGTTCTGTCTGTCTGTCTCTACCCCACTGTCGCTGGTTCTGTCTGTCTGTCTCTACCCCACTGTCGCTGGTTCTGTCTGTCTGTCTCTACCCCACTGTCGCTGGTTCTGTCTCTCTCTACCCCACTGTCGCTGGTTCTGTCTGTCTGTCTCTGTCCCACTGTCGCTGGTTCTGTCTGTTTGTCTCTGTCCCACTGTCGCTGGTTCTGTCTCTCTCTACCCCACTGTCGCTGGTTCTGTCTGTCTGTCTCTACCCCACTGTCGCTCATTCTGTCTGTCTGTCTCTACCCCACTGTCGCTGGTTCTGTCTGTCTGTCTCTACCACACTGTCGCTGGTTCTGTCTGTCTCTACCCCACTGTCACTGGTTCTGTCTGTCTATACCCCACTGTCGCTGGTTCTGTCTCTCTCTACCCCACTGTCGCTGGTTCTGTCTGTCTCTATCCCACTGTCGCTGGTTCTGTCTGTCTGTCTCAACCCACTGTCGCTCGTTCTGTCTGTCTTTCTCTACCCTACTGTCGCTGGTTCTGTCTGTCTCTACCCCACTGTCGCTGGTTCTGTCTGTCTCTACCACACTGTCGCTGGTTCTGTCTCTCTCTACCCCACTGTCACTGGTTCTGTCTGTCTGTCTCTACCCCACTGTCGCTGGTTCTGTCTGTCTGTCTCTACCCCACTGTCGCTGGTTCTGTCTGTCTCTATCCCACTGTCGCTGGATCTGTCTGTCTGTCTCTACCCCACTGTCGCTGGATCTGTCTGTCTGTCTGTCTCTACCCCACTGTCGCTGGTTCTGTATGTCTGTCTCTACCCCACTGTCGCTGGTTCTGTCTGTCTGTCTCTACCCCACTGTCGCTGGTTCTGTCTGTCTGTCTCTACCCCACTGTCGCTTGATCTGTCTGTCTGTCTCTACCCCACTGTCACTGGTTCTGTCTGTCTGTCTCTACCCCACTGTCGCTTGTTCTGTCTGTCTGTCTCTACCCCACTGTCCCTGGTTCTGTCTGTCTGTCTCTACCCCACTGTCGCTGGGTCTGTCTGTCTGTCTCTACCCCACTGTCGCTGGTTCTGTCTGTCTGTCTCTACCCCACTGTCGCTGGTTCTGTCTGTCTGTCTCTACCCCACTGTCGCTGGTTCTGTCTGTCTGTCTCTACCCCACTGTCGCTGGTTCTGTCTGTCTGTCACTACCCCACTGTCGCTTGATCTGTCTGTCTCTACCCCACTGTCTCTACTGTCACTACCCCACTGTCGCTTGATCTGTCCGTCTGTCACTACCCCACTGTCGCTGGTTCTGTCTGTCTGTCTGTCTCTACCCCACTGTCGCTGGTTCTGTCTGTCTGTCTCTACCCGACTGTCACTGGTTCTGTCTGTCTCTACCCCACTGTCGCTGGTTCTGTCTGTCTCTACCCCACTGTCGCTGGTTTTGTCTGTCTGTCTCTATCCCACTGTCGCTGGTTCTGTCTGTCTGTCTCTACCCCATTGTCGCTGGTTCTGTTTGTCTCTACCCCACTGTCGCTGGATCTGTCTGTCTCTACCCCACTGTCGCTGGTTCTGTCTCTCTCTACCCCACTGTCGCTGGTTCTGTCTGTCTGTCTCTGTCCCACTGTCGCTGGTTCTGTCTGTTTGTCTCTGTCCCATCTCTCTCTACCCCACTGTCGCTGGTTCTGTCTGTCTCTACCACACTGTCGCTGGTTCTGTCTGTCTCTATCCCACTGTCGCTGGATCTGTCTGTCTGTCTCTACCCCACTGTCGCTGGATCTGTCTGTCTGTCTGTCTCTACCCAACTGTCGCTGGTTCTGTCTGTCTGTCTCTACCCCACTGTCGCTGGTTCTGTCTGTCTGTCTCTACCCCACTGTCGCTGGATCTGTCTCTCTCTACCCCACTGTCGCTGGTTCTGTCTCTCTCTACCCCACTGTCGCTGGTTCTGTCTGTCTGTCTCTGTCCCACTGTCGCTGGTTCTGTTTGTCTCTATCCCACTGTTGCTCGTTTTGTCTGTCTCTACCCCACTGTCGCTGGTTCTGTCTGTCTCTATCCCACTGTCGCTGGTTCTGTCTGTCTGTCTCTACTCCACTGGTTCTGTCTGTCTGTCTCTGTCCCAATGTCGCTGGTTCAGTCTGTCTCTACCCCACTATTGCTGGTTCTGTCTGTCTCTACCCCACTGTCGCTGGTTCTGTCTGTCTCTACCCCACTGTCACTGGTTCTGTCTGTCTCTACCCCACTGTCGCTGGTTCTGTCTGTCTCTACCCCACTGTCGCTGGTTCTGTCTGTCTGTCTCTACCCCACTGTCGCTGGATCTGTCTGTGTCTATCCCACTGTCGCTGGTTCTGTCTGTCTGTCTCTACCCCATTGTCGCTGGTTCTGTCTGTCTCTACCCCACTGTCGCTGGTTCTGTCTGTCTCTACCCCACTGTCGCTGGTTCTGTCTCTCTCTACCCCACTGTCGCTGGTTCTGTCTGTCTGTCTCTGTCCCACTGTCGCTGGTTCTGTCTGTTTATCTCTGTCCCACTGTCGCTGGTTCTGTCTCTCTCTACCCCACTGTCGCTGGTTCTGTCTGTCTGTCTCTACCCCACTGTCGCTGGTTCTGTCTGTCTGTCTCTACCCCACTGTCGCTCATTCTGTCTGTCTGTCTCTACCCCACTGTCGCTGGTTCTGTCTGTCTCTAACCCACTGTCGCTGGTTCTGTCTGTCTGTCTCTACCACACTGTCGCTGGTTCTGTCTGTCTCTACCCCACTGTCACTGGTTCTGTCTGTCTCTACCCCACTGTCGCTGGTTCTGTCTGTCTCTACCCCACTGTCGCTGGTTCTGTCTGTCTCTACCACACTGTCGCTGGTTCTGTCTCTCTCTACCCCACTGTCGCTGGTTCTGTCTGTCTGTCTCTACCCCACTGTCGCTCGTTCTGTCTGTCTTTCTCTACCCTACTGTCGCTGGTTCTGTCTGTCTCTACCCCACTGTCGCTGGTTCTGTCTGTCTCTACCACACTGTCGCTGGTTCTGTCTCTCTCTACCCCACTGTCGCTGGTTCTGTCTGTCTCTCTCTACCCCATTGTCGCTAGTTCTGTCTGTCTCTACCCCACTGTCGCTGGTTCTGTCTCTCTCTAACCCACTGTCGCTGGTTCTGTCTGTCTGTCTCTACCCCACTGTCGCTGGTTCTGTCTGTCTGTCTCTACCCCACTGTCGCTGGTTCTGTCTGTCTCTATCCCACTGTCGCTGGATCTGTCTGTCTGTCTCTACCCCACTGTCGCTGGATCTGTCTGTCTGTCTCTACCCCACTGTCGCTGGTTCTGTCTGTCTGTCTCTACCCCACTGTCGCTGGTTCTGTCTGTCTGTCTCTACCCCACTGTCGCTGGTTCTGTCTGTCTGTCTCTACCCCACTGACGCTTGATCTGTCTGTCTGTCTCTACCCCACTGTCACTGGTTCTGTCTGTCTGTCTCTACCCCTCTGTCGCTTGATCTGTCTGTCTGTCTCTACCCCACTGTCACTGGTTCTGTCTGTCTGTCTCTACCCCACTGTCGCTGGTTCTGTCTGTCTGTCTCTACCCCACTGTCGCTTGATCTGTCTGTCTGTCTCTACCCCACTGTCGCTGGTTCTGTCCGTCTGTCTCTACCCCACTGTCGCTTGTTCTGTCTGTCTGTCTCTACCCCACTGACGCTGGTTCTGTCTGTCTGTCTCTACCCCACTGTCACTGGTTCTGTCTGTCTCTACCCCACTGTCGCTGGTTCTGTCTGTCTCTACCCCACTGTCGCTGGTTCTGTCTGTCTGTCTCTATCCCACTGTCGCTGGTTCTGTCTGTCTGTCTCTACCCCATTGTCGCTGGTTCTGTTTGTCTCTACCCCACTGTCGCTGGTTCTGTCTGTCTCTACCCCACTGTCGCTGGTTCTGTCTCTCTCTACCCCACTGTCGCTGGTTCTGTCTGTCTGTCTCTGTCCCACTGTCGCTGGTTCTGTCTGTTTGTCTCTGTCCCGTCTCTCTCTACCCCACTGTCGCTGGTTCTGTCTGTCTGTCTCTACCCCACTGTCGCTGGATCTGTCTGTCTGTCTCTACCCCACTGTCGCTGGTTCTGTCTGTCTGTCTCTACCCCACTGTCGCTTGATCTGTCTGTCTGTCTCTACCCCACTGTCGCTGGTTCTGTCTGTCTGTCTCTACCCCACTGTCGCTTGTTCTGTCTGTCTGTCTCTACCCCACTGTCGCTGGTTCTGTCTGTCTGTCTCTACCCCACTGTCGCTGGTTCTGTCTGTCTGTCTCTACCCCACTGTCGCTGGTTCTGTCTCTCTCTACCCCACTGTCGCTGGTTCTGTCTGTCTGTCTCTGTCCCACTGTCGCTGGTTCTGTCTGTTTGTCTCTGTCCCACTGTCGCTGGTTCTGTCTCTCTCTACCCCACTGTCGCTGGTTCTGTCTGTCTGTCTCTACCCCACTGTCGCTGGTTCTGTCTGTCTGTCTCTACCCCACTGTCGCTCATTCTGTCTGTCTGTCTCTACCCCACTGTCGCTGGTTCTGTCTGTCTGTCTCTACCACACTGTCGCTGGTTCTGTCTGTCTCTACCCCACTGTCACTGGTTCTGTCTGTCTATACCCCACTGTCGCTGGTTCTGTCTCTCTCTACCCCACTGTCGCTGGTTCTGTCTGTCTCTACCCCACTGTCGCTGGTTCTGTCTGTCTCTATCCCACTGTCGCTGGATCTGTCTGTCTGTCTCTACCCCACTGTCGCTGGATCTGTCTGTCTGTCTGTCTCTACCCCACTGTCGCTGGTTCTGTCTGTCTGTCTCTACCCCACTGTCGCTGGTTCTGTCTGTCTGTCTCTACCCCACTGTCGCTTGATCTGTCTGTCTGTCTCTACCCCACTGTCGCTGGTTCTGTCTGTCTGTCTCTACCCCACTGTCGCTTGTTCTGTCTGTCTGTCTCTACCCCACTGTCGCTGGTTCTGTCTGTCTGTCTCTACCCCACTGTCGCTGGTTCTGTCTGTCTGTCTCTACCCCACTGTCGCTGGTTCTGTCTCTCTCTACCCCACTGTCGCTGGTTCTGTCTGTCTGTCTCTGTCCCACTGTCGCTGGTTCTGTCTGTTTGTCTCTGTCCCACTGTCGCTGGTTCTGTCTCTCTCTACCCCACTGTCGCTGGTTCTGTCTGTCTGTCTCTACCCCACTGTCGCTCATTCTGTCTGTCTGTCTCTACCCCACTGTCGCTGGTTCTGTCTGTCTGTCTCTACCACACTGTCGCTGGTTCTGTCTGTCTCTACCCCACTGTCACTGGTTCTGTCTGTCTATACCCCACTGTCGCTGGTTCTGTCTCTCTCTACCCCACTGTCGCTGGTTCTGTCTGTCTCTATCCCACTGTCGCTGGTTCTGTCTGTCTGTCTCAACCCACTGTCGCTCGTTCTGTCTGTCTTTCTCTACCCTACTGTCGCTGGTTCTGTCTGTCTCTACCCCACTGTCGCTGGTTCTGTCTGTCTCTACCACACTGTCGCTGGTTCTGTCTCTCTCTACCCCACTGTCACTGGTTCTGTCTGTCTGTCTCTACCCCACTGTCGCTGGTTCTGTCTGTCTGTCTCTACCCCACTGTCGCTGGTTCTGTCTGTCTCTATCCCACTGTCGCTGGATCTGTCTGTCTGTCTCTACCCCACTGTCGCTGGATCTGTCTGTCTGTCTGTCTCTACCCCACTGTCGCTGGTTCTGTATGTCTGTCTCTACCCCACTGTCGCTGGTTCTGTCTGTCTGTCTCTACCCCACTGTCGCTGGTTCTGTCTGTCTGTCTCTACCCCACTGTCGCTTGATCTGTCTGTCTGTCTCTACCCCACTGTCACTGGTTCTGTCTGTCTGTCTCTACCCCACTGTCGCTTGTTCTGTCTGTCTGTCTCTACCCCACTGTCCCTGGTTCTGTCTGTCTGTCTCTACCCCACTGTCGCTGGGTCTGTCTGTCTGTCTCTACCCCACTGTCGCTGGTTCTGTCTGTCTGTCTCTACCCCACTGTCGCTGGTTCTGTCTGTCTGTCTCTACCCCACTGTCGCTGGTTCTGTCTGTCTGTCTCTACCCCACTGTCGCTGGTTCTGTCTGTCTGTCACTACCCCACTGTCGCTTGATCTGTCCGTCTGTCACTACCCCACTGTCGCTGGTTCTGTCTGTCTGTCTGTCTCTACCCCACTGTCGCTGGTTCTGTCTGTCTGTCTCTACCCGACTGTCACTGGTTCTGTCTGTCTCTACCCCACTGTCGCTGGTTCTGTCTGTCTCTACCCCACTGTCGCTGGTTTTGTCTGTCTGTCTCTATCCCACTGTCGCTGGTTCTGTCTGTCTGTCTCTACCCCATTGTCGCTGGTTCTGTTTGTCTCTACCCCACTGTCGCTGGATCTGTCTGTCTCTACCCCACTGTCGCTGGTTCTGTCTCTCTCTACCCCACTGTCGCTGGTTCTGTCTGTCTGTCTCTGTCCCACTGTCGCTGGTTCTGTCTGTTTGTCTCTGTCCCATCTCTCTCTACCCCACTGTCGCTGGTTCTGTCTGTCTCTACCACACTGTCGCTGGTTCTGTCTGTCTCTATCCCACTGTCGCTGGATCTGTCTGTCTGTCTCTACCCCACTGTCGCTGGATCTGTCTGTCTGTCTGTCTCTACCCAACTGTCGCTGGTTCTGTCTGTCTGTCTCTACCCCACTGTCGCTGGTTCTGTCTGTCTGTCTCTACCCCACTGTCGCTGGATCTGTCTCTCTCTACCCTACTGTCGCTGGTTCTGTCTCTCTCTACCCCACTGTCGCTGGTTCTGTCTGTCTGTCTCTGTCCCACTGTCGCTGGTTCTGTTTGTCTCTATCCCACTGTTGCTCGTTTTGTCTGTCTCTACCCCACTGTCGCTGGTTCTGTCTGTCTCTATCCCACTGTCGCTGGTTCTGTCTGTCTGTCTCTACTCCACTGGTTCTGTCTGTCTGTCTCTGTCCCAATGTCGCTGGTTCAGTCTGTCTCTACCCCACTATTGCTGGTTCTGTCTGTCTCTACCCCACTGTCGCTGGTTCTGTCTGTCTCTACCCCACTGTCACTGGTTCTGTCTGTCTCTACCCCACTGTCGCTGGTTCTGTCTGTCTCTACCCCACTGTCGCTGGTTCTGTCTGTCTGTCTCTACCCCACTGTCGCTGGATCTGTCTGTGTCTATCCCACTGTCGCTGGTTCTGTCTGTCTGTCTCTACCCCATTGTCGCTGGTTCTGTCTGTCTCTACCCCACTGTCGCTGGTTCTGTCTGTCTCTACCCCACTGTCGCTGGTTCTGTCTCTCTCTACCCCACTGTCACTGGTTCTGTCTGTCTGTCTCTGTCCCACTGTCGCTGGTTCTGTCTGTTTATCTCTGTCCCACTGTCGCTGGTTCTGTCTCTCTCTACCCCACTGTCGCTGGTTCTGTCTGTCTGTCTCTACCCCACTGTCGCTGGTTCTGTCTGTCTGTCTCTACCCCACTGTCGCTCATTCTGTCTGTCTGTCTCTACCCCACTGTCGCTGGTTCTGTCTGTCTCTAACCCACTGTCGCTGGTTCTGTCTGTCTGTCTCTACCACACTGTCGCTGGTTCTGTCTGTCTCTACCCCACTGTCACTGGTTCTGTCTGTCTCTACCCCACTGTCGCTGGTTCTGTCTGTCTCTACCCCACTGTCGCTGGTTCTGTCTGTCTCTACCACACTGTCGCTGGTTCTGTCTCTCTCTACCCCACTGTCGCTGGTTCTGTCTGTCTGTCTCTACCCCACTGTCGCTCGTTCTGTCTGTCTTTCTCTACCCTACTGTCGCTGGTTCTGTCTGTCTCTACCCCACTGTCGCTGGTTCTGTCTGTCTCTACCACACTGTCGCTGGTTCTGTCTCTCTCTACCCCACTGTCGCTGGTTCTGTCTGTCTCTCTCTACCCCATTGTCGCTAGTTCTGTCTGTCTCTACCCCACTGTCGCTGGTTCTGTCTCTCTCTAACCCACTGTCGCTGGTTCTGTCTGTCTGTCTCTACCCCACTGTCGCTGGTTCTGTCTGTCTGTCTCTACCCCACTGTCGCTGGTTCTGTCTGTCTCTATCCCACTGTCGCTGGATCTGTCTGTCTGTCTCTACCCCACTGTCGCTGGATCTGTCTGTCTGTCTCTACCCCACTGTCGCTGGTTCTGTCTGTCTGTCTCTACCCCACTGTCGCTGGTTCTGTCTGTCTGTCTCTACCCCACTGTCGCTGGTTCTGTCTGTCTGTCTCTACCCCACTGACGCTTGATCTGTCTGTCTGTCTCTACCCCACTGTCACTGGTTCTGTCTGTCTGTCTCTACCCCTCTGTCGCTTGATCTGTCTGTCTGTCTCTACCCCACTGTCACTGGTTCTGTCTGTCTGTCTCTACCCCACTGTCGCTGGTTCTGTCTGTCTGTCTCTACCCCACTGTCGCTTGATCTGTCTGTCTGTCTCTACCCCACTGTCGCTGGTTCTGTCCGTCTGTCTCTACCCCACTGTCGCTTGTTCTGTCTGTCTGTCTCTACCCCACTGACGCTGGTTCTGTCTGTCTGTCTCTACCCCACTGTCACTGGTTCTGTCTGTCTCTACCCCACTGTCGCTGGTTCTGTCTGTCTCTACCCCACTGTCGCTGGTTCTGTCTGTCTGTCTCTATCCCACTGTCGCTGGTTCTGTCTGTCTGTCTCTACCCCATTGTCGCTGGTTCTGTTTGTCTCTACCCCACTGTCGCTGGTTCTGTCTGTCTCTACCCCACTGTCGCTGGTTCTGTCTCTCTCTACCCCACTGTCGCTGGTTCTGTCTGTCTGTCTCTGTCCCACTGTCGCTGGTTCTGTCTGTTTGTCTCTGTCCCGTCTCTCTCTACCCCACTGTCGCTGGTTCTGTCTGTCTGTCTCTACCCCACTGTCGCTGGATCTGTCTGTCTGTCTCTACCCCACTGTCGCTGGTTCTGTCTGTCTGTCTCTACCCCACTGTCGCTTGATCTGTCTGTCTGTCTCTACCCCACTGTCGCTGGTTCTGTCTGTCTGTCTCTACCCCACTGTCGCTTGTTCTGTCTGTCTGTCTCTACCCCACTGTCGCTGGTTCTGTCTGTCTGTCTCTACCCCACTGTCGCTGGTTCTGTCTGTCTGTCTCTACCCCACTGTCGCTGGTTCTGTCTCTCTCTACCCCACTGTCGCTGGTTCTGTCTGTCTGTCTCTGTCCCACTGTCGCTGGTTCTGTCTGTTTGTCTCTGTCCCACTGTCGCTGGTTCTGTCTCTCTCTACCCCACTGTCGCTGGTTCTGTCTGTCTGTCTCTACCCCACTGTCGCTGGTTCTGTCTGTCTGTCTCTACCCCACTGTCGCTCATTCTGTCTGTCTGTCTCTACCCCACTGTCGCTGGTTCTGTCTGTCTGTCTCTACCACACTGTCGCTGGTTCTGTCTGTCTCTACCCCACTGTCACTGGTTCTGTCTGTCTATACCCCACTGTCGCTGGTTCTGTCTGTCTCTATCCCACTGTCGCTGGTTCTGTCTGTCTGTCTCTACCCCACTGTCGCTCGTTCTGTCTGTCTTTCTCTACCCTACTGTCGCTGGTTCTGTCTGTCTCTACCCCACTGTCGCTGGTTCTGTCTGTCTCTACCACACTGTCGCTGGTTCTGTCTCTCTCTACCCCACTGTCACTGGTTCTGTCTGTCTGTCTCTACCCCACTGTCGCTGGTTCTGTCTGTCTGTCTCTACCCCACTGTCGCTGGTTCTGTCTGTCTCTATCCCACTGTCGCTGGATCTGTCTGTCTGTCTCTACCCCACTGTCGCTGGATCTGTCTGTCTGTCTGTCTCTACCCCACTGTCGCTGGTTCTGTCTGTCTGTCTCTACCCCACTGTCGCTGGTTCTGTCTGTCTGTCTCTACCCCACTGTCGCTTGATCTGTCTGTCTGTCTCTACCCCACTGTCGCTGGTTCTGTCTGTCTGTCTCTACCCCACTGTCGCTTGTTCTGTCTGTCTGTCTCTACCCCACTGTCGCTGGTTCTGTCTGTCTGTCTCTACCCCACTGTCGCTGGTTCTGTCTGTCTGTCTCTACCCCACTGTCGCTGGTTCTGTCTCTCTCTACCCCACTGTCGCTGGTTCTGTCTGTCTGTCTCTGTCCCACTGTCGCTGGTTCTGTCTGTTTGTCTCTGTCCCACTGTCGCTGGTTCTGTCTCTCTCTACCCCACTGTCGCTGGTTCTGTCTGTCTGTCTCTACCCCACTGTCGCTCATTCTGTCTGTCTGTCTCTACCCCACTGTCGCTGGTTCTGTCTGTCTGTCTCTACCACACTGTCGCTGGTTCTGTCTGTCTCTACCCCACTGTCACTGGTTCTGTCTGTCTATACCCCACTGTCGCTGGTTCTGTCTCTCTCTACCCCACTGTCGCTGGTTCTGTCTGTCTCTATCCCACTGTCGCTGGTTCTGTCTGTCTGTCTCAACCCACTGTCGCTCGTTCTGTCTGTCTTTCTCTACCCTACTGTCGCTGGTTCTGTCTGTCTCTACCCCACTGTCGCTGGTTCTGTCTGTCTCTACCACACTGTCGCTGGTTCTGTCTCTCTCTACCCCACTGTCACTGGTTCTGTCTGTCTGTCTCTACCCCACTGTCGCTGGTTCTGTCTGTCTGTCTCTACCCCACTGTCGCTGGTTCTGTCTGTCTCTATCCCACTGTCGCTGGATCTGTCTGTCTGTCTCTACCCCACTGTCGCTGGATCTGTCTGTCTGTCTGTCTCTACCCCACTGTCGCTGGTTCTGTATGTCTGTCTCTACCCCACTGTCGCTGGTTCTGTCTGTCTGTCTCTACCCCACTGTCGCTGGTTCTGTCTGTCTGTCTCTACCCCACTGTCGCTTGATCTGTCTGTCTGTCTCTACCCCACTGTCACTGGTTCTGTCTGTCTGTCTCTACCCCACTGTCGCTTGTTCTGTCTGTCTGTCTCTACCCCACTGTCCCTGGTTCTGTCTGTCTGTCTCTACCCCACTGTCGCTGGGTCTGTCTGTCTGTCTCTACCCCACTGTCGCTGGTTCTGTCTGTCTGTCTCTACCCCACTGTCGCTGGTTCTGTCTGTCTGTCTCTACCCCACTGTCGCTGGTTCTGTCTGTCTGTCTCTACCCCACTGTCGCTGGTTCTGTCTGTCTGTCACTACCCCACTGTCGCTTGATCTGTCCGTCTGTCACTACCCCACTGTCGCTGGTTCTGTCTGTCTGTCTGTCTCTACCCCACTGTCGCTGGTTCTGTCTGTCTGTCTCTACCCGACTGTCACTGGTTCTGTCTGTCTCTACCCCACTGTCGCTGGTTCTGTCTGTCTCTACCCCACTGTCGCTGGTTTTGTCTGTCTGTCTCTATCCCACTGTCGCTGGTTCTGTCTGTCTGTCTCTACCCCATTGTCGCTGGTTCTGTTTGTCTCTACCCCACTGTCGCTGGATCTGTCTGTCTCTACCCCACTGTCGCTGGTTCTGTCTCTCTCTACCCCACTGTCGCTGGTTCTGTCTGTCTGTCTCTGTCCCACTGTCGCTGGTTCTGTCTGTCTCTACCACACTGTCGCTGGTTCTGTCTGTCTCTATCCCACTGTCGCTGGATCTGTCTGTCTGTCTCTACCCCACTGTCGCTGGATCTGTCTGTCTGTCTGTCTCTACCCAACTGTCGCTGGTTCTGTCTGTCTGTCTCTACCCCACTGTCGCTGGTTCTGTCTGTCTGTCTCTACCCCACTGTCGCTGGATCTGTCTCTCTCTACCCCACTGTCGCTGGTTCTGTCTCTCTCTACCCCACTGTCGCTGGTTCTGTCTGTCTGTCTCTGTCCCACTGTCGCTGGTTCTGTTTGTCTCTATCCCACTGTTGCTCGTTTTGTCTGTCTCTACCCCACTGTCGCTGGTTCTGTCTGTCTCTATCCCACTGGCGCTGGTTCTGTCTGTCTGTCTCTACCCCATTGTCGTTGGTTCTGTCTGTCTCTACCCCACTGTCATTGGTTCTGTCTGTCTCTACCCCACTGTCGTTGGTTCTGTCTGTCTCTACCCCACTGTCGCTGGTTCTGTCTGTCTCTACCCCACTGTCGCTGGTTCTGTCTGTCTGTCTCTGTCCCACTGTCGCTGGTTCTGTCTGTCTCTATCCCACTGTCACTGGTTCTGTCTGTCTGTCTCTACCCCATTGTCGCTGGTTCTGTCTGTCTCTACCCCACTGTCGCTGGTTCTGTCTCTCTATACCCCACTGTCGCTGGTTCTGTCTGTCTGTCTCTGTCCCACTGTCGCTGGTTCTGTCTGTTTGTCTCTACCCCACTGTCGCTGGTTCTGTCTGTCTGTCTCTACCCCACTGTCGCTGGTTCTGTCTGTCTGTCTCTACCCCACTGTCGCTCATTCTGTCTGTCTGTCTCTACCCCTCTGTCGCTGGTTCTGTCTGTCTCTAACCCACTGTCGCTGGTTCTGTCTGTCTGTCTCTACCACACTGTCGCTGGTTCTGTCTGTCTCTACCCCATTGTCGCTGGTTCTGTCTCTCTCTACCCCACTGTCGCTGGTTCTGTCTGTCTCTATCCCACTGTCGCTGGTTCTGTCTGTCTCTATCCCACTGTCGCTGGTTCTGTCTGTCTGTCTCTATCCCACTGTCGCTGGTTCTGTCTGTCTGTCTCTACCCCACTGTCGCTCGTTCTGTCTGTCTTTCTCTACCCTACTGTCGCTGGTTCTGTCTGTCTCTACCACACTGTCGCTGGTTCTGTCTGTCTCTATCCCACTGTCGCTGGATCTGTCTGTCTGTCTCTACCCCACTGTCGCTGGATCTGTCTGTCTGTCTGTCTCTACCCCACTGTCGCTGGTTCTGTCTGTCTGTCTCTACCCCACTGTCGCTGGATCTGTCTGTCTGTCTCTACCCCACTGTCGCTGGTTCTGTCTGTCTGTCTCTACCCCACTGTCGCTGGTTCTGTCTGTCTGTCTCTACCCCACTGTCACTGGTTCTGTCTGTCTGTCTCTACCCCACTGTCGCTTTTTCTGTCTGTCTGTCTCTACCCAACTGTCGCTGGTTCTGTCTCTCTCTACCCCACTGTCGCTGGTTCTGTCTCTCTCTACCCCACTGTCGCTGGTTCTGTCTGTCTGTCTCTGTCCCACTGTCGCTGGTTCTGTTTGTCTCTATCCCACTGTTGCTCGTTTTGTCTGTCTCTATCCCACTGGCGCTGGTTCTGTCTGTCTGTCTCTACCCCATTGTCGTTGGTTCTGTCTGTCTCTACCCCACTGTCATTGGTTCTGTCTGTCTCTACCCCACTGTCGTTGGTTCTGTCTGTCTCTACCCCACTGTCGCTGGTTCTGTCTCTCTCTACCCCACTGTCGCTGGTTCTGTCTGTCTGTCTCTGTCCCACTGTCACTGGTTCTGTCTGTCTGTCTCTACCCCATTGTCGCTGGTTCTGTCTGTCTCTATCCCACTGTCACTGGTTCTGTCTGTCTGTCTCTACCCCATTGTCGCTGGTTCTGTCTGTCTCTACCCCACTGTCGCTGGTTCTGTCTGTCTCTACCCCACTGTCGCTGGTTCTGTCTCTCTATACCCCACTGTCGCTGGTTCTGTCTGTCTGTCTCTGTCCCACTGTCGCTGGTTCTGTCTGTTTGTCTCTACCCCACTGTCGCTGGTTCTGTCTGTCTGTCTCTACCCCACTGTCGCTGGTTCTGTCTGTCTGTCTCTACCCCTCTGTCGCTGGTTCTGTCTGTCTCTAACCCACTGTCGCTGGTTCTGTCTGTCTGTCTCTACCACACTGTCGCTGGTTCTGTCTGTCTCTACCCCATTGTCGCTGGTTCTGTCTCTCTCTACCCCACTGTCGCTGGTTCTGTCTGTCTCTATCCCACTGTCGCTGGTTCTGTCTGTCTCTATCCCACTGTCGCTGGTTCTGTCTGTCTGTCTCTACCCCACTGTCGCTCGTTCTGTCTGTCTTTCTCTACCCTACTGTCGCTGGTTCTGTCTGTCTCTACCACACTGTCGCTGGTTCTGTCTGTCTCTATCCCACTGTCGCTGGATCTGTCTGTCTGTCTCTACCCCACTGTCGCTGGATCTGTCTGTCTGTCTGTCTCTACCCCACTGTCGCTGGTTCTGTCTGTCTGTCTCTACCCCACTGTCGCTGGTTCTGTCTGTCTGTCTCTACCCCACTGTCGCTGGATCTGTCTGTCTGTCTCTACCCCACTGTCGCTGGTTCTGTCTGTCTGTCTCTACCCCACTGTCGCTGGTTCTGTCTGTCTGTCTCTACCCCACTGTCACTGGTTCTGTCTGTCTGTCTCTACCCCACTGTCGCTTTTTCTGTCTGTCTGTCTCTACCCAACTGTCGCTGGTTCTGTCTCTCTCTACCCCACTGTCGCTGGTTCTGTCTCTCTCTACCCCACTGTCGCTGGTTCTGTCTGTCTGTCTGTCTCTGTCCCACTGTTGCTGGTTCTGTTTGTCTCTATCCCACTGTTGCTCGTTTTGTCTGTCTCTACCCCACTGTCGCTGATTCTGTCTGTCTCTATCCCACTGGCGCTGGTTCTGTCTGTCTGTCTCTACCCCATTGTCGTTGGTTCTGTCTGTCTCTACCCCACTGTCACTGGTTCTGTCTGTCTGTCTCTACCCCACTGTCGCTTTTTCTGTCTGTCTGTCTCTACCCAACTGTCGCTGGTTCTGTCTGTCTCTACCCCATTGTCGCTGGTTCTGTCTCTCTCTACCCCACTGTCGCTGGTTCTGTCTGTCTCTATCCCACTGTCGCTGGTTCTGTCTGTCTCTATCCCACTGTCGCTGGTTCTGTCTGTCTGTCTCTACCCCACTGTCGCTCGTTCTGTCTGTCTTTCTCTACCCTACTGTCGCTGGTTCTGTCTGTCTCTACCACACTGTCGCTGGTTCTGTCTGTCTCTATCCCACTGGCGCTGGTTCTGTCTGTCTGTCTCTACCCCATTGTCGTTGGTTCTGTCTGTCTCTACCCCACTGTCACTGGTTCTGTCTGTCTGTCTCTAACCCACTGTCGCTGGTTCTGTCTGTCTGTCTCTACCACACTGTCGCTGGTTCTGTCTGTCTCTACCCCATTGTCGCTGGTTCTGTCTCTCTCTACCCCACTGTCGCTGGTTCTGTCTGTCTCTATCCCACTGTCGCTGGTTCTGTCTGTCTCTATCCCACTGTCGCTGGTTCTGTCTGTCTGTCTCTACCCCACTGTCGCTCGTTCTGTCTGTCTTTCTCTACCCTACTGTCGCTGGTTCTGTCTGTCTCTACCACACTGTCGCTGGTTCTGTCTGTCTCTATCCCACTGTCGCTGGATCTGTCTGTCTGTCTCTACCCCACTGTCGCTGGATCTGTCTGTCTGTCTGTCTCTACCCCACTGTCGCTGGTTCTGTCTGTCTGTCTCTACCCCACTGTCGCTGGTTCTGTCTGTCTGTCTCTACCCCACTGTCGCTGGATCTGTCTGTCTGTCTCTACCCCACTGTCGCTGGTTCTGTCTGTCTGTCTCTACCCCACTGTCGCTGGTTCTGTCTGTCTGTCTCTACCCCACTGTCACTGGTTCTGTCTGTCTGTCTCTACCCCACTGTCGCTTTTTCTGTCTGTCTGTCTCTACCCAACTGTCGCTGGTTCTGTCTCTCTCTACCCCACTGTCGCTGGTTCTGTCTCTCTCTACCCCACTGTCGCTGGTTCTGTCTGTCTGTCTGTCTCTGTCCCACTGTTGCTGGTTCTGTTTGTCTCTATCCCACTGTTGCTCGTTTTGTCTGTCTCTACCCCACTGTCGCTGATTCTGTCTGTCTCTATCCCACTGGCGCTGGTTCTGTCTGTCTGTCTCTACCCCATTGTCGTTGGTTCTGTCTGTCTCTACCCCACTGTCACTGGTTCTGTCTGTCTGTCTCTACCCCACTGTCGCTTTTTCTGTCTGTCTGTCTCTACCCAACTGTCGCTGGTTCTGTCTCTCTCTACCCCACTGTCGCTGGTTCTGTCTCTCTCTACCCCACTGTCGCTGGTTCTGTCTGTCTGTCTCTGTCCCACTGTCGCTGGTTCTGTTTGTCTCTATCCCACTGTTGCTCGTTTTGTCTGTCTCTACCCCACTGTCGCTGGTTCTGTCTGTCTCTATCCCACTGGCGCTGGTTCTGTCTGTCTGTCTCTACCCCATTGTCGTTGGTTCTGTCTGTCTCTACCCCACTGTCATTGGTTCTGTCTGTCTCTACCCCACTGTCGTTGGTTCTGTCTGTCTCTACCCCACTGTCGCTGGTTCTGTCTGTCTGTCTCTGTCCCACTGTCGCTGGTTCTGTCTGTCTCTATCCCACTGTCACTGGTTCTGTCTGTCTGTCTCTACCCCATTGTCGCTGGTTCTGTCTGTCTCTACCCCACTGTCGCTGGTTCTGTCTGTCTCTACCCCACTGTCGCTGGTTCTGTCTCTCTATACCCCACTGTCGCTGGTTCTGTCTGTCTGTCTCTGTCCCACTGTCGCTGGTTCTGTCTGTTTGTCTCTACCCCACTGTCGCTGGTTCTGTCTGTCTGTCTCTACCCCACTGTCGCTGGTTCTGTCTGTCTGTCTCTACCCCACTGTCGCTCATTCTGTCTGTCTGTCTCTACCCCTCTGTCGCTGGTTCTGTCTGTCTCTAACCCACTGTCGCTGGTTCTGTCTGTCTGTCTCTACCACACTGTCGCTGGTTCTGTCTGTCTCTACCCCATTGTCGCTGGTTCTGTCTCTCTCTATCCCACTGTCGCTGGTTCTGTCTGTCTCTATCCCACTGTCGCTGGTTCTGTCTGTCTGTCTCTACCCCACTGTCGCTCGTTCTGTCTGTCTTTCTCTACCCTACTGTCGCTGGTTCTGTCTGTCTCTACCACACTGTCGCTGGTTCTGTCTGTCTCTATCCCACTGTCGCTGGATCTGTCTGTCTGTCTCTACCCCACTGTCGCTGGATCTGTCTGTCTGTCTGTCTCTACCCCACTGTCGCTGGTTCTGTCTGTCTGTCTCTACCCCACTGTCGCTGGTTCTGTCTGTCTGTCTCTACCCCACTGTCGCTGGATCTGTCTGTCTGTCTCTACCCCATTGTCGCTGGTTCTGTCTGTCTGTCTCTACCCCACTGTCGCTGGTTCTGTCTGTCTGTCTCTACCCCACTGTCACTGGTTCTGTCTGTCTGTCTCTACCCCACTGTCGCTTTTTCTGTCTGTCTGTCTCTACCCAACTGTCGCTGGTTATGTCTCTCTCTACCCCACTGTCGCTGGTTCTGTCTCTCTCTACCCCACTGTCGCTGGTTCTGTCTGTCTGTCTCTGTCCCACTGTCGCTGGTTCTGTCTGTCTCTATCCCACTGTCACTGGTTCTGTCTGTCTGTCTCTACCCCATTGTCGCTGGTTCTGTCTGTCTCTACCCCACTGTCGCTGGTTCTGTCTGTCTCTACCCCACTGTCGCTGGTTCTGTCTCTCTATACCCCACTGTCGCTGGTTCTGTCTGTCTGTCTCTGTCCCACTGTCGCTGGTTCTGTCTGTTTGTCTCTACCCCACTGTCGCTGGTTCTGTCTGTCTGTCTCTACCCCACTGTCGCTGGTTCTGTCTGTCTGTCTCTACCCCACTGTCACTGGTTCTGTCTGTCTGTCTCTACCCCACTGTCGCTTTTTCTGTCTGTCTGTCTCTACCCAACTGTCGCTGGTTATGTCTCTCTCTACCCCACTGTCGCTGGTTCTGTCTCTCTCTACCCCACTGTCGCTGGTTCTGTCTGTCTGTCTCTGTCCCACTGTCGCTGGTTCTGTCTGTCTCTATCCCACTGTCACTGGTTCTGTCTGTCTGTCTCTACCCCATTGTCGCTGGTTCTGTCTGTCTCTACCCCACTGTCGCTGGTTCTGTCTGTCTCTACCCCACTGTCGCTGGTTCTGTCTCTCTATACCCCACTGTCGCTGGTTCTGTCTGTCTGTCTCTGTCCCACTGTCGCTGGTTCTGTCTGTTTGTCTCTACCCCACTGTCGCTGGTTCTGTCTGTCTGTCTCTACCCCACTGTCGCTGGTTCTGTCTGTCTGTCTCTACCCCACTGTCGCTCATTCTGTCTGTCTGTCTCTACCCCTCTGTCGCTGGTTCTGTCTGTCTCTAACCCACTGTCGCTGGTTCTGTCTGTCTGTCTCTACCACACTGTCGCTGGTTCTGTCTGTCTCTACCCCATTGTCGCTGGTTCTGTCTCTCTCTACCCCACTGTCGCTGGTTCTGTCTGTCTCTATCCCACTGTCGCTGGTTCTGTCTGTCTGTCTCTACCCCACTGTCGCTCGTTCTGTCTGTCTTTCTCTACCCTACTGTCGCTGGTTCTGTCTGTCTCTAACCCACTGTCGCTGGTTCTGTCTGTCTGTCTCTACCCCACTGTCGCTGGTTCTGTCTGTCTGTCTCTACCCCACTGTCACTGGTTCTGTCTGTCTGTCTCTACCCCACTGTCGCTTTTTCTGTCTGTCTGTCTGTCTCTACCCAACTGTCGCTGGTTCTGTCTCTCTCTACCCCACTGTCGCTGGTTCTGTCTCTCTCTACCACACTGTCGCTGGTTCTGTCTGTCTCTACCCCATTGTCGCTGGTTCTGTCTCTCTCTACCCCACTGTCGCTGGTTCTGTCTGTCTCTATCCCACTGTCGCTGGTTCTGTCTGTCTCTATCCCACTGTCGCTGGTTCTGTCTGTCTGTCTCTACCCCACTGTCGCTCGTTCTGTCTGTCTTTCTCTACCCTACTGTCGCTGGTTCTGTCTGTCTCTACCACACTGTCGCTGGTTCTGTCTGTCTCTATCCCACTGTCGCTGGATCTGTCTGTCTGTCTCTACCCCACTGTCGCTGGATCTGTCTGTCTGTCTGTCTCTACCCCACTGTCGCTGGTTCTGTCTGTCTGTCTCTACCCCACTGTCGCTGGTTCTGTCTGTCTGTCTCTACCCCACTGTCGCTGGATCTGTCTGTCTGTCTCTACCCCACTGTCGCTGGTTCTGTCTGTCTGTCTCTACCCCACTGTCGCTGGTTCTGTCTGTCTGTCTCTACCCCACTGTCACTGGTTCTGTCTGTCTGTCTCTACCCCACTGTCGCTTTTTCTGTCTGTCTGTCTCTACCCAACTGTCGCTGGTTATGTCTCTCTCTACCCCACTGTCGCTGGTTCTGTCTCTCTCTACCCCACTGTCGCTGGTTCTGTCTGTCTGTCTCTGTCCCACTGTCGCTGGTTCTGTCTGTCTCTATCCCACTGTCACTGGTTCTGTCTGTCTGTCTCTACCCCATTGTCGCTGGTTCTGTCTGTCTCTACCCCACTGTCGCTGGTTCTGTCTGTCTCTACCCCACTGTCGCTGGTTCTGTCTCTCTATACCCCACTGTCGCTGGTTCTGTCTGTCTGTCTCTGTCCCACTGTCGCTGGTTCTGTCTGTTTGTCTCTACCCCACTGTCGCTGGATCTGTCTGTCTGTCTCTACCCCACTGTCGCTGGATCTGTCTGTCTGTCTCTACCCCACTGTCGCTGGTTCTGTCTGTCTGTCTCTACCCCACTGTCGCTGGATCTGTCTGTCTGTCTCTACCCCACTGTCGCTGGTTCTGTCTGTCTGTCTCTACCCCACTGTCGCTGGTTCTGTCTGTCTGTCTCTACCCCACTGTCACTGGTTCTGTCTGTCTGTCTCTACCCCACTGTCGCTTTTTCTGTCTGTCTGTCTCTACCCAACTGTCGCTGGTTATGTCTCTCTCTACCCCACTGTCGCTGGTTCTGTCTCTCTCTACCCCACTGTCGCTGGTTCTGTCTGTCTGTCTCTGTCCCACTGTCGCTGGTTCTGTCTGTCTCTATCCCACTGTCACTGGTTCTGTCTGTCTGTCTCTACCCCATTGTCGCTGGTTCTGTCTGTCTCTACCCCACTGTCGCTGGTTCTGTCTGTCTCTACCCCACTGTCGCTGGTTCTGTCTCTCTATACCCCACTGTCGCTGGTTCTGTCTGTCTGTCTCTGTCCCACTGTCGCTGGTACTGTCTGTTTGTCTCTACCCCACTGTCGCTGGTTCTGTCTGTCTGTCTCTACCCCACTGTCGCTGGTTCTGTCTGTCTGTCTCTACCCCACTGTCGCTCATTCTGTCTGTCTGTCTCTACCCCTCTGTCGCTGGTTCTGTCTGTCTCTAACCCACTGTCGCTGGTTCTGTCTCTCTCTACCCCACTGTCGCTGGTTCTGTCTGTCTCTATCCCACTGTCGCTGGTTCTGTCTGTCTGTCTCTACCCCACTGTCGCTCGTTCTGTCTGTCTTTCTCTACCCTACTGTCGCTGGTTCTGTCTGTCTCTAACCCACTGTCGCTGGTTCTGTCTGTCTCTACCACACTGTCGCTGGTTCTGTCTGTCTCTATCCCACTGTCGCTGGATCTGTCTGTCTGTCTCTACCACACTGTCGCTGGTTCTGTCTGTCTCTACCCCATTGTCGCTGGTTCTGTCTGTCTCTACCCCACTGTCGCTGGTTCTGTCTCTCTCTACCCCACTGTCGCTGGTTCTGTCTGTCTCTATCCCACTGTCGCTGGTTCTGTCTGTCTGTCTCTGTCCCACTGTCGCTCGTTCTGTCTGTCTTTCTCTACCCTACTGTCGCTGGTTCTGTCTGTCTCTACCACACTGTCGCTGGTTCTGTCTGTCTCTATCCCACTGTCGCTGGATCTGTCTGTCTGTCTCTAAACCATTGTCGTTGGTTCTGTCTGTCTCTACCCCACTGTCATTGGTTCTGTCTGTCTCTACCCCACTGTCGTTGGTTCTGTCTGTCTCTACCCCACTGTCGCTGGTTCTGTCTCTCTCTACCCCACTGTCGCTCGTTCTGTCTGTCTGTCTATGTCCCACTGTCGCTGGTTCTGTCTGTCTCTATCCCACTGTCACTGGTTCTGTCTGTCTGTCTCTACCACACTGTCGCTGGTTCTGTCTGTCGCTGGTTCTGTCTGTCTGTCTCTATCCCACTGTCGCTGGTTCTGTCTGTCTCTACCCCATTGTCGCTGGTTCTTTCTGTCTGTCTCTGTCCCACTGTCGCTGGTTCTGTTTGTCTCTATCCCACTGTTGCTCGTTTTGTCTGTCTCTACCCCACTGTCGCTGGTTCTGTCTGTCTCTATCCCACTGGCGCTGGTTCTGTCTGTCTGTCTCTGTCCCAATGTCGCTGGTTCTGTCTGTCTGTCTCTGTCCCACTGTCGCTGGTTCTGTCTGTCTGTTTTTACCACACTGTCGCTGGTTCTGTCTGTCTGTCTCTACCCCACTGTCGCTGGTTCTGTCTGTCTGTCTCTACCCCACTGTCTCTGGTTCTGTCTGTCTGTCTCTACCCCACTGTCGCTGGTTCTGTCTGTCTGTCTCTACCCCACTGTCGCTCGTTCTGTCTGTCTCTACCCCACTGTCGCTGGTTCTGTCTGTCTGTCTCTACCCCAATGTCGCTGGTTCTGTCTGTCTGTCTCTACCCCACTGTCGCTTTTTCTGTCTGTCTGTCTCTACCCAACTGTCGCTGGTTCTGTCTCTCTCTACCCCACTGTCGCTGGATCTGTCTGTCTGTCTCTGTCCCACTGTCGCTGGTTCTGTCTGTCTCTATCCCACTGTCGCTGGTCCTGTCTGTCTGTCTCTACCCCACTGTCGCTGGTTCTGTCTGTCTGTCTCTACCCCACTGTCACTTTTTCTGTCTGTCTGTCTCTACCCCACTGTCGCTGGTTCTGTCTGTCTGTCTCTACCCCACTGTCGCTTTTTCTGTCTGTCTGTCTCTACCCCACTGTCGCTTTTTCTTTCTGTCTGTCTCTACCCAACTGTCGCTGGATCTGTCTGTCTGTCTCTGTCCCACTGTCGCTGGTTCTGTCTGTCTCTGTCCCACTGTTGCTCGTTCTGTCTGTCTCTACCCCACTGTCGCTGGTTCTGTCTGTCTCTACCCCATTGTCGCTGGTTCTGTCTGTCTCTACCCCACTGTCGCTGGTTCTGTCTCTCTCTACCCCACTGTCGCTGGTTCTGTCTGTCTCTATCCCACTGTCGCTGGTTCTGTCTGTCTGTCTCTACCCCACTGTCGCTCGTTCTGTCTGTCTTTCTCTACCCTACTGTCGCTGGTTCTGTCTGTCTCTACCACACTGTCGCTGGTTCTGTCTGTCTCTATCCCACTGTCGCTGGATCTGTCTGTCTGTCTCTAAACCATTGTCGTTGGTTCTGTCTGTCTCTACCCCACTGTCATTGGTTCTGTCTGTCTCTACCCCACTGTCGTTGGTTCTGTCTGTCTCTACCCCACTGTCGCTGGTTCTGTCTCTCTCTACCCCACTGTCGCTCGTTCTGTCTGTCTGTCTATGTCCCACTGTCGCTGGTTCTGTCTGTCTCTATCCCACTGTCACTGGTTCTGTCTGTCTGTCTCTACCACACTGTCGCTGGTTCTGTCTGTCGCTGGTTCTGTCTGTCTGTCTCTATCCCACTGTCGCTGGTTCTGTCTGTCTCTACCCCACTGTCGCTGGTTCTTTCTGTCTGTCTCTGTCCCACTGTCGCTGGTTCTGTCTGTCTGTCTCTGTCCCACTGTCGCTGGTTCTGTCTGTCTGTTTTTACCACACTGTCGCTGGTTCTGTCTGTCTGTCTCTACCCCACTGTCGCTGGTTCTGTCTGTCTGTCTCTACCCCACTGTCTCTGGTTCTGTCTGTCTGTCTCTACCCCACTGTCGCTGGTTCTGTCTGTCTGTCTCTACCCCACTGTCGCTCGTTCTGTCTGTCTCTACCCCACTGTCGCTGGTTCTGTCTGTCTGTCTCTACCCCACTGTCGCTGGTTCTGTCTGTCTGTCTCTACCCCACTGTCGCTTTTTCTGTCTGTCTGTCTCTACCCAACTGTCGCTGGTTCTGTCTCTCTCTACCCCACTGTCGCTGGATCTGTCTGTCTGTCTCTGTCCCACTGTCGCTGGTTCTGTCTGTCTCTATCCCACTGTCGCTGGTCCTGTCTGTCTGTCTCTACCCCACTGTCGCTGGTTCTGTCTGTCTGTCTCTACCCCACTGTCGCTTTTTCTGTCTGTCTGTCTCTACCCAACTGTCGCTGGATCTGTCTGTCTGTCTCTGTCCCACTGTCGCTGGTTCTGTCTGTCTCTGTCCCACTGTTGCTCGTTCTGTCTGTCTCTACCCCACTGTCGCTGGTTCTGTCTGTCTCTACCCCATTGTCGCTGGTTCTGTCTGTCTCTACCCCACTGTCGCTGGTTCTGTCTCTCTCTACCCCACTGTCGCTGGTTCTGTCTGTCTCTATCCCACTGTCGCTGGTTCTGTCTGTCTGTCTCTACCCCACTGTCGCTCGTTCTGTCTGTCTTTCTCTACCCTACTGTCGCTGGTTCTGTCTGTCTCTACCACACTGTCGCTGGTTCTGTCTGTCTCTATCCCACTGTCGCTGGATCTGTCTGTCTGTCTCTAAACCATTGTCGTTGGTTCTGTCTGTCTCTACCCCACTGTCATTGGTTCTGTCTGTCTCTACCCCACTGTCGTTGGTTCTGTCTGTCTCTACCCCACTGTCGCTGGTTCTGTCTCTCTCTACCCCACTGTCGCTCGTTCTGTCTGTCTGTCTATGTCCCACTGTCGCTGGTTCTGTCTGTCTCTATCCCACTGTCACTGGTTCTGTCTGTCTGTCTCTACCACACTGTCGCTGGTTCTGTCTGTCGCTGGTTCTGTCTGTCTGTCTCTATCCCACTGTCGCTGGTTCTGTCTGTCTCTACCCCACTGTCGCTGGTTCTTTCTGTCTGTCTCTGTCCCACTGTCGCTGGTTCTGTCTGTCTGTCTCTGTCCCACTGTCGCTGGTTCTGTCTGTCTGTTTTTACCACACTGTCGCTGGTTCTGTCTGTCTGTCTCTACCCCACTGTCGCTGGTTCTGTCTGTCTGTCTCTACCCCACTGTCTCTGGTTCTGTCTGTCTGTCTCTACCCCACTGTCGCTGGTTCTGTCTGTCTGTCTCTACCCCACTGTCGCTCGTTCTGTCTGTCTCTACCCCACTGTCGCTGGTTCTGTCTGTCTGTCTCTACCCCACTGTCGCTCGTTCTGTCTGTCTTTCTCTACCCTACTGTCGCTGGTTCTGTCTGTCTCTACCACACTGTCGCTGGTTCTGTCTGTCTCTATCCCACTGTCGCTGGATCTGTCTGTCTGTCTCTAAACCATTGTCGTTGGTTCTGTCTGTCTCTACCCCACTGTCATTGGTTCTGTCTGTCTCTACCCCACTGTCGTTGGTTCTGTCTGTCTCTACCCCACTGTCGCTGGTTCTGTCTCTCTCTACCCCACTGTCGCTCGTTCTGTCTGTCTGTCTATGTCCCACTGTCGCTGGTTCTGTCTGTCTCTATCCCACTGTCACTGGTTCTGTCTGTCTGTCTCTACCACACTGTCGCTGGTTCTGTCTGTCGCTGGTTCTGTCTGTCTGTCTCTATCCCACTGTCGCTGGTTCTGTCTGTCTCTACCCCACTGTCGCTGGTTCTTTCTGTCTGTCTCTGTCCCACTGTCGCTGGTTCTGTCTGTCTGTCTCTGTCCCACTGTCGCTGGTTCTGTCTGTCTGTTTTTACCACACTGTCGCTGGTTCTGTCTGTCTGTCTCTACCCCACTGTCGCTGGTTCTGTCTGTCTGTCTCTACCCCACTGTCTCTGGTTCTGTCTGTCTGTCTCTACCCCACTGTCGCTGGTTCTGTCTGTCTGTCTCTACCCCACTGTCGCTCGTTCTGTCTGTCTCTACCCCACTGTCGCTGGTTCTGTCTGTCTGTCTCTACCCCACTGTCGCTGGTTCTGTCTGTCTGTCTCTACCCCACTGTCGCTTTTTCTGTCTGTCTGTCTCTACCCAACTGTCGCTGGTTCTGTCTCTCTCTACCCCACTGTCGCTGGATCTGTCTGTCTGTCTCTGTCCCACTGTCGCTGGTTCTGTCTGTCTCTATCCCACTGTCGCTGGTCCTGTCTGTCTGTCTCTACCCCACTGTCGCTGGTTCTGTCTGTCTGTCTCTACCCCACTGTCGCTTTTTCTGTCTGTCTGTCTCTACCCAACTGTCGCTGGATCTGTCTGTCTGTCTCTGTCCCACTGTCGCTGGTTCTGTCTGTCTCTGTCCCACTGTTGCTCGTTCTGTCTGTCTCTACCCCACTGTCGCTGGTTCTGTCTGTCTCTACCCCATTGTCGCTGGTTCTGTCTGTCTCTACCCCACTGTCGCTGGTTCTGTCTCTCTCTACCCCACTGTCGCTGGTTCTGTCTGTCTCTATCCCACTGTCGCTGGTTCTGTCTGTCTGTCTCTACCCCACTGTCGCTCGTTCTGTCTGTCTTTCTCTACCCTACTGTCGCTGGTTCTGTCTGTCTCTACCACACTGTCGCTGGTTCTGTCTGTCTCTATCCCACTGTCGCTGGATCTGTCTGTCTGTCTCTAAACCATTGTCGTTGGTTCTGTCTGTCTCTACCCCACTGTCATTGGTTCTGTCTGTCTCTACCCCACTGTCGTTGGTTCTGTCTGTCTCTACCCCACTGTCGCTGGTTCTGTCTCTCTCTACCCCACTGTCGCTCGTTCTGTCTGTCTGTCTATGTCCCACTGTCGCTGGTTCTGTCTGTCTCTATCCCACTGTCACTGGTTCTGTCTGTCTGTCTCTACCACACTGTCGCTGGTTCTGTCTGTCGCTGGTTCTGTCTGTCTGTCTCTATCCCACTGTCGCTGGTTCTGTCTGTCTCTACCCCACTGTCGCTGGTTCTTTCTGTCTGTCTCTGTCCCACTGTCGCTGGTTCTGTCTGTCTGTCTCTGTCCCACTGTCGCTGGTTCTGTCTGTCTGTTTTTACCACACTGTCGCTGGTTCTGTCTGTCTGTCTCTACCCCACTGTCGCTGGTTCTGTCTGTCTGTCTCTACCCCACTGTCTCTGGTTCTGTCTGTCTGTCTCTACCCCACTGTCGCTGGTTCTGTCTGTCTGTCTCTACCCCACTGTCGCTCGTTCTGTCTGTCTCTACCCCACTGTCGCTGGTTCTGTCTGTCTGTCTCTACCCCACTGTCGCTGGTTCTGTCTGTCTGTCTCTACCCCACTGTCGCTTTTTCTGTCTGTCTGTCTCTACCCAACTGTCGCTGGTTCTGTCTCTCTCTACCCCACTGTCGCTGGATCTGTCTGTCTGTCTCTGTCCCACTGTCGCTGGTTCTGTCTGTCTCTATCCCACTGTCGCTGGTCCTGTCTGTCTGTCTCTACCCCACTGTCGCTGGTTCTGTCTGTCTGTCTCTACCCCACTGTCACTTTTTCTGTCTGTCTGTCTCTACCCCACTGTCGCTGGTTCTGTCTGTCTGTCTCTACCCCACTGTCGCTTTTTCTGTCTGTCTGTCTCTACCCCACTGTCGCTTTTTCTGTCTGTCTGTCTCTACCCAACTGTCGCTGGATCTGTCTGTCTGTCTCTGTCCCACTGTCGCTGGTTCTGTCTGTCTCTGTCCCACTGTTGCTCGTTCTGTCTGTCTCTACCCCACTGTCGCTGGTTCTGTCTGTCTCTACCCCATTGTCGCTGGTTCTGTCTGTCTCTACCCCACTGTCGCTGGTTCTGTCTCTCTCTACCCCACTGTCGCTGGTTCTGTCTGTCTCTATCCCACTGTCGCTGGTTCTGTCTGTCTGTCTCTACCCCACTGTCGCTGGTTCTGTCTGTCTGTCTCTACCCCACTGTCGTTGGTTCTGTCTGTCTCTACCCCACTGTCGCTGGTTCTGTCTCTCTCTACCCCACTGTCGCTCGTTCTGTCTGTCTGTCTATGTCCCACTGTCGCTGGTTCTGTCTGTCTCTATCCCACTGTCACTGGTTCTGTCTGTCTGTCTCTACCACACTGTCGCTGGTTCTGTCTGTCGCTGGTTCTGTCTGTCTGTCTCTATCCCACTGTCGCTGGTTCTGTCTGTCTCTACCCCACTGTCGCTGGTTCTTTCTGTCTGTCTCTGTCCCACTGTCGCTGGTTCTGTTTGTCTCTATCCCACTGTTGCTCGTTTTGTCTGTCTCTACCCCACTGTCGCTGGTTCTGTCTGTCTCTATCCCACTGGCGCTGGTTCTGTCTGTCTGTCTCTGTCCCAATGTCGCTGGTTCTGTCTGTCTGTCTCTGTCCCACTGTCGCTGGTTCTGTCTGTCTGTTTTTACCACACTGTCGCTGGTTCTGTCTGTCTGTCTCTAACCCACTGTCGCTGGTTCTGTCTGTCTGTCTCTACCCCACTGTCTCTGGTTCTGTCTGTCTGTCTCTACCCCACTGTCGCTGGTTCTGTCTGTCTGTCTCTACCCCACTGTCGCTCGTTCTGTCTGTCTCTACCCCACTGTCGCTGGTTCTGTCTGTCTGTCTCTACCCCACTGTCGCTGGTTCTGTCTGTCTGTCTCTACCCCACTGTCGCTTTTTCTGTCTGTCTGTCTCTACCCAACTGTCGCTGGTTCTGTCTCTCTCTACCCCACTGTCGCTGGATCTGTCTGTCTGTCTCTGTCCCACTGTCGCTGGTTCTGTCTGTCTCTATCCCACTGTCGCTGGTCCTGTCTGTCTGTCTCTACCCCACTGTCGCTGGTTCTGTCTGTCTGTCTCTACCCCACTGTCACTTTTTCTGTCTGTCTGTCTCTACCCCACTGTCGCTGGTTCTGTCTGTCTGTCTCTACCCCACTGTCGCTTTTTCTGTCTGTCTGTCTCTACCCCACTGTCGCTTTTTCTGTCTGTCTGTCTCTACCCAACTGTCGCTGGATCTGTCTGTCTGTCTCTGTCCCACTGTCGCTGGTTCTGTCTGTCTCTGTCCCACTGTTGCTCGTTCTGTCTGTCTCTACCCCACTGTCGCTGGTTCTGTCTGTCTCTACCACACTGTCGCTGGTTCTGTCTCTCTCTACCCCACTGTCGCTGGTTCTGTCTGTCTGTCTCTGTCCCACTGTCGCTGGTTCTGTCTGTCTCTATCCCACTGTCGCTGGTCCTGTCTGTCTGTCTCTACGCCACTGTCGCTGGTTCTGTCTGTCTGTCTCTAGCCCACTGTCGCTGGTTCTGTCTGTCTCTATCCCACTGTCGCTGGTTCTGTCTGTCTCTACCACACTGTCGCTGGTTCTGTCTCTCTCTACCCCACTGTCGCTGGTTCTGTCTGTCTCTATCCCACTGTCGCTGGTTCTGTCTGTCTGTCTCTACCCCACTGTCGCTGGTTCTATCCGTCTGTTTCTACCCTACTGTCGCTGGTTCTGTCTGTCTCTATCCCACTGTCGCTGGATCTGTCTGTCTGTCTGTCTCTACCCCACTGTCGCTCGTTCTGTCTGTCTGTCTCTACCCTACTGTCGCTGGTTCTGTCTGTCTCTACCCCACTGTCGCTGGTTCTGTCTGTCTCTACCACACTGTCGCTGGTTCTGTCTCTCTCTACCCCACTGTCGCTGGTTCTGTCTGTCTGTCTCTACCCCACTGTCGCTGGTTCTGTCTGTCTGTCTCTACCCCACTGTCGCTGGTTCTGTCTGTCTGTTTCTACCCCACTGTCGCTGGTTCTGTCTCTCTGTTTTTACCACACTGTCGCTGGTTCTGTCTGTCTGTCTCTACCCCACTGTCGCTGGTTCTGTCTGTCTGTCTCTACCCCACTGTCTCTGGTTCTGTCTGTCTGTCTCTACCCCACTGTCGCTGGTTCTGTCTGTCTGTCTCTACCCCACTGTCGCTCGTTCTGTCTGTCTCTACCCCACTGTCGCTGGTTCTGTCTGTCTGTCTCTGTCCCACTGTCGCTGGTTCTGTTTGTCTCTATCCCACTGTTGCTCGTTTTGTCTGTCTCTACCCCACTGTCGCTGGTTCTGTCTGTCTCTATCCCACTGGCGCTGGTTCTGTCTGTCTGTCTCTGTCCCAATGTCGCTGGTTCTGTCTGTCTGTCTCTGTCCCACTGTCGCTGGTTCTGTCTGTCTGTTTTTACCACACTGTCGCTGGTTCTGTCTGTCTGTCTCTACCCCACTGTCGCTGGTTCTGTCTGTCTGTCTCTACCCCACTGTCTCTGGTTCTGTCTGTCTGTCTCTACCCCACTGTCGCTGGTTCTGTCTGTCTGTCTCTACCCCACTGTCGCTCGTTCTGTCTGTCTCTACCCCACTGTCGCTGGTTCTGTCTGTCTGTCTCTACCCCACTGTCGCTGGTTCTGTCTGTCTGTCTCTACCCCACTGTCGCTTTTTCTGTCTGTCTGTCTCTACCCAACTGTCGCTGGTTCTGTCTCTCTCTACCCCACTGTCGCTGGATCTGTCTGTCTGTCTCTGTCCCACTGTCGCTGGTTCTGTCTGTCTCTATCCCACTGTCGCTGGTCCTGTCTGTCTGTCTCTACCCCACTGTCGCTGGTTCTGTCTGTCTGTCTCTACCCCACTGTCACTTTTTCTGTCTGTCTGTCTCTACCCCACTGTCGCTGGTTCTGTCTGTCTGTCTCTACCCCACTGTCGCTTTTTCTGTCTGTCTGTCTCTACCCCACTGTCGCTTTTTCTGTCTGTCTGTCTCTACCCAACTGTCGCTGGATCTGTCTGTCTGTCTCTGTCCCACTGTCGCTGGTTCTGTCTGTCTCTGTCCCACTGTTGCTCGTTCTGTCTGTCTCTACCCCACTGTCGCTGGTTCTGTCTGTCTCTACCCCATTGTCGCTGGTTCTGTCTGTCTCTACCCCACTGTCGCTGGTTCTGTCTCTCTCTACCCCACTGTCGCTGGTTCTGTCTGTCTCTATCCCACTGTCGCTGGTTCTGTCTGTCTGTCTCTACCCCACTGTCGCTCGTTCTGTCTGTCTTTCTCTACCCTACTGTCGCTGGTTCTGTCTGTCTCTACCACACTGTCGCTGGTTCTGTCTGTCTCTATCCCACTGTCGCTGGATCTGTCTGTCTGTCTCTAAACCATTGTCGTTGGTTCTGTCTGTCTCTACCCCACTGTCATTGGTTCTGTCTGTCTCTACCCCACTGTCGTTGGTTCTGTCTGTCTCTACCCCACTGTCGCTGGTTCTGTCTCTCTCTACCCCACTGTCGCTCGTTCTGTCTGTCTGTCTATGTCCCACTGTCGCTGGTTCTGTCTGTCTCTATCCCACTGTCACTGGTTCTGTCTGTCTGTCTCTACCACACTGTCGCTGGTTCTGTCTGTCGCTGGTTCTGTCTGTCTGTCTCTATCCCACTGTCGCTGGTTCTGTCTGTCTCTACCCCACTGTCGCTGGTTCTTTCTGTCTGTCTCTGTCCCACTGTCGCTGGTTCTGTTTGTCTCTATCCCACTGTTGCTCGTTTTGTCTGTCTCTACCCCACTGTCGCTGGTTCTGTCTGTCTCTATCCCACTGGCGCTGGTTCTGTCTGTCTGTCTCTGTCCCACTGTCGCTGGTTCTGTCTGTCTGTTTTTACCACACTGTCGCTGGTTCTGTCTGTCTGTCTCTACCCCACTGTCGCTGGTTCTGTCTGTCTGTCTCTACCCCACTGTCTCTGGTTCTGTCTGTCTGTCTCTACCCCACTGTCGCTGGTTCTGTCTGTCTGTCTCTACCCCACTGTCGCTCGTTCTGTCTGTCTCTACCCCACTGTCGCTGGTTCTGTCTGTCTGTCTCTACCCCACTGTCGCTGGTTCTGTCTGTCTGTCTCTACCCCACTGTCGCTTTTTCTGTCTGTCTGTCTCTACCCAACTGTCGCTGGTTCTGTCTCTCACTACCCCACTGTCGCTGGATCTGTCTGTCTGTCTCTGTCCCACTGTCGCTGGTTCTGTCTGTCTCTATCCCACTGTCGCTGGTCCTGTCTGTCTGTCTCTACCCCACTGTCGCTGGTTCTGTCTGTCTGTCTCTACCCCACTGTCACTTTTTCTGTCTGTCTGTCTCTACCCCACTGTCGCTGGTTCTGTCTGTCTGTCTCTACCCCACTGTCGCTTTTTCTGTCTGTCTGTCTCTACCCCACTGTCGCTTTTTCTGTCTGTCTGTCTCTACCCAACTGTCGCTGGATCTGTCTGTCTGTCTCTGTCCCACTGTCGCTGGTTCTGTCTGTCTCTGTCCCACTGTTGCTCGTTCTGTCTGTCTCTACCCCACTGTCGCTGGTTCTGTCTGTCTCTACCACACTGTCGCTGGTTCTGTCTGTCTCTACCCCATTGTCGCTGGTTCTGTCTGTCTCTACCCCACTGTCGCTGGTTCTGTCTCTCTCTACCCCACTGTCGCTGGTTCTGTCTGTCTGTCTCTACCCCACTGTCGCTTTTTCTGTCTGTCTGTCTCTACCCCACTGTCGCTTTTTCTGTCTGTCTGTCTCTACCCAACTGTCGCTGGATCTGTCTGTCTGTCTCTGTCCCACTTTCGCTGGTTCTGTCTGTCTCTGTCCCACTGTTGCTCGTTCTGTCTGTCTCTACCCCACTGTCGCTGGTTCTGTCTGTCTCTACCCCATTGTCGCTGGTTCTGTCTGTCTCTACCCCACTGTCGCTGGTTCTGTCTCTCTCTACCCCACTGTCGCTGGTTCTGTCTGTCTCTATCCCACTGTCGCTGGTTCTGTCTGTCTGTCTCTACCCCACTGTCGCTCGTTCTTTCTGTCTTTCTCTACCCTACTGTCGCTGGTTCTGTCTGTCTCTACCACACTGTCGCTGGTTCTGTCTGTCTCTATCCCACTGTCGCTGGATCTGTCTGTCTGTCTCTAAACCATTGTCGTTGGTTCTGTCTGTCTCTACCCCACTGTCATTGGTTCTGTCTGTCTCTACCCCACTGTCGTTGGTTCTGTCTGTCTCTACCCCACTGTCGCTGGTTCTGTCTCTCTCTACCCCACTGTCGCTCGTTCTGTCTGTCTGTCTATGTCCCACTGTCGCTGGTTCTGTCTGTCTCTATCCCACTGTCACTGGTTCTGTCTGTCTGTCTCTACCACACTGTCGCTGGTTCTGTCTGTCGCTGGTTCTGTCTGTCTGTCTCTATCCCACTGTCGCTGGTTCTGTCTGTCTCTACCCCACTGTCGCTGGTTCTTTCTGTCTGTCTCTGTCCCACTGTCGCTGGTTCTGTTTGTCTCTATCCCACTGTTG
This sequence comes from Salvelinus alpinus, assembly GCF_045679555.1. Lineage (NCBI taxonomy): Eukaryota > Metazoa > Chordata > Actinopteri > Salmoniformes > Salmonidae > Salvelinus > Salvelinus alpinus. The sequence continues at coordinate 53,403,141 of NC_092095.1, forward strand.
CTCGTTTTGTCTGTCTCTACCCCACTGTCGCTGGTTCTGTCTGTCTCTATCCCACTGGCGCTGGTTCTGTCTGTCTGTCTCTGTCCCACTGTCGCTGGTTCTGTCTGTCTGTTTTTACCACACTGTCGCTGGTTCTGTCTGTCTGTCTCTACCCCACTGTCGCTGGTTCTGTCTGTCTGTCTCTACCCCACTGTCGCTGGTTCTGTCTGTCTGTCTCTACCCCACTGTCGCTGGTTCTGTCTGTCTGTCTCTACCCCACTGTCGCTCGTTCTGTCTGTCTCTACCCCACTGTCGCTGGTTCTGTCTGTCTGTCTCTACCCCACTGTCGCTGGTTCTGTCTGTCTGTCTCTACCCCACTGTCGCTTTTTCTGTCTGTCTGTCTCTACCCAACTGTCGCTGGTTCTGTCTCTCTCTACCCCACTGTCGCTGGATCTGTCTGTCTGTCTCTGTCCCACTGTCGCTGGTTCTGTCTGTCTCTATCCCACTGTCGCTGGTCCTGTCTGTCTGTCTCTACCCCACTGTCGCTGGTTCTGTCTGTCTGTCTCTACCCCACTGTCACTTTTTCTGTCTGTCTGTCTCTACCCCACTGTCGCTTTTTCTGTCTGTCTGTCTCTACCCAACTGTCGCTGGATCTGTCTGTCTGTCTCTGTCCCACTGTCGCTGGTTCTGTCTGTCTCTGTCCCACTGTTGCTCGTTCTGTCTGTCTCTACCCCACTGTCGCTGGTTCTGTCTGTCTCTACCACACTGTCGCTGGTTCTGTCTCTCTCTACCCCACTGTCGCTGGTTCTGTCTGTCTGTCTCTGTCCCACTGTCGCTGGTTCTGTCTGTCTCTATCCCACTGTCGCTGGTCCTGTCTGTCTGTCTCTACGCCACTGTCGCTGGTTCTGTCTGTCTGTCTCTAGCCAACTGTCGCTGGTTCTGTCTGTCTCTATCCCACTGTCGCTGGTTCTGTCTGTCTCTACCACACTGTCGCTGGTTCTGTCTCTCTCTACCCCACTGTCGCTGGTTCTGTCTGTCTCTATCCCACTGTCGCTGGTTCTGTCTGTCTGTCTCTACCCCACTGTCGCTGGTTCTATCCGTCTGTTTCTACCCTACTGTCGCTGGTTCTGTCTGTCTCTATCCCACTGTCGCTGGATCTGTCTGTCTGTCTGTCTCTACCCCACTGTCGCTCGTTCTGTCTGTCTGTCTCTACCCTACTGTCGCTGGTTCTGTCTGTCTCTACCCCACTGTCGCTGGTTCTGTCTGTCTCTACCACACTGTCGCTGGTTCTGTCTCTCTCTACCCCACTGTCGCTGGTTCTGTCTGTCTGTCTCTACCCCACTGTCGCTGGTTCTGTCTGTCTGTCTCTACCCCACTGTCGCTGGTTCTGTCTGTCTGTTTCTACCCCACTGTCGCTGGTTCTGTCTGTCTGTCTCTACCCCACTGTCGCTGGTTCTGTCTGTCTGTCTCTGTCCCACTGTCGCTGGTTCTGTCTGTCTCTATCCCACTGTCGCTGGTCCTGTCTGTCTGTCTCTACGCCACTGTCGCTGGTTCTGTCTGTCTGTCTCTAGCCCACTGTCGCTGGTTCTGTCTGTCTCTATCCCACTGTCGCTGGTTCTGTCTGTCTCTACCACACTGTCGCTGGTTCTGTCTCTCTCTACCCCACTGTCGCTGGTTCTGTCTGTCTCTATCCCACTGTCGCTGGTTCTGTCTGTCTGTCTCTACCCCACTGTCGCTGGTTCTATCCGTCTGTTTCTACCCTACTGTCGCTGGTTCTGTCTGTCTCTATCCCACTGTCGCTGGATCTGTCTGTCTGTCTGTCTCTACCCCACTGTCGCTCGTTCTGTCTGTCTGTCTCTACCCTACTGTCGCTGGTTCTGTCTGTCTCTACCCCACTGTCGCTGGTTCTGTCTGTCTCTACCACACTGTCGCTGGTTCTGTCTCTCTCTACCCCACTGTCGCTGGTTCTGTCTGTCTGTCTCTACCCCACTGTCGCTGGTTCTGTCTGTCTGTCTCTACCCCACTGTCGCTGGTTCTGTCTGTCTGTTTCTACCCCACTGTCGCTGGTTCTGTCTGTCTGTCTCTACCCCACTGTCGCTGGTTCTGTCTGTCTGTTTCTACCCCACTGTCGCTGGTTCTGTCTGTCTGTCTCTACCCCACTGTCGCTGGTTCTGTCTGTCTGTCTCTGTCCCAATGTCGCTGGTTCTGTCTGTCTGTCTCTACCCCATTGTCGCTGGTTCTGTCTGTCTCTACCCCACTGTCGCTGGTTCTGTCTGTCTGTCTCTACCCCACTGTCGCTGGTTCTGTCTGTCTCTACCCCACTGTCGCTGGTTCTACCTGTCTCTATCCCACTGTCGCTGGTTCTGTCTGTCTCTACCCCACTGTCGCTGGTTCTGTCTGTCTCTACCCCACTGTCGCTGGTTCTATCTGTCTGTATCCCACTGTCGCTGGTTCTGTCTGTCTCTACCCCACTGTCACTGGTTCTGTCTGTCTCTACCCCACTGTTGCTGGTTCTGTCTCTCTGACTCTATCCTACTGTCGCTCTTTTTGTCTGTCTCTATACCATCTTCGCTCATTCTATTTGTCCGTCCCTCTTTCTCTCTGTTTTTTGTGTGTCCTGTGATTATGCACTTCTCCTACTCCTCTCTCTCTCTCTCTCTCTCTCTCTCTCTGCCTCTTCTCTCTCTCTTCCCCGTTTCTTTCTCTCTTCTCATTCTCTCTATCTCTCTTGCTCTAAAGTTGTGTATAGTGTGCAGGCATGTGTGCATTCAGTTCATGTGTGTGTGAGATTGAATGTGTTCTGGTTGGGTGCATGTAAAGCGACGTTATCACCAGCTGCACAAAGTGGAAACACTTTTGGCAGTGCCTGCATCCGTGGGCTGCAAAGGGGTCATGTGTGATGCGTGCGTGTGTGTGTTGGTGTGTGCATGCATGTTCCACATGACTGCCGTGATGTGTGTGTTCTTTGTGCGCTAGTTGACTGCCTGTAATACCATCTGATTACATGACATAATGTCATACTAAACGTAGGTGCTAGAAATACTGTCTGTGCTCATGGGTCTGGCATTGTGCCTCCGTGTGTGTGTGTGTGTGTTTGTGTGTGCACGCAATTATGTGCAAGGACCTGACTGGTGACCGCAACCACGACCATGGAGCTTTGTCACCGTGTGTGTGAGTTGGGTGGCGGGAGAGAATAACTAAATGTGTGTACCGATGGCAGATTGCCAGCAGTTGAAACACGACAGGAAGTGCTCGTGAGTGTGGCTCTATCCCTGGGCTTTGTCTCTGTCATCGGTAATTACGCTGATGGTCGTTGTGTGTGTGTGTGCACCGGTGTCCACATGCTGCTGCAGGTGAGAGCAATGCATTATGGTCCACTCTGCGCCGCCGCCACCGCCACCCAAGGTCCCGTAAGCACGGCCAAACTGTCGCCCCCTGTGCCCCTTGCTGTCATACTGTCAAATTTCCATTTGTAGGGGATGATTGAGGCTTTATTTGACAGCATGCAAACCCTGCTGTACACCCCCTTCCCTCCCCTCCCTGTCTCTGATCATTCATTATCACGCAATGACAAAAATAGAATAGCAAATGATTTAAATTAATAAGTAGAAGCTTGATCTGCTTTCACACCAGTCATCTGTTTTGTCGGCCCTAATCCAGAAACATGGGCGCTATTAATCAGTTGATTCTGAGATGGAGGGGAGAATGAGGGGAGAGGGGAATGGGATGAGGAGGGGAGAGATGGATGAAGCAATGGGTGGGCATTTAGGTTGTGACCCTGGAACACTCAGGCTGATCAGTGGGGGCTTGTGTATGAGGCAGGGAGGCATGGGGAGGCAAGCAGGGGGGGCCTGTATAGAGAGAGAGAGTGAGGAGATACATCAACCTGCAGGCTTAATTGGCCCTCTGAGGGTTCTAGCAGCACTGTGAAGAGAGAGAGATGGGGGGGTAGAGAGGGAGGGAGATGGAGGCGAATAGAAATGGAGAGAGAAGGGTGTAGAGAGAAAGGGAAAGAGAGTTGGGGAAGAGAGATGAATGGGGGCCAGAAGGGAAGAAAGAGATGGAGGAGAGATGAGTAGGGGGAGAGAGGGAGGGGGGAGACGGAGGAGAGATGAGTGGGGGGAGAGAGACGGAGGAGAGATGGAGGGGGGGAGACGGAGGAGAGATGAGTGGGGGGAGAGAGACGGAGGAGAGATGAGGGGGGAGAGAGACGGAGGAGAGATGAGGGGGGAGAGAGACGGAGGAGAGATGAGTGGGGGGAGAGAGACGGAGGAGAGATGAGTGGGGGGAGAGAGACGGAGGAGAGATGAGTAGGGGGAGAGAGACGGAGGAGAGATGAGTAGGGGGAGAGAGACGGAGGAGAGATGAGGGGGGGAGAGAGACGGAGGAGAGATGAGTGGGGGGAAAGAGACGGAGGAGAGATGAGTGGGGGGAGAGAGACGGAGGAGAGATGAGGGGGGAGAGAGACGGAGGAGAGATGAGTGGGGGGAGAGAGACGGAGGAGAGATGAGTGGGGGGAGAGAGACGGAGGAGAGATGAGTGGGGAGAGAGAGACGGAGGAGAGATGAGTGGGGGGAGAGAGACGGAGGAGAGATGAGTGGGGGGAGAGAGACGGAGGAGAGATGAGTAGGGGAGAGAGACGGAGGAGAGATGAGTGGGGGGAGAGAAACGGAGGAGAGATGAGTAGGGGGAGAGAGACGGAGGAGAGATGAGTAGGGGGAGAGAGACGGAGGAGAGATGAGTGGGGGGAGAGAGACGGAGGAGAGATGAGTGGGGGGAGAGAGATGGAGGAGAGATGAGTGGGGGGAGAGAGACGGAGGAGAGATGAGTGGGGGGAGAGAGACGGAGAAGAGATGAGTGGGGAGAGAGAGACGGAGGAGAGATGAGTGGGGGGAGAGAGACGGAGGAGAGATGAGTGGGGGGAGAGAGACGGAGGAGAGATGAGTAGGGGAGAGAGACGGAGGAGAGATGAGTGGGGGGAGAGAGACGGAGGAGAGATGAGTGGGGGGAGAGAGACGGAGGAGAGATGAGTAGGGGAGAGAGACGGAGGAGAGATGAGTGGGGGGAGAGAGACGGAGGAGAGATGAGTAGGGGGAGAGAGACGGAGGAGAGATGAGTGGGGGGAGAGAGACGGAGGAGAGATGAGTGGGGGGAGAGAGACGGAGGAGAGATGAGTGGGGGGAGAGAGACGGAGAAGAGATGAGTGGGGAGAGAGAGACGGAGGAGAGATGAGTGGGGGGAGAGAGACGGAGGAGAGATGAGTGGGGGGAGAGAGACGGAGGAGAGATGAGTAGGGGAGAGAGACGGAGGAGAGATGAGTGGGGGGAGAGAGACGGAGGAGAGATGAGTAGGGGGAGAGAGACGGAGGAGAGATGAGTGGGGGGAGAGAGACGGAGGAGAGATGAGTGGGGGGAGAGAGACGGAGGAGAGATGAGTAGGGGGAGAGAGAGACGGAGGAGAGATGAGTGGGGGGAGAGAGACGGAGGAGAGATGAGTGGGGGGAGAGAGACGGAGGAGAGATGAGTAGGGGAGAGAGACGCAGGAGAGATGAGTGGGGGGAGAGAGACGGAGGAGAGATGAGTGGGGGGAGAGAGACGGAGGAGAGATGAGTGGGGGGAGAGAGACGGAGGAGAGATGAGGGGGGAGAGAGACGGAGGAGAGATGAGGGGGGGAGAGAGACGGAGGAGAGATGAGTGGGGGAGAGAGACGGAGGAGAGATGAGTGGGGGGAGAGAGACGGAGGAGAGATGAGTGGGGGAGGAGAGATGAGTGGGGGGAGAGAGACGGAGGAGAGATGAGTAGGGGGAGAGAGACGGAGGAGAGATGAGTGGGGGGAGAGAGACGGAGGAGAGATGAGTGGGGGGAGAGAGACGGAGGAGAGATGAGTGGGGGGAGCGAGACGGAGGAGAGATGAGTGGGGGGAGAGAGACGGAGGAGAGATGAGTGGGGGGAGAGAGACGGAGGAGAGATGAGTGGGGGGAGAGAGACGGAGGAGAGATGAGTGGGGGGAGAGAGACGGAGGAGAGATGAGTGGGGGGAGAGAGAAAGATGAATGGGGAATATGAGATGGAGAGGGTGAGGGAATAAAAACAAGAAAGAAGGAGGGAGGAGAGTGAGAGTGACGGATGAGCCAAACCCTGAAGGATAGAGAGATCATTTTGTCTGGGTATTCTAAGCAGCCGAGAAGGTCAGCAAAGTAGAAACCTGATGCCCTGTCAAGCGAGACACAACTAAACAGCCAAAGTTCATTCACAATTACAGCACATAATATACCCAATCATTGCACTGATGCAATTCCAATTGAGATGTCCTTTTGACGTTTTTATTCATGTCTCTGGTAGAGTTCAACAGGCTGCTTATGACCAGCGCCAGAGTGCGATGGCACTCTCTCAAGCCATGCTGAAACAATTCAAGTTCATTTATGAATGCAGCGTATGGCTTCCACCCATTTGCCGTTGTGTAATGTGACTTCAGTGCCTGATGTCTGAGCTATCATTATAGTTCTGTTACAGTAGATTGAGGAAGATAATTATTATGGAATAGCATTGTAGCAAGGGCACTTGGTGCAGCGGGCTTTGTGGGCTGATACACTACAGAACTATTTTATTACCATAAGGATATTGTTCCGTGTTTATTAATCACAAGATCTAAGATGAACAGTATTTGTGTAATTTCCCCAGTGTAGCTTCACAATCCCCAATTCCCTTTGAAATCAATATCGGTCTCACATGTCCGACGTGCATCATTCTCTCAAAGCCTGTCTATACTACAGCTTTACAATGGTGTGGTAAGACCAAATCCAGCAAAAACAAAATGAACACAACAACATAGCTTAGTGGAGGCGAATTCTTGGGCTGCGACAGAGTGAGACGTACTGCAAGGAGGCAGGCCAGCTAGCAAAGAAATGCGTAGGCTGTCATACACCAGTGCTGGATGCAGACAACTCCACAAATTAAACCCTTGGGAGACCCAGAGAGAGGCCTAGAGACACACAGCAGCATCTCATACGGAATATACAGTGGGGAGAGTGGGAGGATCATTGCTTTTCTTTCTTTCCGGCTTTCTTTCTTTCTTTCTGTTCAACTGTGTCTTTTCCAACACCACAGGCTAGAATCATTTCATCTTTAACACGCAAAGAAACCAGCAGCCGGTTTACGCCGTGGATGACATAAACAGAAACGCCTATGGAGGAGATCACAGAGAGATTCCTAGGACAAATAGATCACATGGGACTTCCTCTGTGGTGTACAGCAGTTAGCTACCTCTAGCAGGCTCACGGGGCATTGTTGAGTCATTCATCACCAAGCTATCAGAGAGGGACAGTGACAGATCATGGATCGCCTTTTCCTTTACAGGGAGATGACAGGTGACAAGGTCTTTGCGCTTTATCACGATCAGACATGGCTTGACTCAACATCAAATCCAGGGAAATTGCGGGTAGCTCTTTTAAAGCTAGCACTAGCACTGTACTGAATCAGGACTATGCTGTCCTTAGTACTGTATCAGTCATATTCCTCTCCAGTGGAGGCTCCCCAGAGGAGGAAGGGGAGGACCATCCTCCTCAGTGAATTTCATACACATATAAATTGTTAAACATTTTAAAAGTTATCCTTTTTAGATAAAAGTATACTTAATTTATTCAACAGCAACCAAATAATTGATTAAAACACACAGTATTTTTCAAAGGTCTACAGTAGCCTCAACAGCACTCTGTAGGGTACCACCATGGTGTAACCGGAGGACAGCTAGCTTCCGTCCTCCTCTGGGAACATTGACTTCAACACAAAACCTAGGAGGCTCGTGGTTTTCACCCCCTTCCATAGACTTTATGACAGTAATAGTAATTATGACAACTTCTGGAGGACGTCCTCCAACCTATCAGAGCTCTTGCAGGATGAACTGACATGTTGTCCACTCAGTCAAAAAAATCAGAGAATGAACCTAGTACTGAAAGCATAAGTTACAGCTAGCTAGCAGTGCAGTGCATAAAATGTGGTGAGTAGTTGATTCAAAGAGAGAGAAAGAAAATAGTCTTAGAACAGTTTTGAACAAATTAATTTCTTCCAAAATGAAAGAGAAGCAAGAGAGAAATAGAGAGAGAGAGAGAGATTGTCAGGTTTTTTCACTTTTAGTTTCACTTACTAGAAAATCCAGCTAGCTAATTTAGCCTACTGAAACCCCCTGCTCAAATAGAGCTGGCTATGACTATCCAACACAACACTGGAAGTTTTCCAAGTCAAGGTAAGCTTTTAGTTTACAAATGTATTGCCATCGAGGCCCGCCGGTGTAACTGCATACTAACTGTGGACTGTAACGTTACTACATGATTGTAGCGGGTTTACTAACACGTTAGTTCTATTAGCTATGCTGACTATGACGTTACTTTAGCTAATATGGGGACAACGATGTAGGCTGTGTGTAGCGGTTTGGCTTGGAAAATTCTTTTTTTGCCAGGTCACATACAGCTGATGTGTTGTGCATTGAGGTCCACATGAGTAGATGGGGGGAGGAGAGCACATAAATGTGAGAAGGAATACAATGTGGCTGCTATGAAAGTGAACTGTGTTTGCGTGTGATCAGGGGTGTATTCATTCCGTTGATTCTGTTGAAAAACATTTCTTAAACGGAAGCAAACGGAACAAAATAGGGATAAACCTACCTGAATCTGTCCAATAGAAACTCTTGTTTACAACTGCTGGACTAATGATTACACCCTACATCAGCTAGATGCAAGCATACAGTGTTTAAGGTTGTTTTGAATGCCACCGTCTGTCCACGTGTCACTGTCTGTTACATCAAATCTTTCTCTTGACCTGTGTGCACCTACGTTTTGAACTTTCACTCATAGGCTAGGTTGTAGCAACCTCATGAGTTCAGGGAAAATGTGAGTATCATGTAGTATCCTTAACCTACCGCTGTTCCATTGAACTGGGTGAATGGAATATGAAAGACAGTCATCCAATATGCTGTAATAGAAATAAGGCCATGCTCATAAAATAAAAAACCGACCGACCGCCACTGCTCCTCACCCACACCTTTTCTTAGATGACACGGCTCAAAGGTTGTTTTCATTACTTGTCAGGTGGTATGACAGTTAGACACCGCTAACTGAAGCTCTACCTCCTGTCCAAGTCTAGCCATAGTTTCTACACCGACGGTGCTCTGCTCAGTTAAACAAAAGCGACTCCTTCAATCTATTAATAGCCAAGTTCAAATGTACATAAGCTTCCCAGTAGCTTAGTTCCCACTGTCAAAAGAGCTACAGTTGGGTAGAGTTACAGTCGAAGTCGGAAGTTTACATACACTTAGGTTTCAACCACTCCACAAATGTCTTGTTAACAAACTAAAGTTTTGGCAAGTCGGTAAGGTCGTCTACTTTGTGCATGACACAAGTAATGTATCCAACAATTGTTTACAGATAGAACATTTCACTTATAATTCACTGTATCACAATTCCAGTGGGTTAGAAGTTTACATTCACTAAGTTGACTATGCCTTTAAACAGCTTGGAAAATTCCAGAAAATGATGTCATGGCTTTAGAAGCTTCTGATAGGCTAATTGACATAATTTGAGTCAATTGGAGGTGTACCTGTGGATGTATTTCAAGGCCTACCTTCAAACTCAGTGCCTCTTTGATTGACATCATGGGAAAATCAAAAGAAATCGGCCAAAACCTCTGAAAGAAAATTGTAGACCTCCAAAACTCTGGTTCATCCTTGGGAGCAATTTCCAAACACCTAAAGGTACCACGTTCATCTGTACAAACAATAGTACGCAAGTATAAACACCATGGGACCACGCAGCCGTCATACCGCTCAAGAAGGAGACATGTTCTGTCTCCTAGAGATGAACGTACTTTGGTGCGAAAAGTGCAAATCAATCCCAGAACAACAGCAAAGGTCCTTGTGAAAATGCTGGAGGAAACAGGTACAAAATAATCTATATCCACAGTAAAACGAGTCCTATATCGACATGACCTGAAAGGCCGCTCAGCAAGGAAGAAGCCACTGCTCCAGAACCGCCATAAAAAAAGCCAGACTACGGTTTGCAACTGCACATGGGGACAAAGATCGTACTTTTTGGAGAAATGTCCTCTTGTCTGATGAAACAAATATAAAACTGTTTGGCCATAATGACCATTGTTATGTTTGGAGGAAAACGGGGGAGGCTTGCAAGCCGAAGAACACCATCCCAACCGTGAAGCATGGGGGTTGCAGCATCATGTTGTGGGGGTGCTTTGCTGCAGGAGGGACTGGTGCACTTCACAAAATAGATGGCATCATGAGGCAGGAAAATTATGTGGATATATTGAAGCAACATCTCAAGACATCAGTCAGGAAGTTAAAGCTTGGTCGCAAATGGGTCTTCCAAATGGACAACGACCCCAAGCATACTTCCAAAGTTGTGGCAAAATGGCTTAAGGAGAACAAAGTCAAGGTATTGGAGTGGCCATCACAAAGCCCCGACCTCAATCTTATAGAAAATTTGTTGGCAGAACTGAAAAAGCATGGCCTACAAACCTGATTCAGTTACACCAGCTCTGTCAGGAGGAATGGGCCAAAATTCACCCAACTTATTGTGGGAAGCTTGTGGAAGGCTTCCCGAAAAGTTTCACCCATGTTAAACAATTTAAAGTCAATGCTACCAAATACTAATTGAGTGTATGTAAACTTCTGACCCACTGGGAATGTGATGAAAGAAATAAAAGCTGAAATAAATCATTCTCTCTACTATTATTCGGACATTTCCCATTCTTAAAATAAAGTGGTGATCCTAACTGACCTAACACAGGGAATTTTTACTAGGATTAAATGTCAGGAATTTTGAAAAACTGAGTTTAAATGTATTTGGCTGAGGTGTATGTAAACTTCCAACTTCAACTGTGTATATAATGTAAGCCTGGAGGCTTCTAGCTCCATGGCTAGTTCTGCAAATCCAAGCCGTTCCAATTTTTTTTCAAATGGCTAGGTCGTATTGACTCCAATGTCACATCAAATTCCCCAAATCTTTGTCAAAATCTATACTACTTGCCCTTGGTCATGAACCTTAAACACGGCAGGGAAAGCGATCAGAGGAAATTGGCTTGGCCATGGGAGTGATGTTTAGGCAATTATCAGGCACCTCACAGGCACTGCAGTAACAGTGAGGACGAAAAGACTAGCACACACTAACTGATTCCCTCAGAAGATTTGATAGTTGACACCATGCTATTGTGTTCACATTTAAATGCTATGTAAGACCAAATCCACCTACAGTAAGTGAACTGTTGGAAATGCATTAAACACAGAATGAATACAACATGAAATAGTAAGACATACTTTGCAATTTGCAATCATTTTCAGGCATGTTCATTCCGCTGCAGTTCAGTTGGAATTCATGAGAGCTTTACAATCCCTTTTTATACGCTGCTCAAACAGTGATCACAAGGTAATCGTGGATCCATTTATGGTGCTGCTGTTGTTGCCTTTGGATTTAGATTCCAACCTACCTACCAAAGACATGACCATGTATCTTACAGTGAACACACACGACTAGCCTCTATACAGTTATTAGCCAACATCCTGATCCTGAGTAAATTGCATCTTTGAAACGTTTACATTTTTGTCTTCGTATTCCCTATATTAGGTCTATTTCACAAATCTATCTCACAAAAAAAAGCCATTTGGCTGCAATTTTAATAGCATGGGAAAGTAAAACCTACTAATCTGCGTGTAACCCTGCTGTCGTTCATCCCTCGCATGGTGTATGGATGAGAATACAGATCCATTGTTCTTGGGATGAGCCCAAAGCAGAACACTCACAGCATCTGTTGACCCAGCTAACATTCTGCTAAAATGTATTTTGACTCCCATCATGTCTCTGCTACTGAAGGTTAGGGATAACATTTCTCTAATGTGTGTCTGTCTACTTCTCCCAGCATTCCCGAGGACGTAACATTCCATAACATTCCAACAGTAATCGAGATACGTTTTCGGAGCTATAGAAGGGGTGTCTTTTGTAAATAGAAAGATCCTTTTTAATTGAATTCCAATCCAGACCTAGATGAACATGTTGTTTGCTAGTGAACCAACTGACATACTCCCCTCAATAGGGACTGAAAGCCACATAAATATGTGTACTTGAGGAGATGTTGGGAGGTTCATTGAGCAACACTTAAAAAACCATGACATTCACTGACAACTAAAGAAAAGAGAGAGAGAGACCTGCCGCATCGCGTTGATCTGACAGTTAACGTCCTCGAGCGAGTGGAGGCCACTGACTGAATACATGGTCCTGGTTTGCTTCAGAATAGAGAGAAAGCATGGTGACTTTAAATAGGAGAGAGAAATATAAGAGATGGTTAAGACAGGCCCATATTCCTGCAGACGCCTCAAAAGAACATCATTGTCAACTAGCATGTCAGAGTAAACAATTTCTCTGACATTTACAGTACACAAACACAGCTTGGGTAGCATTGAGGGATCAGGTGTACTTCTCTCACTGCTTGCCACTCCCATGAGTGCAGATTGAGTGGGTGGTGTGATCAATATGTCCTCTTTGAACAATTTATTGATTCATTGGCCATCAATGACCAGACTGCTCTAACAACAGCCTATATCCAACACTGAGATAGGAGATGGAAAACAATCAATGAAACAACTGAGACAGGAAATCCTTCAGCTCTCTGTGCCCATATATTCCTTAGTGTGTCATAGTTTGCTTTCCCATCTGCCTGGAGAAGTCTAGGGGCTGTCCTCAGATCTGATCTCAATCCATGTTCATAATGTGTCTCAGGGTAGGAATGCTGATCTAGGAATGATTTGGAAAGAGGATACCTGATTCTAGATTAGCACTCCTACTGTGAGCTGCTTTGTGAATACAGGCCAAGGGTTTCATGTACAAAAGAAGGCACTGAAAGGAAAGCTGGCCGTGAGATTACCAGACTCCCTGGAATCCATGAAAAACAATAAAGAAAAACTAAATCCAAGCATAGTAAAAGTAATATTTTTCTTCCTTCAACCTAATTGCCTTTATATGTGGTATTACTTGTTACATTACAGATTTACAGAGAACCATTTTACCATCTGAGATGAAATTGTAATACCTTTTTTCTATTTGTGTGTGTGTGTGTGTGTGTGTGTGTGTGTGTGTGTGTGTGTGTGTGTGTGTGTGTGTGTGTGTGTGTGTGTGTGTGTGTGTGTGTGTGTGTATGTGTTCCATCAATAAGACATGTTAACCTTGGCCCAGTTACAATCAGCACTTTGAAAAGCCCGATAATTGTAAAAAGCAATGGAGGTAGGTTTCCCTTGGGCCAGAACCAATAACCAAGAAAGCTTCAGCAAATTAAAATGAGGCATGTTGGAGGGGTGGGGGCAGTAGGTCTCTCATATCCAACCTACCTTGGTCTACATTTCCTTCCAGGCTGCTACATAACCCTTACTGCAACAACTTGGCAAAAGTTACTGCACCAATTTGGCAAAAGTTACTGCGCCAACTTGGCAAAAGTCAAATTTGATCAAAATACATAAAGTCTACAAAAACCTCCATGCCAGCGAACGATGAGCCCTATCTTAGTCTAAATGTCTTATTTCAGTATCTATGCAACATCATGTCAGTTGTGTTATTGTTACAGCACCGACAAAGGCAGAACATATTATATCGGTCATTTCAGGTAGAAATGACGAAAGCTTCATAAGCCTCTATGCCAAGTGAAGGACGGAAACAATAGTGCAGTGTGCGGCTCAAAACAAAGTCAATGATCGAGTCAGTAGATCTAATCAATACGTGGAGGCTGAGAATTGAAGAGGTTTAGGTCACAGGCAGCACTTGGTGGTCCGATCAGTCATACTGATCAACAACAGCTGTGGTATTTACACCGGTATTGGGAGTAATAGGGGAAACTAAACTCCTGAGGTGTGTTGCTGATGGGTGCCGTGCTGCGAGGGTTGCATCAAGCTGCCAGCTTCTCAGGGAGATGATCAGTTAAGTGTGTGTAGCCTGCTGGGGTTGCAGAGAGCAGAACAAGAGTAAGTTAAGCTTTGGTCAGAACTGTACAGAGCACAGCTGGGGTTCATAGCTAAAATAAATATCACTGCAGAGAGCAAAGCTACGGTAAGGTTAGGCGTTGATCTGTAAACTGCAGCACATAACTGGACAGTAGTTGATATCAAAAATCAAAATGACTTTTCCAAGGAATTTGGTTTGTGTGTATTTCACCTTGAAATATCCAGCCAGTATCTTCTTCGCAAATGAACAAAGGATCAGAACCTTTGCATTGCTATACAGTAAAACAAGGGCTCGCATTTGATAAAAACTGAAAGCAGTGAATGCTTTGGTCAAACATCATGTAATACTGCATATGAGGATAAGAGGAGGAAGCCAGTGTTGGGGTCAAACTTGAACTCTGATGTTGCAAGCACCATACTCCTGCCATCAGAAGCAACACAATGTTCTGTATTTTGAATGTACCCAAAGACAGGCATAATTGTTGACAGCATTGCATCACCTCAGAGATGAAACCATGGAGTACATTGAACACCCAATGTAACTGCTATCTCATTGGCAGAGACATGTGCTGTCCATGGTGCTGAAATAAGTTGGCTGCATTAGCTTTTTTCTGCTAATGCAATAGCACAGCAATCCTTTTCAGCACTATGGACAGCACAGACCACGTGGTTATAATTGAAACAGACAAGCACATTTAGCACACACATATCAAATTATATTGTGTTTCAGTTCAACACAGGTAAGAATGAAATGTCTTAGAAACCCATAGATTTCACTCAACCTCAACCACATTTTATTTAACAAAATAGAAGCAGGTCAAATGTAGTAAAACATATAAATGTAACTCTGGGACACAGCGTTGAGATATGACCAATAGTTCATGAGCCATGGTAAAATGTTCCACAGTAGAGATTGATAATTACCCTTTGAAGCAATACACCAACAGACTGGAGTCTGAAGTGATGGACAGCACTGTTTGTTGCCAAAGATCTGCTGAGATAATACTCCCCAAGGTCAGCCTATGTGATTGGTTACATTTAGTGTGGGGGGGGTTGAGCATACAGACATACACACACATGTAGGCAGACACTAGTGCACATGCACACACATTTAATCAATAATTCTAATTATTTAAATGCATACACACACACACACACACACACACAGCCCGGACACTCGACAATGAACATTGTTCTGCTAATGCAGTCACACATTTAACCATATAGTCTGTCAGTCCACAGTGTTAAAAAGGCCTGGGAAAAATGCTTGTTGCTGTATTAAGATAAATGATGAAACAGACAGGGTTGAGACATGTTTGATATAGAAATGGCTCTAAGCACTTTGACCTTCTGCAGGCCAGTGCATGTCTGACTTGTCATTCCTTATTGACAAGACTATTCCAAAACGGATTGTAGCAGTGGGGTCTCTTGCACATATGCTTATTTATAAGATAATTAAATACAGTGGGAACATTGATGGACCTGATCCTAATGAAGAAGAAAAAAAATCAGTATGAACAAAACGAATTCAGAGCTTGAATTTACAGAGTATTCATATATATATAAAACAAAGAAAAAACATTTCACAATCCTACGATCTGTACCGTGATACTGCAGAATCAGTGACATTGATCCATTTGAATGGATTATCAGAATATCACCTTTAATGCTAACCATTATTGTACACTGAAATCATCATCTTGATATCATTATAGTTGCTCAGTAACATGTCATAGCATTGGGCAACAGACCGACTGCTGAACACTTTTAATATTGAAGAATATATATGTTTCCTAATGCAACATTGCCCATTCATAGACGATTTAATTAACATCTCAAGATAAAGATTCCCATTCCAAAACGCCCTTTTGCAAAACTCCTATACCTCAGCCCTCCCTCCACTGGGGAAGATGCACCAACAGCGACATCGTGAGTTTCCTCGTCTAGAGTAATGCGGTGATCCTGCCAAGTCTTCCCTATGGCATCAGACGAATACTGTCGAATGCTAAGACGTGTGTTTTATTTTTGTTTTACTGTATGCAAACTGACCATTGCCCAATCTATTTTAAGCACGTTAGTTAAAAAAATGTAAGTCCATTTCTATTATTTGGACACAGTAGATGGCTTTACAAAAGCTCACATAAATGGAGGTGAATCATAGCCTACGCTTTGTGGAGGAATACTTTTTACATAAAAAAAGCATTCTAGTCTACCTGCGCTCTGTACATAGATCGAACTGCACATACCATTACTTCCATTGAAAACATTTTAATTTTGAAAAAATATGCAGTTAGAAACCCCCCCATATAATTCGGTAAAGCCTTCTCCTCTCCCCCAAAGCAGGCTATAGGAATTAACACACAAAACCACGAACTGTTTTTAGCTACATTAACCTTGCAGCATAACCATCTGAGTGACGTTAATTGGTCATGCTCATCTGCATCCCGAATATCTGAAATTCAACAATTGGCACACCATAAAATAACACATTATACATTCATAAAGAGATGAATGTGCAGATATGATAAGGTTTGCACCAATTATAAATAACCCCGATATTTATCGACAATCAAATGATAAAACAAACAAAAAAGAACATGCGTGGACAGCGTCTATCTTCTTCTTCGTCCCAATGTGTTCTTTTTCCGTTTTTAACAGTTTTAAAACAACAAATACAAATTCTATAACGCAGTTCACCAAAAAATAGAAAAATGGCACTTTGTATATATTCATATATGGTTTTATATGTATATATATACTGTATATATTCATATTGATAACATGAAAGAAGGGTCGGGTTGGCTTCTTCGTTAATTATGGTATGGTTCCCCAGTGTGTGTTGAAACCATGCGAAATCATGCAGATATGATACAGTCAGTTATTTACATTACATTCATGCGCTCGTGCACCATTTCCCGAATCTTCTCTCTCAGATAGTCAGTCTGATTGCGGCAAATAGCTGTACTGGGATGGGGCCGGGAGGGGGTCTATACATATATTACAGTTGGTTCAGTAGCAGACTCATTGGCACAACAGTCAACTGGAGCAAACAAAAAATGGTCTATCTCCGACAAAAAGCGAGTGAAGAAGCTTAGTAACATAGCATTTGTAAATTTTTCTTCAATTGCCATTGTGTCAACAGAACGCAGTATATTTCTCTGTCTGTTTGTATTCCAGGTTTTATTGTCAGTAGTCGTTTTACGCATCATTTGTTGAGGAGAAATGGGCGCTACAGTCAAACCCTCTTTGCGCGCCCCCGTCCGCATGGTAAGGCCCGCTATGCCAATAAGACGAGTCACACACTGTCTGCAAGGAATTGATCTCTGACGCAGAGGAATTACCATCCCTCCGCTTTGATCTCTTGCGATTCCGCAAGATGAAGACAAGCATCCCTACAACAGTGAACGCAGACGTGACAAATACCAGTAGTAGCCCAGGGACTAGTACAGAGATGGATACCCTGTTCGGCTCCACATAGGAGTTCGAGCGCGTACCCGTGTCTGCGGTGAACGTGCTGTTTTTGGAGAGAGAGGTGGGGTAGATTTTGTCATACAGCTTGGGACACATCAGATCATTTCGGACGTGACGGAAATCCCTTTTCCAGAACTCTTCTGGGGACTCACACTTGAGATCACTAACGATCACATCTGCCCCCAGTTTCTCTGTCCACTGTTTGAAAGGGACAATATTACACGAGCAATCCCAAGGGTTCCCATGCAAATCAATTTGTATGATCGAATTGAGCTGATCTAAGACCCCTGCGACAGAGAGATACGTGAAGTAATTATTATGCAAGCTAATCTTTGATAAAGACACTCCAAGGAAAGCATCCACAGGTAGCGCTTTCAGTAAGTTATTGTTGAGGAAAAGCACTCGCAGATTAGGCAGAGGGCTGAATGTGCCTGCCAGTATCAGCTGTATGTCATTATATTCCAAACTGAGATATTCCAGATTTTGAAGTCCAATGAACATTTCCGCAATGAGCGTATCCAGGTAATTCTTATCCATGTACAACCATCTTAACTCGGTGAGGTTTTGAAAAGTGCTGTTGTCTATCAATTTGATGTTGTTTCCACCCAAATCAAGGAGATTCAGACTTGAATAGCCATTGAGATGGTTCTTTTTTATAGCATGGATGTTGTTATCTCTCATGTTTAATTCGTGCGCCATGAGGGGTTTGGGTTTTAGGTTAGCCAAGCTCTCTATCTTCTTGCCCTCGCAGTTAACCCCTAACCCCTGCCTGGATCCAATGAGCTTGCAGCTGCATGGCACAGGGCACGATGCGTTCTGCACAATTTGCAGCTGCTCTCTCTCCCCATTCACACCTGTCATAGATGTGGGCTTCGTTTTCAACTGCCAGTGCGATTTAGAGCGTCCCTTTTGCCCATTCCCTGGGGTAGGGGACCCAGGATCACCACTAGCTTTATAAGGCGTTGGAACGGGCCCAGGTACAGAGGTCTCCTCTTGGGTAGGAGGTGCAACTAAACTCTCGTCAGCACCACTTTTTATTGAAGGACACAGAACCATCTCCGATGTCTCGTTCAAGTCGTTCCCTTGCAGTGGCGTTGGAGCCTCGCAGATCACCCGACCGATAAGCGCGTTCTGCGGTATATTCTCCAGCCATTCCTTCAGGGAAACCAGGTCACAGTTGCAGTCCCAGGGGTTATCCTCCAATAAAACCTCCGCAATGCCCGGTATTTGTTCGAGAACTCCCTCATAAGGCACCGTTTTGATTCGGTTCCCTCGCAGGTCGAGATGGGTGATGGGAACGTGTTGAAACACATTTATAGGTAGTGCACTGATGAGGTTATCATTTAGAATTAACACTTCAAGTTTATTTAAGTCCCTGAACACGGCCGGGTCAATGTCCCTCAATAGATTAAAATCAGCCTGAAGATATTCCAAGTCATCTAAACCAAGAAAGGTGCTCTTCCTAAATGACCGTATCTTGTTATTATTTATGTGTAACCTTTTCACGAGCTGCAGTCCCAGAAAAGCACCAGGGACAATGTCATGCAAACCGTTGTTTTCCAAATGCAAGCTCACGGCATTGTAAAAGTTAGCAAACTCATTGGGAAAAAGCCTGGATAAAGAATTTCCATGCAATAGCAAGTGATAAAACTGGGAACTGGGACCAGTCAAATGGTGCAAATTAGTAAAGCTCCTTTTTTCGCAGTCAATGTGCAAATCGCCTTCAATCTCATTGCAGGAGCAGATCTGCTCCTTACAAATGTCCCTTGTAACATTTCCAATAGCAACACAAAGAGCCGCCTTCAGCAAGACAATCCAAAGCAGCATTTTCAATACAAACAATTCATCCCCGATTTCAAGACATGAAAACGAGCTGTTGAATCAATGTTTTTAGTCCAGTTTATCCTCAAAAAGATAGACCGACGGGTCTAAAAGAAAAGACGACAGTCCTTTATAAGATCCATGCTCATCTAGCCCGTTATGTCCAGGCGTCCAGCTTTAAAATGACCATATAGAATGCCTCAGATCGAATGGATCCTTTTGCTCGTATGAAAATAATTGAAAACAACAAACCGCAATAGCAGCCGACACATTTTTGGGCTTTTGATCGGTATTGACTGACCTTGCAAATTTTATAAATCCGTGATTTTCTCGTCGTGCTGCGGTAGCAGTGGGTGCTGTTCTTTTCCCCTCGGTGCTGAATTCACACCCGACGCTGGAGATGTAGTGCTGATCACACCGCCACTGCAAAAAAAACGCATTCCTCACACCTTTCGGTGTCTTCCTTGCGTTTGTTTCCAGTGCTTTCCTTTGGTGATTTTGAATCACAAAGAGGTTACACAGAGACTGTGCTCGTTCTAGCCCGGTGCTCTTGGAAAGATCTCACACCCTCTACTGAGCTGCAATGGAAAAAAATCCATCGTCTGAGGGAATGCTGAAAAAAATCTATCCACATAGAGGACTAGCAAGCGTTAAAATGTTCACACTAAAAGCTGTTGATCTGTTCAGTCTTTTTTGACCAATAATATTCCCATTCTAAAGCCAACAAGGTTATGGATTCCAAAAGACGTTCCTTATTTCATGTTACTGATTAGGCTGAATCCTTGCTTTAGGTCCGCTTCTGTTGTTAAAAAAAAAAAAAAGTAGACCAGACGACATAACGCATTGCCAAGGTATTGGAGACAACTCGTTTCCAAATCGGGGGTTGGTTATAACCTCATCTAATGATTAATTTGCGCATTTTATGAAGAATAATAATCGCTGGTGTGTGTATTGCACCAAGCCTAGCAGGCGAGTGCCCTCCAGGGTGTATGTTACTATCTCTCTGCTAGGAACCGCTGTTGAATGCGGTAAAATAATTAACTACATCTAATCAAATCACATTTTATTTGTCACATGCGCCGAATAAAACAGGTGTAGACCTTAGAGTGAAAAGATAACTTAAAAGTCATTAACCAACAATGCAGTTTTAAGAAAATACCTTAAAAAAGCAAGAGATAAGAAAAACAAATAATTTAAGAGCAGCAGTAAATAACAATAAATAGAGGGGGTACAGGTACAGAGTCAATGTGTCAATGTCCGGTACCGCTTGCTGTGTGGTAGCAGAGAGAACAGTCTATGACTAGGGTGGCTGGAGTCTTTGACTATTTTTAGGGCCTCCCTCTGACACCGCGTGGTATAGAGGGCCTGGATGGCAGGAAGCTTGACCCCGGTGATGTACTGGGCTGTATGCACTACCCTCTGCAGTGCCTTGCGGTCGGAGGCCGAGCAGTTGTCATACCAGGTGGTGATGCAACCAGTCTGGATGCTCTCGATGGTGCAGCTGTAAAACTTTTTGAGGATCTGACGACGATGCCAAATCTTTTCAGTATCCTGAGGGGGAATAGGTTTTGTCGTGCCCTCTTCACGACTGTCTTTGTGTGCTTGGACCATGTTAGTTTGTTGGTGATGCAAAGGAACGAAGCTCTCAATTTGCTCCACTACAGGACCGTCGATGAGAGTGGGGACATGCTCGGTACTCCTTAACTCCAAACCTTAACCCTATCCCCTAGCCTAGCTTACATAGACTATAACGTACAGTTGAAGTCGGAAGTTTACATATACATACACCTTAGCCAAATACATTTAAACTCAGTTTTTCACAATTCCCAACATTTAATCCAAGTAAAGATTCCCTGTGTTAGGTCAGTTAGGATCACCACTTTATTTTAAGAATGTGAAATGTCAGAATAAAAGTAGAGAGAATGATTTATTTCAGCTTTTATTTCTTTCATCACATTCCCAGTGGGTCAGAAGTTTACATACACTCAATTAGTATTTGGTAGCATTGCCTTCAAATTGTTTAACTTGGGTCAAACGTTTCGGGTAGCTTTCCACAGGCTTCCCACAATAAGATGGGTGAATTTTGGCCCATTCCTCCTGACAGAGCTGGTGTAACTGAGTCAGGTTTGTAGGCCTCCTTGCTCGCAAACGCTTTTTCAGTTCTGCCCATACATTTTCTATAAGATTGAGGTCAGGGCTTTGTGATGGCCACTCCAATACCTCGACTTTGTTGTCCTTAATCCATTTTGCCACAACTTTGGAAGTATGCTTGGGGTCATTGTCCATTTGGAAAACAATCAAATCAAATTGTATTTGTCACATGCGCGGAATACAGTAGGTCTAGACCTTACAGTGAATGCCCTTAACCAACAATGCAGTTAATAAAATTTTAAAAAGAATACCTAAAAAAAATAAGAATAAGAAATAAAAGTAACAAATAATTACAGAGCAGCAGTAAAATAACAGTAGCGAGGCTATATCCAGGGGTTACCAGAACAGAGTCAATGTGCGGGGGCACCGGTTTGTCGAAGTAATTGAAGTAATATGTACATGTAGGTAGAGTTATTAAAGTGACTATGCATAGATAATAACAGAGAGTAGCAGCAGCGTAGAATTTAATTAACTTCTTCAGAATCGGTGAGTCCCCTGCAGGACGGTTGAGCTAACGTAGGCTAATGCAATTAGCATGAGGTTGTAAGTAACAAAAACATTTCCCAGGACATAGACACATCTGATATTGGCAGAACGCTTAAATTCTTGTTAATCTAACTGCGCTGTCCAAAGCTATTACAGTGAAAGAATACCATGCTATTGTTTGAGGAGAGTGCACAGTTTTGAACATGAAAAGTTATTAATAAACAAACTAGGCACATTTGGGCAGTCTTGATACAACATTTAAAACATAAATGCAATGGTTCATTAGATCAGTCTAAAACTTTAGGCATTCACTGCTGCCATCTAGTGACCAAAATCTAAATTGCAACTGGGCTGGAATAATACATTGTGGCCTTTCTCTTGCATTTCAATGATGATGGTACAAAAAAATACAAAAAAAATGTTGTTTTGTTCCTTTGTATTATCTTTTACCAGATCTAATGTGTTATATTCTCCTACATTTCTTTCACATTTCCACAAACTTCAAAGTGTTTCCTTTCAAATGGTGCTTCAGGGCCTGAGCTACAGGCAGTTAGATTTGTGTATGTCATTTTAGGTGAAAATTTAAAAAAAGGGTCCGATCCTTAAGAGGTTTTAACTTGACCAGCAAACACACAGTTCAGTTTCCATTATACCTTTAAAAAGTCAGAGAAACAATCTCTGAAAGCATCAGGAAATTGACATAAAATGTTTTTAATTATCTTGTTCTTTGGCCTTTTAGAAGCATTCTGTGAACATTCAGTGACCTTAGTATTTTTAGTTGTTAATCAGGTCTTTTTGTGTCGGTCCTTCAACCCAGCATGTGTTCAGATATCATCCTTTTGGAGTCAATCATAAAAACAACAAAAACAACTCCCACAGACAGAAGAAGGAGAACAAGGAGGAGGGCAAAATGCCACGAGTCAAATGTTGAAATATTTCAATCACACACAGACTTCTCAGAAGTGTAGTTAAACGCGTCTACACACACACACACACGCACACAGACTTCTGGTTCCCAGAAGTGTAGTTAAACACGTCTACACACACACACACACACACACACACACACACACACACACACACACACACACACACACACACACACACACACACACACACACACACACACACACACACACACACACACACACACTTGGTCTCTTATCCCTATTGATACCTATAGTTTTCTGGACAATAACCTTCATTAGGACACAGGTTCCAGTGAGCCCAGGTTGTGATGTGTTAATGGTTGTTTGCCTGCAGACTTTCCAATCAGCTGGGGTCCCGCTGTGGGCCAGATCAAAACATGCAAGGATGTGTTCAAGCTAAACTAAGCAACCAATAGTCAATTTGGCCAGCCAAACAAACACCACACAGAGGAGGAACAGGCATCCAAGGGCACATCAATCATGCACAGTCATCAATGGGTGTGTGTGTGTGTGAGAGAGAGAGAGAGAGAGAGAGAGAGAGAGAGAGAGAGAGAGAGAGAGAGAGAGAGAGAGAGAGAGAGAGAGAGAGAGAGAGAGAGAGAGAGAGAGAGAGAGAGAGAGAGAGAGAGAGAGAGAGAGAGAGAGAGAGAGAGAGAGAGAGAGAGAGAGAGAGAGAGAGAGAGAGACTGCAATAAAAGGGAGACTAAACCATTGCTGAGTCATGATGGTTGATCAATATTCACAGCAAAACACGGTTATTCATGCTTCCTAGAGTTTATTTAGTCCACATATTTAATATTTTCAACATGCAGTTGTTAACAGATAGTGTCAGATTGACGTGTAACTATACACCATTATATAGCTTGCTGTTACAGCATTCTATGTACAGTCACTTTAATATAAATTGGACATAAATAGGCATACTTGAGTTACACCAGGGTATTAAATGCGTCTTAATCTGGAAACTCACATTGTGGAGCAGCAGATATGGTGTCGTCTAGCATTATGTCGATTCAATATTTAATATGTTAAAAAACACCTCTAAACATATGGTTTGAAGTCAATGGAACATCTGCCTTTTGAAAACTACACCATGAAGGAAGGATAGTAACTCACAGAAACACCAAACGATGGGGCTGTCCATGGTGGTAAATTGTTTCATGAGTGATTTTATTTGCAGGTTATTTTAGCAGATCATTTGGTGTGTGTGTGTGTGTGTGTGTGTGTGTGTGTGTGTGTGTGTGTGTGCGTGTGTGTAACACATCTGAATTATTTTTCCTCATGATAATACATATACATCATCTTGTTCCTACAATGAACATCTGTGTAAGAGACCCATATTGCCAGAATCAGTTAGAAATAGTGTTGTTTTTTTATCCACTGTAATCTGACAGAGAGGTACTGTCCATGGTGCTGAATTTGATTGCTTTGTGATTTCAGCATCAGAACAACGCTCTGTGTGTGTGTGCGTGTGCGTGTAAACCTTAGCCTCACCTCTAACCACAAGTTGAACCCATCTATTGTCATGCAGAAATCTCTACGAATTATGCTAAAATGTTCATGAACCTAAATGCCAATGTAAAGTTAATACCAACAACATCCGCAACACCAGTTTTAGCAACTATTTTCATCTTTGAATTTGTTTGGTTATTCAATGACGAAACGCACTTAGTACATCAATAAACTATTCAAAAGTGTCCAATGTGTCACACGGTTTTATTGACCAATCTGAGTACTGTGTCATTACAGTAAATACACAGTTTTACCAAATCTGGCTTGTTTTGATCAATAACTCCTTTTGAATGTCTTTAGCAACGGGTGATACACACTGGGCCTTTTGTAGTAATGGCTGATCAATAAGTTCCAACTAAGTGGTTTGATAATGACCAAATATTCACATCCCAGATTGCCCTTTTCTCAACACTCATATTGAGCAAGCATCAGCAACATGGTTAGGGTCAATTCCATTTCAATTCCAGTTAATTCAGAAAGTAATCCAAATTCCAATTCCAATTAAAAATGCTCCTCATTGGAAAGTGTTGAAGATAAATGGATTGAAATTTCAGTGTGCTTCAGAAATGGACTAGAATTTAAATGGAATTGACCCCAACCCTGATCAGGGCCCATATCCACAAAGTGTCTCAGAGTAGGAATGTGGGTTAAATTAATTTGTGGAAAAAGTAAAAAATACAGAGAAAAAAAGAAAACAGAGTTTATTTTTGGACAAATTAATGAATGTCCCTCACTATTTAGGCCTGTTTGGCTCTGTTTGGTTCCTAGTTAATACACCCCTTATCTAGGATCAGTTTAACCTTTCAGATAATCATGAATAAGACAGGGGGACCTGATCCTAGATCAGCATCCTACTCTGAGATACTTTGCGAATACAGGCCTGATTTCAAAGCCATGCTTCGCACAAACCATATGCTATGCACCCGTGAATTAAATGATTGTAATGTTTCAAATCAGTGACTCCCTTTACCCTTAAAACAATGCAAGGGAGAGAAAACCTTGCTAATCCTTTAGCCTACAGTGAGAACTAAACATTCCCACTTAGTCTTTTCAGAGTCCTGCCGAGCAGCTAATAACATCTTGGCCCTTGGCACTCCAATCCTCTGGTGTGATTTCGAAGGGAAAACACATGCCACTTCAGAGTCTTCCAGATGTGATCATCTTAGCTGGGTCGGTAAACAGACGAGAAATTTAAGAAAGATGAATCTAACAAATGAATATCTAGCTACCTCCGAACAGAGGTGTGAGGGAGGTCAGGCGTGAGGTGGTGTGATCAATCACATGGGTTTCTGTGTATTACGCAGAGGAGTCAAGCCAAGCCAAGGCTGAGCTTTACCTGGCGGTGAGTTCATCCGTTCTATGGTCTGTGAAGATGTTTGGCACTGATGAATAGAAAGCATACAAACCGTCAAAATTGAAGATTGACTCACATGGCAACGACGGTGAAATCCTTGGGAGATCAGACAGAGAAACAATCCACAATCTGAGTGTTTCTCCCAGGGTTTCGTCACATGGTCTACCAGAAACAAGCACTGTCAACGGTTTGTGGTGTTCTTAGCAGAACATGGATCGTGTGTGTGCATGCATGTGTGTTTAAACCATAACTTGCCATAAGACAGTCCACCTTTGAATCATAATCAAGTTCTCATGAATAGCAATGCCAATAAAGCCAATATCATTATCAGCACAATTCCATCCATGTTTGTCCTTGATGAGAAAGTATACATGCTGTGAACATTGACTCATATAGCAACTGCTTTGGCATCCTTGGAGCATTAGAATATGAATTTGCCTTGTTCTGCTTTGCAGAGACTTTTCAATTATTGTCTCCCTCTTGTCGCCATGCCCATTCTTTTCTTGCCACACTTTTCAAACGCAGGAAAGCATTGCAGGTGTATCATGTACAGAAATAGATAGATCAAGTGGCGACTTTAAATCAATAGGCCGATTGGCAGGGCGGTAGCACCCCTTGATATACCGACCTGCGATTTTTCATGGGGAATCAGCTAAGTGTCCTTGATTAACTGTCAAGCTGTGTGCAGCCGTTGGCATTGTGCACCTTTACGCTAACGTGCCCCTTCCTCAGACTCATCTTCATCGCTTGTGAGGTTTTTGAGAAGAACACAAATCATTGTTTGGATGTACACTAACAAACCTGTCAGGCCATAGAGTGACATTTCCCCTTCTGAAAGTGTCTTCCGTGTAATTACGGCTAGTGTGTTGTTCAATGCCGCAGCTGCATCGCTCATGATGCCAATACTAATGCACATGATATGAGTGACGGAGGAGGCTAAGCCTAGCTAATTGTATGCACAGTGCTGAAACCTGTCTCAATTAACTCCATCATCATTTCGGTTACCATGGTACCCTCCCCTCAATACTGAATAATAAGAGCACAATTAGATTAAAACCAAAATAGGGCCACAGTTAGCACAGAAGAAGCACTTAATGTTGGAAACTCAGGGAATATGTCTAACAATATTATCAATATTCACAAGTGCCCCTTATGTACTGTACTTGCATGGTAGTTACATAGACAGGCACAGTAAGTTTAAATTGGTACATAAGAGTCATTCTAGCTGTTATATCTTTTTGAGATGTGTAACACGTTGACATGTGTATACCTTATAGATTTGCAAAGCAAACAATGGTGTCTCAACCTCCTTTCACACTAGTATGTCTGTTTGAAATCACCCAGATATCTTAATTGTGAGTTCAATTGCAAATTCCTGGAATTAGTGTATGTCAGTTGCATTGCAAGTAAGTGGTTTGGATTGATCAGGGCCTAAATGTGTGGTAAAGTGTGAGGTGCCCACTGGGGACAGACAGAGATCAGTGGAGCCCTGGACAGCGCTGTGGCTGCATGGGATTCAATTAAGTCCGTGTTTTCATCAAGCAACTCAGTCCTCGTCATTGTTTCCAAAATCAATAGGCATTAAATGAGTCTGGGCTTCCATGAATTAGATCCGCCGTGTTGCAATAAACCCTGCGTATGAACGTTGTATAAACTGTCTCCAAACCGCCTGGGGTTTTATGCTTCAAATTATCACCGACTCCAAGCGGAGTGTACACAACACATTGTGCTTGCTCGTGGAGTTTAATGACGATTGCAGCAGCTGACAGAATAGGAGGCCCTGTCTGCTTCAATGAGTGGTTGAGTGGCTCGAGGTTTTGACGGTGTGATAATTGTGAAGGGATAAATTTAGTGTTTTTTTCTGTTTCGTGTTTAGCCCAGCATCACTTTCAGGAGCGTACGTGTGTGAAAGAGATTTAAAAACATGATATTCATTATCTGTACATATACATTTAAGTCCTTTAGCAGACACTCTTATCCATAGCGACTTATAGGAGCAATTAGGTTTAGGTGCCTTGCTCAAGGGCATTGGCCCAACGTTGTTAACCGCTAGGCTACCTGCCGCAGTCATAACATTTGTATAATGTTAAGTAGAGTAATACTGTGTAGCAGCTAAACTAATACTGAGACTTGAGGACTTGCGGTAAAGGACATTTATCTACAGAGGGTTTTATGTTTATATATTGTAATACAACTTCAAAGTGATTCTCCAGCGGGGCTGTGTATATCAAGTAACATTAAATGAAATGACTTGAAACATATAATGGAATAAATTACCACAATACCGTCAAAGTGGATGGGGCTTGGTTAGTTAACCATCTTCAATGAATGTCTATCTAATCATGACCAAATGGCTTGCAAGGACGGAATAGAGAAATAGGAAAATAAAAACAGAGAGCAAAAAACACGGACCATATGGTTTGTCTGCATGAGTAATGAGAACATTTCAAAGCAGTCTGCTGATGAATTTAGATCAGGGGATTTCGGTGTATAATACTTTCACCACTCATGTCAACCAGCTGAAATGCCGAGAGGAATGATAAATGAACAAAGTCAATTTATTACAGCATTATTATTTATGGTAATGATTAACCATGATATAGAATTTTTATGGTGTCATCATATTATTGTTCAACTAAATAAATCACATATTGCATTTAAGCGATATTTCTTGGCGTTATGACATTGTTGTAAGGATACGTGTTGGTGTTATGACACTGTTGTAAGGATACTTGTTGGTGTTATGACAGTGTTGTAAGGATACTTGTTGCTGTTATGACACTACTGTGAGGATTCTTGTTGGTGTTATGACAGTGTTGTAAGGATACTTGTTGGTGTTATGACACTGTTGTAAGGATACTTGTTGCTGTTATGACACTGTTGTGAGGATACTTGTTGGTGTTATGACACTGTTGTAAGGATACTTGTTGGTGTTATGACAGTGTTGTAAGGATACTTGTTGCTGTTATGACACTGTTGTAAGGATACTTGTTGGTGTTATGACACTGTTGTAAGGATACTTGTTGGTGTTATGACAGTGTTGTAAGGATACTTGTTGCTGTTATGACAGTGTTGTAAGGATACTTGTTGGTGTTATGACACTGTTGTAAGGATACTTGTTGGTGTTATGACACTGTTGTAAGGATACTTGTTGGTGTTATGTCACTGTTGTAAGGATACTTGTTGCTGTTATGACACTGTTGTAAGGATACTTGTTGGTGTTATGACACTGTTGTAAGGATACTTGTTGGTGTTATGACAGTGTTGTAAGGATACTTGTTGCTGTTATGACACTACTGTGAGGATTCTTGTTGGTGTTATGACAGTGTTGTAAGGATACTTGTTGGTGTTATGACACTGTTGTAAGGATACTTGTTGCTGTTATGACACTGTTGTGAGGATACTTGTTGGTGTTATGACACTGTTGTAAGGATTCTTGTTTGTGTTATGACACTGTTGTAAGGATACTTGTTGGTGTTATGGCACTGTTGTAAGGATACTTGTTGCTGTTATGACACTGTTGTAAGGATACTTGTTGCTGTTATGACAGTGTTGTAAGGATACTTGTTGCTGTTATGACAGTGTTGTAAGGATACTTGCTAGTGTTATGACACTGTTGTAAGGATACTTGCTAGTGTTATGACACTGTTGTAAGGATACTTGTTGGTGTTATGACACTGCTGTAAGGATACTTGTTGGTGTTATGACACTGTTGTAAGGATACTTGTTGGTGTTATGACACTGTTGTAAGGATACTTGTTGGTGTTATGACACTGTTGTAAGGATACTTGTTGGTGTTATGACACTGTTGTAAGGATACTTGTTGCTGTTATGACAATGTTGTAAGGATACCTGTTGGTGTTATGACACTGTTGTAAGGATACTTGTTGCTGTTATGACACTGTTGTAAGGATACTTGTTGGTGTTATGACACTGTTGTAAGGATACTTGTTGCTGTTATGACACTGTTGTAAGGATACTTGTTGCTGTTATGACACTGTTGTAAGGATACTTGTTGGTGTTATGACACTGTTGTAAGGATACTTGTTGCTGTTATGACACTGTTGTAAGGATACCTGTTGGTGTTATGACAATGTTGTAAGGATACTTATTACTGTTATGACACTATTGTAAGGATACGTGTTGGTGCTATGACACTGTTGAAAGGATACTTGCTAGTGTTATGACACTGTTGTAATCATTCATGTTGGTGTTAGGACACTGTTGTAATGATACTTGTTGCTGTTATGACACTGCTGTGAGGATTCTTGTTGGTGTTATGACGCTGTTGTAAGGATACGTATTACTGTTATGACACTGTTGTAAGGATACTTGTTGCTGTTCTGACACTACTGTGAGGATACTTGTTGGTGTTATGACGCTGTTGTAAGGATACTTATTGGTGTTATGACACTGTTGTAAGGATACTTGTTGGTGTTATGACACTGTTGTAAATCTATTTATATATTTATCTATTTCCCAAAGGTGTGCCATGAGTACATGATACAAATGCCTTCCAGTCATATGGGGTTGCTATATAACATTTCCCCAGTTGCATCATTTGAATGATAGCAAGCTCAGGATAACATATTCCTCATAGGATAAATCCAATCCAGTGCCTATCCCTATTACACAGTTCATATAACTGCTTTGTCTCCATTCCCAGATACAAATGTGTGTTCTCATATGTTCAATGATTTCTGGGCATATATCCAACTCCTTTCTTTACTGTGTACTCACCCCACCGACAATAATGTAAGCATAAATAGACAGCAAGACAACTTTGCTAATATTGCTAAGCTCGTGTTTGCTGTGCATGGTTTGTTTCCCAAATGGGAAGCAAGTAGATAGCTTTGCTGGTTTAGATAATATAACAGCATTTGCAAGTAAGTAAATGAGAATTAAATTCAGAACCATGGACATCACAATAGACCGTGGATATACTGTAGCTGGTTGGCTAAAGCTAGCTGACCACAGTAGACTTTGAGTCTACCCCCTCTTCCCCGCTGCCTCATTCCCACCCCTCTCTTTTATAACAACACAATGTGAATTGTCGCATGAGTTAAAAATCACACTGTTATATAGGAACTAGCTGACTTACACAGATCCCGAACACTGAGTTCTAATAACAATAACTACCATGTTGATGTTAAGTTTAATTTACCAAGGTGAAAAGAGCCCACTCTTCACTTACAAATTACCAGTTACACTGTAGGATTGCCTGATATATGATTACATGGGGTGTTACGGCTGTCAATGGTCATATTTTCTTAGTTAAAAGCCCTGCATTTTAATTAGACACAGGATAGAATTCCTGCTATTGGATGATACATTCAAATAGCCTCTCTCTCTCTCTCTCTCCTCTCTCTCTCTCTCTCTCTCTAGATTTAAACCAGTAGCTGGATTGGAACCATTTAATTATACTTAAACTTTCCATCCTGGCTGCTATCTAATAAGCCTCCGATGACGAGGCTGTGATTTTGAGATAAGTGGGTCTTAAAATCCCTCAGCCAAACGTGGAGAGTGACCTTGGAGTCTATAATGATATATTCTTTTAAAATCAGGGACTAATTGAAGCTCTACCAGGAGACAGGTTTTACTCCTGTGTCCCTGAGTGTGAATAATCTGAAGTGGATAAAGAACTCTTTTTGCTCTGTCCCGTAGCTCAGATCCATCGTGACTGCTCATAGAGACACGAGGATGAAAAGGAAGCCTATATGGATCAAACATCACAACTTAGGCACTTTTTCAATTTCCTAACAATCAAAAACATTCATTGAAGGTACCCAAAACCCAGGCGGTTTCCGCATCGCGACAGCCCTGTAAATCCAAAACAAGTGACTACAGACAGCAGAGACTGCAGATCACAGAAGCAATACAAATAATGACATCTCAGGGGGTTTGGAGCATCAGCTGCAGGGATGCAGAGAGAACCAGAGTGTGTCAGTAAAAAAGGGAGAGGGAGTAATCTGACTTTGACACCAGTCTGTCAAACAGCATGTGTCAAGGGGTTATAATACAATCTGGTGTTAGGGTTCAGGTCCTTGGACCTTGTGTGCGGTGCCTGCGCTGGAGCTGTGGGGACAACCAGCTACAGGTAAAGTGCCAATCTATAGCAGCAGTGAAATCACAGATGGAATTCAAAAACCAAACACATGACGGATGGTCCCCATCAACCTGCAAGTGTTGTAGAGCAATGGTGCTGTAATGAAAGGTTCTGATCGTGTCCCCTATGACTTTCCGTTGCATACTTTATGTGGGGTCGGGTTTGTTCATTGATTTCACCAACAAAATAAATAAGAGGAACGCATCATATATTATATGCAAACCTGAGCACATATAGGTTTCAAATGGGCTCGTATAGGTATACAGTTGAAGTCGGAAGTTTACATGCACTTAGGTCAGAGTCATTAAAACTCGTTTTTCAAACACTCCACAAATTTCTTGTTAACAAACTATAGTTTTGGCAAGTCGGTTAGGACATCTACTTTGTGCATGACACAAGTAATTTTCCAAACAATTGTTTACAGACAGATTATATTAGTTATAATTCAGTGTATCACAATTCCAGTGGGTCAGAAGTTTACATACGCTAAGTTGACTGTGCCTTTAAACAGCTTGGACAATTCCAGAACATGATGTCTTGGCTTCAGAAGCTTCTGATAGGCTAATTAACAACATTTTGCATCAATTGGAGGTGTACCTGTGGATGTATTTCAAGGCCTACCTTCAAACTCAGTGCCTCTTTGCTTCACATCATGGGAAAATCAAAAGAAATCAGCCAAGACCTCAGAAAACAAATTGGAGACCACTACAAGTCTGGGAGAAATTTCCAAATGCCTGAAGGTACCACATTCAACTGTACAAACAATAGTACGCAAATATAAACACCATGGGTCCACGCAGCCGTTGTACTGCTCAGGAAGGAGACGCGTTCTGTCTCCTAGAGATGGACGAGGAAACAGGTACAAAAGTATCTATTTCCACAGTAAAACGAGTCCTATATCGACACAACCTGAAAGGCCGCTCAACAAGGAAGAAGCCACTGCTCCAAAACTGCCATAAAAAACCAGACTACGGCTTGCAACTGCACATGGGGACAAAGATCGTACTTTTTGGAGAAATGTCCTCTGGTCTGATGAAACAAAAATAGAACTGTTTGGCCATAATGACCGTCGTTGTGTTTGGAGGAAAAAGGGGGAGGCTTGCAAGCCAAAAAACACCATCCCAACCGTGAAGCACGGGAGTGGCAGCATCATGTTGTGGGGGTGCTTTGCTGCAGGAGGGACTGGTGCACTTCACAAAATAGATGGCATCATGAGGCAGGAAAATTATGTGGATATATTGAAGCAACATCTCAAGACATCAGTCAGGAAGTTAAAGCTTGGTCGCAAATGGGTCTTCCAAATGGACAATGACCCGAAGCATACTTCCAAAGTTGTGGCAAAATGGCTTAAGGACAACAACGTCAAGGTATTGGAGTGGCCATCACAAAGCCCTGACCTCAATCTTATAGAAAATTTGTGGGCAAGGAGGCCTACAAACCTGATTCAGTTACACCAGCTCTGTCAGGAGGAATGGGCCAAAATTCACCCAACTTATTGTGGGAAGCTTGTGGAAGGCTACCCGAAAAGTTTCACCCATGTTAAACAATTTAAAGTCAATGCTACCAAATACTAATTGAGTGTATGCAAACTTCTGACCCACTGGGCATGTGATGAAAGAAATAAAAGCTGAAATAAATCATTCTCTCTACTATTATTCGGACATTTCCCATTCTTAAAATAAAGTGGTGATCCTAACTGACCTAAGACAGGGAATTTTTACTTGGATTAAATGTCAGGAATTTTGAAAAACTGAGTTTAAATGTATTTGGCTGAGGTGTATGTAAACTTCTGACTTCAACTCTATATTTAATAACACACACACACACACTTTTCAACAAAGTCCTGGATGTGATATTGAATTGGTGTGCATTCGTATTCCTGATTTATTCATGACTTGTTACAGTGGTAGAAATACTCAATTTTCTAATACATCTATTATTTAAGGATAGGCCCCTCAGGACATAGCTCAACAGATTGTTGTCTAAAAAATGCATGCAAAACCACACGTGTGTGTGTGTGTGTGTGTGTGTGTGTGTGTGTGTGTGTGTGTGTGTGTGTGTGTGTTCCCTTTAAACCCAAGTGGAATGAATTTCCTTCAGGCCAATCTATAATGCATCAAATTCCTACCAACTCCCAGTCAACACACCTGTTTGTTGAGATAAGTCATTTTTACAATTCAAGGCGCCAGAGAAGGCAATCCACCATCATCTTTATTCTTCTTTCGAGTATGACATGAATGTTATGTCCTCATACAGTGAGGTCCAAAAGTATTTGTACAGTGATTATTGTTACAATGACTATGACGTTGAAGTGCAGACTGTCAGATTTAATTTTAGAATATTTTCCTCCATATCAGGTGAACCGTTTAGATTTTTGTACATAGTCCCCACATTTTAGGGAACCAAAAGTATTTAGACAAATTCACTTATGTGTATTAAAGTAGTCATACGTGGAGTTTTTGGTCCCATATTCCTAGCACGCAAATTCATTGTTAATGATGTATTGATTCATTTTGGAGTCACTTTTATTGTAAATAAGAATACAATATATTTCTGAACACTTGTACATTAATGTGGATGCTAACATGATTATGGATAATCCTGAACAAATTCTCAATAGCCTTTGCTCTCACAGCATGTCCAGGGCTAGGGAAGGCTGTTAAATGCTAGATAAATATGAGGCCAAAGCCAAGAGAGTAGAGCTTCACTGAATAGTCCCTGTGCTTTGCCATTGTGGCACAGCTTTTTCAGGGAGAGCAGGCCATTGGGGGAAGCTCCCAATTAACCTTACTATGCACCCACCACATTGTGTGACCTTTTGTGTCACATGAATACAAGGGAATCCTGGGCGAGGAACAGTGCTCTAAATTATCTTGGGTTTAACAACACTCAATTACTCCCTAATTACGCTTTTGGTCCGCGTCTCTTATGGTCTCTTACGCTCATGTCATAATGATATCACAGTGCAGGGAGAACCATAGTACACACAGCCTCTATGAGTAAGTCATCAAGTTGCCAAGTTTTCATAGTGTTACTGTTGTAATACGACGGACAAAAAGCCACGATCACGTATATAGCTTACAGCGGACATCATTTTAAAGCCAGCCATAAATACAAACGATATAGAACCACAGTACAATACACTCTTTGAAGAAAGTGTTCCCAAAGGGTACTTCAGCTGTCCCCATATGATAACCCGTTTTGGTTCCAGGGGAAAAAAACGCTTTGGTTCCATGTAGAACCCTCTGGGGAAAGGATTCTACATGGAACCCAAAAAGTTCTACCTGGAACCAAAAATGGTTCTTCAAAGGGTTCTCCTATGGGGACACCCGGAGCACCCTTTTAGGTTGTAGATAGCACCTTTTTTTCTAATAGTTCGGCCTCACTAAAGAATAAATGGTGGTGTTTGGATGAGGGTTAGAGAGGGGAAGTGCAAGACATATTTCCAGATGAAAAGCACATATCCTTGCCTGACATCACATGAAAGTAAGCCATAAAAAGTCCCCACAAACCCATATAGACCCACAGTACAGTAGTCTGACCTCACTATAAAAATAAATGGTGGTGTTTGGATGAGGGTTAGAGAGAGGAAGTGCAAGTCATATTTATGACTCTGGAGATTTATAAAGACACAATGGTCCTCTACATATGCATCACTTTCTATATGAGCCGTGGAATATAGATACTTCATTTTTATTAATTTATATGCTCTGCCTCCCCAACTTTAAGATGTCACCTTTTGCAGACATTCCGAGCTTCGCTATGTGCTCAGTTTACAAATCAAAAAAAAAAATTCTGTTGACGCGGCGATTGAGTGTCAAGGAATGAAGTTTGCCAGTCTTCTTGGACAGGAAGACTAATGCATAAAATGGCAATGATCACCATTGATAAGGATACTTTATAAACTAAGAGCAGTTGGTTAGTGTTCTGTTTTGCATATTCTTAATGCTTTACAAGAGTGGAGCCACACAGCCACTGCGAAACTGCAGATGCCCTTTCGGTTGTTTCAGTACAGTAATGTGAAGCAGAGATGCTCAGTATATGGGACTCAACATAAAATTAATCACGTGTAAGAAGTTGATCCTTACATACAATATAAACTGTGGAAATGTTTCCTTGGGCATAAGACAACAATGATCTTGTTATTTAATCACTAGTCGTTTGGTCAAGACACAAGGGCCAAAAGCCTATTACATTCTCAAATGAACAGCTCCTTAGGAGTAGCTTTTCAGATGTTCCCTAACTTGAAGGGGTGTGGCTGGGTGGATTTCTGTGTGTGTGTGTGTACTTGCCTGCATACGAGTGTGTGCACACACTATTAGGATGCATTACTACTGGTAATTATACTGCACTTTAAATACTGCACTTTAAAATACAGGCCACCTCGTGACAAAGGAGTCCCATATTTTTCTCTCGGTCATTATGATTCATTTCTCATAATGAAGCTGTATGCTACCTTTTATTTGTAATATTCCCAACGGAAAAATAGACTGACAACCTTTGACTTCAACATGAATATAGATATGCCCTTCATTCTAAGAAGAGACAAAAAACACTTTCAACGAATGCCTGTCGCATAGAGATTTATTTGTGTTCAATTGAATTGTGTGTCAAGTCCATTATCTACTGTGATTGTGATGTCAAGCTGCTCACAGATTTCACCCTTCAATGGAGCATGCCCAGCTAATGACCTTCTCCCATTCTCTT
Source organism: Salvelinus alpinus (assembly GCF_045679555.1). Classification (NCBI taxonomy): domain Eukaryota; kingdom Metazoa; phylum Chordata; class Actinopteri; order Salmoniformes; family Salmonidae; genus Salvelinus; species Salvelinus alpinus. The sequence continues at coordinate 53,439,642 of NC_092095.1, forward strand.
AACATGATTTGTCTCCCGACATTAGGACTGCCCGTCGCCATATCTAAAACTAGAAGCCCACATCAAGCGAAGCACGAGGGAGTTAAGCAAAAGGGGGTTTGCTTTCATGTCTGGTGCTCCAGCCAACCCAGGGGTGCTCAAGGAGCGAGGAGAAGGACGAGGAACACTTGAGTAACAATGGAAAGAGAGAGTTAGTCGAGCCGAGAGCTTGGGCATCATAGCCCTCTCTCCCTCTCTCCCCGTCAGAGCTAGTGAGTTTGTTTGTCTCGGAGCATCTGTCAGTACCTCTCGAGAAGCATTACTCTTGAAGCCTGGCCTCCTCCCTCTCTCGCTGCCCAGCTAGCCGCTCCGCTCTCTTGGCATGTGGGCCACACACGTCAAGCTGCTGCAGAGTTGGCTTGAGTCAGGACTACAGGACTGCAGAACCGTGAGCTTTTCCTTTTGCATTTATTCCAGTACCAATCATGCCGCTGCCGCAGGCGCCCCAGCCCTGAACCATGGCATACAGCTAGCCCAGTGCTGGATTACCTAACCTTACACCAACCCCCCTGCAGCAATCTATGCTGATAGGATGCATTCCTTAGTATCGGCTGCTTACCCTGTTAATAAGATGCGCACGTGTGTGTGTGTGTGTGTGTGTGTGTGTGTGTGTGTGTGTGTGTGTGTGTGTGTGTGTGTGTGTGTACTAAAGCCATGTATTACCATATCACACCAGGAGGCAATTTTTCTAATGGTTTGGGAGTGCCAGGGTCTATGATAATATCCTGTCTACCTCCCCTGTGAATCGCGCGCGCGTGTGTGTGTGTATGTTTGCACCCAGCATACTGTTCCAGCTTATTACCACAGGGGGTAATCCTTCATAAGTTTAGCAACAAGACAGGGTGTGTGATATTGTACATTCCTTTTCCCCCTGTAATGTATGTGTGTGTCAGTGTGTGTGTATGCATGTGTGTACATGCATACATTTGCCTAAGTTGTGTATGTGTTTTGCGTGTGTGTGTGTGTGTGTTTCTGTGTTGAGTATACACATGTGTACAGTTCGCTAACAGTATTCATACTGTAGGTGGAAGGATGCTGCATACTGCTGCTGCAGTGTGTTACCATGGGAATGTAATCTTTATTAGGCTTAGGGAGCACAGGGGCCTTCCATAATGACACCTGCACAACAAAGGGATAGGAGTGATTGAATTTCCAATTCTACTTTGAGATTATCCTGTTATGCATGGCTGGCTTGGGATTCTAGCTTTTGATTTGCTGTACGGATATATGCTGATTTCCATAATGATGACAATTATGATGATAGAAAGTGCAATTGCAGCCCTTTTATTTTGCTATAAATTGATTTGTTTTGTATCAGTTTGATATTCTCTCTGGATATTGTTATTGTCTTTTGTGAGAGGTGCATTTTGTTCATATTTGATCTTTGTTTGCCCTTGCTATTGTATGAGTCCAACAGGTGGGTTGATGGCTAATGTCCAGGCAGGAATCCATCACGGAGTCACTATATCGGGAGACTATAACGTGCACCACCACTGACGCCTTCCACACAGCACAGCCACTGTATGGTTGAATAGTGTCATTCCACTGTACTCTGTCTCTGACATCACTAATATTGCATGTCTGACACTGTCAACATGGACAGCTGGAGAAAGACATGCAAGTTAAAGGGTTCATCTGCGATTTCTACATCCATTTTTTTTTTAACTTTTAAATTAATGTTATATTGCCATTGATTCTTGAGGAATATAACTTCATTAGCTTAGATCAACTGTCTTACTGCAGCACACACAAACTGTTAGCTTGTTTCACTCTGTGGTGACTGTTATGTTGTTGTTTGAATCCCAGATTGCCACAGTTTGCGATATAGTGTTTGCAGTCAATTGTACCTATGAGGAGATGAGAGAGGCCGGACTTCCAGCGCATTGTGCATCACAAATAGAAACAATTTATATTTTAGCGCCTGGCCACGCAGGCGCTCGCTGACGCCCGCGAGCAGTGAGGGTCCAATGATTGAATAACATGTACTGTATGTGTACATTGATTTTGCAATGCTCGCCCAAGCGACCTGTCCGGTCTGGTCAGCATGTGAGCCTGCCTGCCGTTCTGTACCTTGTCACACCACCCTGGATTACTGACCTCTGCCTGCCCTGACCCTGAGCCTGCCTGCAGTTCTGTACCTTTCAGACTCTGCTCTGCATTACTGACCTCTGCCTGCCCTTGACCTGTCGTATGCCTGCCCCCATGTTTTTATAATACACTTTTGTTACTTCGAAACTGTCTGCATCTGGCTCTTCTCCTGAGCCTTGACACTTGGTGATAGTCAACCTCGAGTGCAATCATACATTTTTATCAAACATCGGTAATAGCAGAATGATTTTGAATTTAAAAGCTAACAAGGTTTAAATTATGTATACTTGCTATACGTAGTTTTTGGTTAAAAGAAAAATCACAAATATATATTTATATCTTTTTTAAATCAGGTAATCTGTTCTCAAGTATTCCTACAAATACAAAGAGAGACATACACTGAGTATACAAAGCATTAAGTTTACAAAATATCCATGACATAGACTGAACAGATGAATCCAGGTGAAAGCTGTGATCCACTTGTTAAATCCACTTCAATCAGTGTAGATGAAGTGAAGGAGGCAGGTTAAAGAAGGATTGTTAAGCCTTGAGACAATTGAGACATGGATTGTGTATGTGTGCCATTCAGAGGGTGGATGGGCAAGAGAAGATTTAAGTGCCTTTGAACGGAGATTGGTAGTTGGTGCCAGGCGCACCGGTTTGTGTCAAGAACTGCAACGCTGCTTGGTTTCTCACACTCAACAGTTTTCTGCGTGTGTCAAGAATGGTCCACCACCCAAAGGACATCCAGCCAACTTGACACAACTGTGGGAATAATTGAAGTCAATATGGGCCAGCATCCCTGTGGAATGCTTTCGACACCTTGTAGAGTCCATGCCCCGACAAATTTAGGTGGTTTTAAGGGCAAAAGGGGGAGCAACTTTATATTAGGAAGGTGTTCCTAATGTTTGGTATACTCAGTGTATATGATCGTATCGCAATGTAATCAAGGTAGGAAATCATTGTTTTTTTCAAATAAGTTCTCTTTTTGGACTTACTTGTGGTCAATTTTCTGGGTACACATCTTTATAATAATGTTCCGGCTGACCATTCGCTAGGACAAAGTTCGGCCTGTGGCTGAGTCTAGTTGCTTACCCCTGATACTGGTAGGTCCTCATGAGAACACACAAACTCACAAAGATGTAGTATTGTACAGCATAACATTTTGCTAACATCCCCATTCATCTTTGGCTGTATTCTTTTCAACCCAACTTAATAGCAAAAGACATTTCAATTCAAGAAAGAAGTCTAGCTCTTAAAATAATGATTTCAAAGAGGGTAAATTAATCATGCTTTAATTATTCCAGGTTTGAAACCCCCTCATACCTTTGTGTGACAATATACTGTCAAAGAAAATGACTTATTCAAGTCAATCATACTTTAGTGGTTCTTGAAATACGATAAAAATACAATGTTCCATACTGTGACCATATTAAGATGAATGAATAGGCTTATAACATTGAGCACATATACAGTTGGTTCCGTAATTATTGACACCCTTGATGAGGATGAGCAAATATGACTGTGTTAAATAAATAATTAAAATACTAAGCTATATTGTATGCTATTTTTAGATGATTATAAATTCGATTATTTTATACTAATACAATGGCTAAGATAATATATTCTGATAAGGTAGATGTCCGTACCCCAGCGGAAATCGAATTAACATAATAATAAAATAATATGTCAGTTTGTCAGACCATGAGACATCCTGAAAACCGTCTTCCTGCAAAACCATCTGTTCATGGAAAGATGAGACTCTCACGAGCACGATAGTGTTCTCCAATTTCTCCAAATATAATTTTGTATGTTTTGTTTGATACTTCAAGGAGTCTTAAATTCAAAATCAAATAGATACTGTAAATTAACATTGTCAAAGCCTGCTAATCGTGTTCAAGATTCTTTCATTGTGGAAGGATTCGATGAACTAATGGAGTTGGATAGCACTGACCCTAATCCCCAGGTTTCTGGCTCGCCTATAACCTCTCCACCATTACCCTCACCTCAAACTCTTCCTGTTACCCTGCCCAGAGAGACTGGGAGAGGTGTCTCCATGGTACACCAAGAGACTGGTGGGAGATAACCTGGGAGGAGTTTCAAAAAATATTCCTCTCAGCCTTCCTCTCAGAGGATTATGGGGATGAACTGGCGGAACGTGTTCGTAACAGAGTCCAGGGTGAAGCAGAGCCAATACGGGACTTTGCCTTCTCCTATCGAGTTCTATGTAGGAGGTGGGAGCCTGCTACATTATGCAGAGTCCGGACAAGGTCAAGTCAGAGACCGAGAAAATATAAAAAGACAAAGACAAAAACATGTCCCACCAGTGAAGTCGGAGAACCCAACTGTCACCCTGATTACCGCCGTACCCCCCCTTCTATCCGAGAGCAAAAGCAAACCTGATGCTGATTTCTACATCAAACAAGCAGTGGAACAGGCATGTCTGTCGGATGAGGAAAGGTGGAAGCTCTCCCAGATGTTGGAGATGAACAGTGAGGTCTGCACTCTTACACTCGGCCGTACAACCATCTTCAAACACAAAATCTATACCCGGCATGATGTCCCTATTAAGCAGCGTCCCTACAGGTTGTCCCCCGCCAAACTGGCAATCCTCAATGAACTGCTCAAAAGCAGACCTTCTTAAAACAATTCCACAAAACAATTCCACAATTGACATTTTGACATCCATATTTCTCCACCTGCAGGCTGCTGATGAGCTGGTTGCTGACGGGCTGGTCCCGGAGATGGCTGTGGGTCAATTTCATCCTCTTCTTCCAACTCACTGTCAGACTCCGAATTGACAGACATGATCCTCATATTCTGGTCCTAATAGTAAAGACATGTCATTTAACAGTAAAAATGTATTACATTTTAAAACAGTGCACTGTGCATTTTAAATAATGCACTGTGCACATGCCATTTGATGAACGAAAAGAGACATCTGTTACAAACGCCATTTGCGATTATCATTAGAACTAATACAGTTGTGTGTATTCATGTAATTTGCACTCTGGTGATGTTTGATGTTATGGGGCTACATTGTTTCCACTGGTCCTGGGGCCCTTGTTAAGGTCAACGGCATCATGGACTTTAGCCAAAAAACTGGTTGCCTTTGCCAGGCCGCTGAAACTTGGCCACAAGTGGATCTTCCAGCAAGATGATAACCCCAAGCACGCATGTCTGTGAAAACCTGTGGTTTGAATAGAAGAGGGATATCAAGGATATTGAAGTAGTTTGTATGGAGAAATGGTCTAAGATCCCGCCCAATGTGTTCTCCAACTCTTGAAACATTTTAGAAAAAGGCTTGTTGCCTTGAGTACTTTTGACCCCGACCCTTTTTGAGAAAAAAATAATGACATGTTTGACAAAATCTTTTCCTCTGAGCAATTGCATTAGAATAACATAATATAATTTCCCCATTTTTTTTAGCATAGAATATAGCTCAGAACTTGAATTATTTATTTCATACAGTGATTTTTTCTCATCTGTATCAAGGGTGTCAATAATTTCAGTGTAATGTGCTCAGTGTTATGAGCATATTTATCCTCTAAAATAGTCAGTAATTACAACAAAGTGATGAGTATCATTTGATATCAGAAATGAAATGTACAGTTGAAGTCGGAAGTTTACATACACCTTAGCCAAATACATTTAAACACAGTTTTCACAATTTCTGACATTTAATCCTAGTAAAAATTCCCTGTCTTAGGTCAGTTAGGATCACCACTTTATTTTAAGAATGTCAAATGTCAGAATAAAAGTACAGAGATGTATTTATTTCAGCTTTTAGTGCTTTCATTACATTCCCAGTGGGTCAGAAGTTTACATACACTCAATTAGTATTTGGTAGCATTGCCTTTAAATTGTTTAACTTGGGTCAAACGTTTCAGATAGCCTTCCACAGGCTTCCCACAATAAGTTGGGTGAATTTTGGCCCATTCCTCCTGACAGAGCTGGTGTAACTGAGTCAGGTATCTAGGCCTCCTTGTACGCACACGCTTTTTCAGTTCTGCCCACACATTTTCTATGGGATTGAAGTCAGGGCTTTGTGATGGCCACTCCAATAACTTGACTTTGTTGTCCTTAAGCCATTTTGCCACAACTTTGGAAGTATGCTTGGGGTCATTGACCATTTGGAAGACCCATTTTAGACCAAGCTTTAACTTCCTGACTGATGTCTTGAGATGTTGCTTCAATATATCCACATAATTTTCCTACCTCATGATGCCATCTATTTTGTGAAGTGCACCAGTCCCTCCTGCAGCAAAGCACCCCCACAACATGATGCTGCCATCCCTGTGCTTCATGGTTGGAATGGTGTTCTTCGGCTTGCAAGCCTCCCCATTTTTCCTCCAAACATATCGATGGTCATTATGGCCAAACATTTCCATTTTTGTTTCATCAGACCAGAGGACATTTCTCCAAAAAGTATGATCTTTGTTCCCATGTGCAGTTGCAAACCGTAGTCTGGCTTTTTTATGGCAGTTTTGGAGCAGTGGCTTCTTCCTTGCTGAGCGGCCTTTCAGGTTATATCGATGTAGGACTCGTTTCACTGTGGATATAGATACTTTTGTACCTGTTTCCTCCAGCATCTTCACAAGGTCCTTTGCTGTTGTTCTGGGATTGATTTGCACTTTTCTCACCAAAGTACGTTAATCTCTAGGAGACAGAACGCGTCTCCTTCCTGAGCGTTATGACGGCTGCGTCGTCCCATGGTGTTAATACTTGCGTACTATTGTTTGTACAGATGATCGTGGTACCTTCAGGCATTTGAAAATTGCTCCCAAGGATGAACCAGACTTGTGGAGGTCTACAATTAATTTTCTGAGGTCTTGGCTGATTTAGTTTGATTTTCTCATGATGTGAAGCAAAGAGGCACTGAATTTGAAGGTAGGCCTTGAAATACATCCACAGGTACACCTCCAATTGACTAAAATGTTGTCAATTAGCCTATCAGAAGCTTCTAAAGCCATTACATAATTTTCTTGAATTTTCCAAGCTGTTTAAAGGCACAGTCAACTTAGTGTATGTAAACTTCTGACCCACTGGAATTGTGATACAGTGAATTAAGTGAAATAATCTGTCTGTAAACAATTGTTGGAAAGATTAATTGTGTCATGCAGAAAGTAGATGTCCTAACCGACTTGCCAAAACTATAGTTTGTTAACAAGACATTTGTGGAGTGGTTGAAAACACATTTTAATGACTCCAACCTTAGTGTATGTAAACGTCCGACTTCAACTGTACATGTAAGGTAGTCAATTTTGGGCATATTATCCCAAAAATTGCTGTCGAACTAGTTACACACACACAGGAGTTAATCCAGGAGTTGGAACCGGAAAATAATTAAAATTTTCAAGCAACAGAAACGGAACCTGGCGCGAAAGTGATCCATACTGTTCCAGAACAGAACACTTTTTTTTAAAGCATGGGAACCGGTTAATAATGTTATTTTACGATCCAAGCATTTTTGTAGTCCCACAAAAAAAGCACCTATGCAATGCCCTCACACTGTCACTCAGAAACTTATTCTAGTGTCTGCCTGCAATCTGAAAATCTTTACCTGTGCGTGTTAAGGCTACATGTCCCTTCCCCTCCAAAGCATAGGCTACTGTACTGATGTTACAAGCTTGATTCAGAAGATAGGGAGAGAGATATTTAATAAGCTTGACAAGAATTAATTAACTTTTTCAATGCTAGTTAATGATACCATAGGCCCTAGATATCACTTTTCATGTTGGATTGTGTTTTTAAATCTGGATCCACTCTGCAAACACAAGCTCGTTTGCTAGCTAGCTCAAGCTAGTTCCTCTATAGAAGCCACTCTTCCTAGGTATAATTCTGTGGACCTAATTCAGATAATGCATGTCATAAAGATGCCCAAGATGCCCAGCGCTTCAAGCGTCCTCCTCTTCAACCCTCTCTGGCTCTCTCCCCATCCGCAAAATTTCAGTCTGATCTTTGCCATAGTCTACATTTGTCTCTCCATCACACATGTAAACAACTAGCTTGCCTGCTCTATCCACACTCATTGGTGAGGTAATTTAATGAGGTAAATGTAAGCTAAATGATTTCAAAGGTTTAAAAGGGATCAGAAAGAAACAATATAAACCAGTACTTTTTTGGGAGTTCGAACCGGTTCAGAACTTTATTTTGCTGGTCGGAACAGTGGAACAGAACTCTTTTCTTTTTAAACCGAAACGATTGGAAAATAACTTTGGTTCCAACCCCTGCTATTAACATTGTTTTCAACTTACATATTTGACACACATTGACGTACATGATTACATTGTGCATGTTCATTTATACAGTCATTATTATTCAACATGTCCTCATCTGGGATTTAAACTCACAGCCTCTTGGTTCATGGCCTTCCTGCTACACCACCATGTCTGCCTCATTTTTGCCTATGTTTTTTTATGCTGAGGTTTGGGCCAATTAAAAATATTACATTCAGTTAACACTTTGCAAAGTTGAGGAAACAAAATAAAATTCTGTTTAACCAGTTTCTTAATAATATTTAGCTCAAAAAGTGTACATTCATTTTGGGGGAGCGTTGAAAATCAATGCCACAGTACCTTATTCATGGATCTGACTGCCTAAATTCCCTTTCAGCCATGTGCAGGGATGTAGTGGTCATACAGAGATGGTTAAATTATAAACTCCAGTGGGCAATCGAGACAAGACGAACAACCACCAATGTAAACACAAATGTAAGAGATATTTATATTTTGAATAAAGGCCCATTAGGGAAGGTAGGCCTTGGGGAGACGTTCATATTGAAATATATCTGGTCATTTTGTTTTATTTGTTTAATAAGATGAGTACATATTTTCTCAGGGGACCCCACATGGGTCCCTGACCCCAAGTTTGGGAACCACTGTACTAACCTCTCTCTCCGATTACTTCCTCTCTGTGTATCTCCTCTGCCTCCTCCTGCATGCATTGCAACCTGCCTCCCCCCCACGTCTCTAGTTTCATGTCTCAGGTAGCATAAGAAAGCCAGCATGGCTATTTACCATATTCTAATACTTCTCATGTGCCAACGTATCACCACAGTCCGTGCCATGGTGAAACTTGCACTCCTGTAGATCTGAAATAGTTGGATGGTGGAACTTGCTATCCAGCTAACCAGAAAAGCAAAGCGAAGCAATTCAGGCAGTATTGAAAGTCAAGACAAGGATCCTGCAAATAAACATTATTTTAATAATGGAAAAATAGATTGTGTTGACATCTACGTGCCCCGCGTACCTTCAAAATCACTCGGTAATCGTCATTCATTCGAAAAACACAGTTTCCATTACGGGTGTGCCGATCTCGTCATATTCGTAATCGTATGTCATCATTCAAATTTGATACTCGTAATCGGATTTACTCGTGATCAGCAAACCCGGAAGTGCGCTTTAAATGCCTATACCTCACGTGTGCATTACTGCGCTATCCCTCAGAGCGCACCGTTATGTTCCTTTCAAACATATTGTTCACTGCACATGATTTACTTACTTAGTCCTATTCAATTATCAACGAAATAGGTTAATAAATAGCCTAACTACTACTACCTGCATTTATTCCAGACACAGATTTAGATGAAGGTAGGCTAATTCACTTGCCCCATACATTGTTTCACTTTCGAGGGGAAAACACTTATGCCACAACATTTGAACAATCTAAATAAACAATCTACATTTTTTATTCGATTTTCGAATGAGTTGTCGGTCTGTAAACATGCCTGGGCGAGAGAAAAATAACAACAGCAAGCAAACATGGGCTTGGATCACGACAAAGGGACAGACATTAGGCGTACTAAACATCTCCAAGTGGACAGATGAAAACAACCATAATCACCTCAGTAAAGTCGACAGGAAATAACTAGAATGAACAACAATGACTAGCCATGGATTCTGAGTCATACACGATATTTTGAGAAGGGGAGACTTGTGCCCTGAGACGAGTGACTGTGAGTGAGTCCAACAGAGTCACACACGTGTCTATCTGTCTGGGGAAATGAGAGCATACGGAGAGTGGCTTGTTCTAATCCCATCCTTGCAGCAAGCTCAATTGATACCCCGTCCATTTCTTTACTCACAGGACAGCAGAAATAACCAATAGTTGTTTGGAGCACACAGCGCTTCCCACTGTTTGAGTGAAAGAGAGATGCTTGCTGGCAGCTGAAAATGACTGTTTTTTTTATCACGGATAATTACAAAAAAGAATTACGTGATAATCGTATTCGGATAAATCGCCATGTCCGTCCCGATGCTCTTTTTGTCCTAGTACTCGGCACACCCCAAGTTTCTTTCCTTTGAAAGTAGGACAAAAGAAAAATCCACCCCTGTCAACGGATGAAAAGGTTGTCGATCTTAAGAAAATATCTCTTATATCTGCCATTTCCACCACACATTTTATTGCCACATTGCTTTTGTTGAATAAACCTGGGTCAGTGGAAACCGGCCTACTGTCTGCCACACCACTGTCTGTCTCACTAGTACTCTCTATAAAGCAAAGTTATGATAAGAACTTAGTATCTTAGTATCTTTTGCTCCTGCTGAGGTCAGGCTCTTATTAACATTAGCTTCTTACCTCATCCTTCTAGCCAGATCCCTTTAACGTTAGCTACTGCAGTACTAATAGAGTAAGGCCGAGCAGCTCATCAGCTCACACTTGAAGATACACCCCAGCTGTATTCAGGTAGTCTTCCTGACAGGGTAACCAGTTAGAGGCCTTGCGTCTTTGATAGATTACACACAATGTTACATACACACACACACACACCTCCATCTGAACAGCCAAGCGTCTCATTAGCCCGAAACACCTACAGTCAGCCGTTTGAAAACATTCCCTCGGTTTGATGCCTGGGTCAAAGTAACTGAGCTGCCAAGCGGCCGACGAGTCCAAAGTGCTACGCGTGAGATTAATACAGACGCTGAGTAATTTATAATTGCTCCAGTGTAGCGTTATGCGGCGGATTTGCCTTTGCCTCTCTCAGTGGAGGTTCCTTCACTGTAATCCCTCTGATGCTACGTCCAACACTTTTTGTCCAAGGCCTGGTAAATCCAAGAAAGTAGACGAGTCAGAGGAGTTTATCTCGAGCTGAGTGGAAAAGTGAGCTGTTTTTTCATGATGAAACATGCCTGAAATAGCCACTTATTTAGATCAAAGTCATCATCCCACGTTTCGAAGTCTAGCCGATTTGCACTTAGCGGTAGGAACATGGCAGTTTGGGAAGTTCATAATCTTTTTAACATGATTTATGCATTTAACATGAGCACTTCACCTGCAATATGATTGTCCCTGTCAACTTTCATGGCGTCAACATAGAAAGGAAGCTGTTGACAAAGCTAGAATCTTTAGATTCAAATTATATTTTTCGACTTTTAATTTTTAATGATATATACCCACTGATTCTTGTAAATGCCTCATGAGCTTAGTTAAACTATCGCACCCAATCAGAACCCAAAATATAATCTTGTTTTACTGCAATGTTTGTAAACAATGTAAATGTAAACAAACACTGTATAGCCTCAAAACATGGTTACAACTACAATTCTAACACCATGGATGATCAGTCCTTGCATCCATAGCTCTATGACTTTCAAATCAAATCAAACTTTATTTGTCACATGCGCCGAATACAACAAGTGTAGACTTTACAGTGAAATGTTTACTTACAAGCCCTTAACCAACAGCGCAGTTCAAGAAGAGTTAAGAAAATATTTACCAATTAGACTAAAATAAAAAGTAATAATAAAAAAGTAACACAATAAGAATAAAAATAACGAGGCTATATACAGGGGGCACCTGTACTGAGTCAGTATGCGGGAGTACAGGTTAGTTAAGGTAATTTGTACATGTAGGTAGGGTGAAGTGACTATGCATAGATAATAAGCAGCAAGTAGCAGCAGTGTACAAAAGGGAGGGGGGGGGGGTGTCAATGTAAATTGTCCGGTGGCGATTTTATTAATTGTTCAGCAGTCTTACGGCTTGGGGGTAGAAGCTGTTGAGGAGCCTTTTGGTCCTAGACTTGGCACTCCAGTACCGCTTGCTGTGCAGTAGCAGAGAAGACAGTCTATAGCGTGGGTGACTGGAGTCTCTGATGATTTTATGGGCTTTCCTCTAACACCACCTATTGTGTAGGTCCTGGATGGCAGGGACCTTGTCCCCAGTGATGTACTGGTCCATTCGCACTACCCTCTGTAGTGCCTTATGGTCGGATAATGAGCAGTTGCCATACCAGGAGGTAATGCAACCGGTCGAGATGCTCTCGATGGTGCAGCTGTAGAACCTTTTGAGGATCTGGGAACCATGCCAAATCTTTTCAGTCTCTTGAGAGGGAAAAGGTTTTGTCGTGCCCTCTTCACGACTGTCTTGGTATGTTTGGAACATGATAGTTCGTTGGTGATGTGGACACCAAGGAACTTGAAACTCTCAACCCGCTCCACTACAGCCCCGTCAATGTTAATGGGGGCCTGTTTGACCCTCCTTTTCCTGTAGTCCACGATCAGCTCCTTTGTTTTGCTCACATTGAGGGAGAGGTTGTTGTCCTGGCACCACACTGCCAGTCCTCTCCTACAGGCCGTCTCACCATTATCGGTGATCAGGCCTTCCACTGTTGTGTTGTCAGCAAACTTAATGATAGTGTTGGAGTCGTGTTTGGCCACGCAGTCGTGGGTGAACAGGGAAGGGAATACAGGAGGGGACTAATTACACACCCCTGAGGGGCCCCAGTGTTAAGGATCAGCATGGCAGACGTGTTGTTGCCTACTCTTACCACCTGGGGGCGGCCCGTCATGGAAGTCCAGGATCCAGTTGCAGTGGTAGGTGTTTAGTCCCAGAGTTCTTAGCTTAGTGATGAGCTTCGTGGGCACTATGGTGTTGAACGCTGAGCTGTATTCAATGAACAGAATTCTCAAAAAAGTGTTCCTTTTGTCCAGGTGAGAAAGGGCAGTGGGGAGTGCGATCGAGATTGCGTAATCAATGGATCTGTTGGGGCGGTATGCAAATTGGAGTGGTTCTAAGGTGTCCGGGAGGATGCTGTTGATGTGAGCCATGACCAGCCTTTCAAAGCACTTCATGGCTACCGACGTGAGTGCCACAGGGCAGTATTCATTTAGGCAGGTTACCTTCACTTCCTTGGGCACAGGGACCATGGTGGTCTGCTTGAAACATGTAGGTATTACAGACTCGGTCAGGGAGAGGTTGAAAATGTTTGTGAAGTTACTTGCCAGTTGGTTCACGCATGCTTTGAGTACACGTCCTGGTAATCCCTCTGGCCCAGTGGCTTTGTGAATGTTGACCTGTTTAAAGGTTTTGTTCACATCGGCTACCGAGAGCATTATCCAGAACAGCTGGTGCTCTCGTGCATGCTTCAGTGTTGCTTGCCTCGAAGCAAGCATAAAAGGCATTTCGCTCGTCTGGTAGGCTCGCGTCACTGGGCAGCTAACGTCTGGGTTTCCCTTTGTAGTCCGTAATAGTTTTCAAGCCATGCCACATCCGACAAGCGTCAGAGCCGGTGTAGTAGGATTCTATCTTAATCCTGTATTGACGTTTTGCTTGTTTGATGGTTCGTCTGACGGCATAGCGGGATTTCTTATGAGCGTCCTGATTAGTCTCCCGCTCCTTGAAAGTGGCAGCTCTAGCCTTTAGCTCAATGAGAATGTTGCCTGTAATCCTTGGCTTCTGGTTTGGATATGTACGTACAGTCACTGTGGGGACGAAATCGTCGATGCACTTATTGATTAAGCCGATGACTGAGGTGGTGTACTCCTCAATGCCATTGGATGAATCCCGGAACATATTCCAGTCTGTGCTAGCAAAACAGTCCTGTAGTGAAGCATCCGCGTCCTCTGACCACTTCCGTATTGAGCGAGTCACTGGTACTTCCTGCTTTAGTTTTTGCTTGTAAGCAGGAATCAGGAGGATCGAATTATGGTCATATTTGCCAAATGGAGGGTGTGGGAGACCTTTGTATGCATCTCTGTGTATGGAGTAAAGGCTTTTTATGATTTTTTTTTCTTCTCTGGTTGCACATGTGACATGCTGGTAAACATTTTGTAAAACTGATTTAAGTTTGCCTGCATTAACGTCCCCGGCCACTAGGAGCACCGCTTAGAAATTGAAAGTGGGTACATGTCTTCAGGCCCATCCCTCAGCTTTTCATCGAAACAGAGGTGGGATGAACGCTTTGTCATTGTTTCAATCAAGGACTCCAGCTTCATACTAACCTGTCATCACCTATTTTGGAGTGGAAAAAGACAAGACACCCAGGGGCAGGAACACAGTGGTGGATAAGGGTCTTCCTTGATTGAAATTAACAATGAAACATAGGCTTGGATCACATGGTTCTGAATGCTCTCTGTTTGATCCATGCACCATTTCTCGTGTTCTCTGTGCATTTCAAAAAATGTAAAAGATGGATTGCTTTATTCACTGTACATAGTAACTGTAAATAGTAACCTGATCTGGCATAACACAAAGCAATGTCAACAAAACATATCACAGCTGAGGTACTTAGACATACATTCGATAGACATGTACGAAAATAGAAGGCCCATTGCATGTTGGGAGGTTCCTTAATGAGGGCAAAGACACTCTGTTCGTTATGCATCGAGAAAGCTTTTAGCTCATAAATTAAAGATGCAAATTAAAACGCAGCCAGCTGGCCCTAAGTGATCATGGGTCTACTAGTCGACAAGATGCCGAACAGATGCAGTCATTTCCACACCTAATGGTGAGAGAATACAGTAGCATGAAATGTCAGAATACCGTAGCACGCCACGTCAGAATACAGTAGCACACCACGTCAGAATACAGTAGCACGCCACGTCAGAATACAGTAGCACGCCACGTCAGAATACAGTAGCATGGTTTATTGGATATTTTATCAGTTAAGGTATTTCTTACAATGAAGAACGATGTGCAATGAAAGCATTTGATAATTGATGAGCTTTTCATCAATGGCGATACCAAGGAGAGGTTAAGAATCTCAGTTCTAGTGACTAATCCATGGCGTAACACACAAATCATACAAAGACTCACAAAAGAGAGACAACGGCTGTGTCCGAGAGCATCGATTTCTGACTGATCTACAAATAATAATGAGTAGTTATTTAGGATGCAGGGTGACTTGTAGATCAGTCAGTCAGCAGTTACCAACCAATGTCGACCTCAAACACGACCAGTATGACTGACTGCTTGTTTTAGATTGATGAATTGAAAAGGTACATGGTCAAGGCATGTTATGCTTCTCTTAGCCAAAAGTGATACACGTCAAGTGTTAGACTAAGAAAGGTTGTCTCTCCAGTCATATCAGTTTGGTGACAGAAATGTAACACTCAGAAAAGAAACTACTCATGACTCCTCTTTACACCGTGAGAGTAAAACACATTATGGTAATTCCACAATTTTGACCCAATGAATGTTATGATGTTTTGGATCTTCCTCAAATGAAATCCATAAAAGAGGTCATTTGGGGGAAGCCTGATTTGCGTCCATTTATAATCTATATCTAAGATAGTTATTGAGAAAGTACTGTTGAACTTAATTCAAAGAAGCCTCACATGTTCCACTTTGTCACTGAACCATACAGTGTCACACTTTATAACTCAATGTGTCATATTCATTGGATGGTAGACTATTTACACGTGACACTTCCAGTTAATTCACATGGGCGTCTTCTGTAAGACGTATCAATCAACTCCTTGAAAGATCAGATGATGTGGAACACAGGAGGCAATCAATTGAATTAGAATCAGCACATCAAGACCATAATAGATAGTTAGGCTTCACGTCGGTGCAGGTGATGACAGTAGAGAGGACATGATTGTGTCTCTTTGGGGCAGGTGTTTAACAAGAAGTCTGTGCACAACCTGTTCCCACAAATTAGCTTGATGATAGCATCCGCAGTCTCCGCTATTACAACACATTACAATTGGTTGATTAATCCAATTGAATAAACTATTGTGTCAGCACATTAGCCACAATGTAGTATAGTGCATTGGGATACTTCAGTGGTCCTTGGTGCAATCAGTTGATTCAAATGGTATGTCTCAATCAAAATGTAAAGAAGTTTTATCATTGCGGATGTCTCAAGTGCCTCAAGTATGATCACAGCTGTTGGATCATAAAATAACAAACGACTTTAATAAATAATCAAGAAACGGGTAATCTCAGAAGTAAATAAATAAATGATACATAAATCAGAAAAAGTAGGTTTGTAACCTAAATGAACAGCAGCATCTCTGCAGTTCGACCGGGGAGTTGATGGGTGAGGAGGCTTGACTGATTGATTTGCCCCAATCAAACTATTACACTGGTCAATGGGTGCACCTTATCCCATACTCATAGAGCTGCCATGTTGTGTGGTCCCTACTCACACGGATGCCCGACTGATAAGGCTAGGACCATGTAAGGCCTGTGGGGTAATAACTAAGGTGTTAGCAAGAGCATCCATTCATGAACAGTATTGACAGGTGGTGTGTATAGAACATGGAGTAGAACAAGAGAGGAATATGCTGCACCAGTAGAGGGGACGAGGGAGAAGCAAGAGATATTTGCTTGGGGACAAACACAACAACAGTGGGGGTTTTGCTGTCAATACATACACGGCGCCAGAAAACAAATGTTGTCATGTACAATCTAATTACAAACACAGACAGACAAAGACACACTCAAACACACGCACACAAAGTCCTGTAATCGCAAAATAATCAATAAATCCAAGCAAGATATGTGTAGAAGACAGATTGATGTTTCACTAGGTTGTACCAAAACCACTGAATTACATGAATGTGTTTTTGTGGTCTTGATCCTGTTACCTCAACCCAAAGAAAGGACAAGTCAAAAATCATCAAAAAAAGCCTGAGAAATCTCAGCGGTATTGGATATTTCCTTTTCAGCTTCACAATCCTGTTTAGTATGACGCCTCTACGAAGCCTCAGTGGCAAAACACCAAAAGAATACACCAAAAAAAGACAGTGAAAGAGAACATGATACAGAAAGTAGGAGTGAAAACATTGGTCCAGCTCAAGGGACTGTTAAGAAACTGAACCACTTTACTCACTTTGAAGGCGAGCTAGCAGGAATCTAAGCCGCGAGATGTATCTCTTTTAAAGTGATGGTAACGTTTCTTTCCTCTTTTGTGCCTCCCCTACTAGGACTTAGTTAATGTTCTTTAAAAGCCTTTGGGAAGCAGTTGGTTCTCACCGTGTTGTTGTGTTCCTGTAAACTGACACCATGCCTACAGTCTACATCGCCTTGTTCCCCCTAACCCTCATGTTCAACCACATTATTTCCACCAACACATTCATCCAACTGATATGCTCTTGAGGAGTGATGTACGAGAGGATATGATGTAACTTTGGCCGAGTGGGTAACAATGCTAACTCTAGTCGAAATGTTATCCCTGCGCCATAGACTGGGATTCACTTCCTGGTCCAGGCTGACCATTTATATTGTGCCTCTCCTTCCTGTCTGTCAAACTACAGTTTTTCTTTTTTAAAGGCTGTGATAAATGGCATATTTGAGTTGACGCAAGCTTTCTAAAATGACAGACAATAAACTTTATCTATCCCCAATGGACAATTGTTGCTGGGCTAACAATTGCAGTGAACTGCATCCAGTTACAGTGCAGACAGCATAGAACAGCATACATGAATTGTACATACTGTAAAGCTATGACACACAACAACAGACATACATTACACACACATAACCAATGACATTGTAAAACACAATTTTACAGACAACAACACTTAGACATGAATTAATTCAGCGACAGCAAGTGAAAAAGAAAAAGAATGCAAGGTACGGTCCTGCATTGAACTCAATCCTTTACAAGCAATTGGTTCAGAAATATGTATCTATTTTCAATCATCTCTTGACCTTGTTGTCAAGTAGATCTTGACAGACAAAGAGGCCTTGATGTACAATCATTACAGACGTAGTGGCAGACAGCCTAATGTATAGCGGCCATCCGTGCAGAACCACTGAGACCTGTGCCCGCAGAGCTTTTTGAGTGGTTATTTTGTCAAGCAGTGGGGAGCCCCACTCATTGTTGAAACAGACCAGAAGGACTTCCTAGGGTGTAACTGTGCTAAGAGCGACAACAAGACATAGGTTTATCAAAGCAGGGCGGCAGGTAGCCTAGCGGTTAAGAGTGTTGGGCCAGCAACCGAAAGGTCACTGGTTCAAATCTCCAAGCCGACTAGGTGAACAATATGTCGATGTGCCAGGCACATAACCCTAATTGCTCTGGAAAAGTGTTTCTGCTAAATGTAAAAAAAAATATATATTTATATACAGTAAATTAGGACAGCCTTGGACACCCAGGCAGGATAATGGGAAGTAAGGTTTATAAAGCCACAAGAAATATATGCATGTGCCAAAATGGTATAGTTGTATCCTCAGGATAAGGTTCCAGATTCCTTTTTACTCTCCCAGAAGAAATGAAACATTCAAGGACAATTAAAAATAGTTAGCTTAGGCCTATATGTAAAATAGGTAGCTTTGTAAAACACTGTCATGTGGTATTTATTTGATGTGTTCAAATTGTTCTGGCTTTATCTTGTTATATACTGTTCTGTACATTGTGTACAACATCTGTAAAGTAGAAAGAAATCATAAGATGACGTCTTCAAGGGAGGGCTGCTGCTCTGTCGAAGGATCGACAGATATTTTAGGCTTTCTCACCCCAGGAAAACATACAGTTGAAGTCGGAAGTTTACATACACCTCAGCCAAATACATTTAAACTCAGTTTTTCATAATTCCCGACATTTAATCCAAGTAAAAATTCCCTGTCTTAGGTCAGTTAGGATTACCACTTTATTTGAAGAATGTGAAATGTCAGAATAATAGTAGAGAATGATTAATTTCAGCTTTTATTTCTTTCATCACATTCCCAGTGGGACAGAAGTTTACATACACTCAATTAGTATTTGGTAGCATTGCCTTTAAATTGTTTAACTTGTGTCAAATATTTCGGGTAGCCTACCACAAGCTTCCCACAATAAGTTGGGTGAATTTTGTGTCACGCCCTGACCTTAGAGATCCTTTTCATGTCTCTATTTTGGTTTGGTCAGGGTGTGAGTTGGGGTGGGCATTCTATGTTCTATTATTTGTATTTCTATGTTTTGGCCGGGTAGGGTTCTCAATCAGGGACAGCTGTCTATCGTTGTCTCTGATTGAGAACCATACTTAGGTAGCTCTTTTTCCCACCTCTCTTTGTGGGAAGTTGACTTTGTTTGTGGCACATAGCCTTATACTTCACGGTTTGTTTTGTATTGTTTATTGTTTTGTCGGCGTCATATAAATAAAAAAGAAAATGTACGCTCACCACGCTGCACCTTGGTCCACTTCATTCAACAGCCGTGACAGAACTTCCCACCACAAACGGACCAAGCAGCGTGGTAAGGAGGAGCAGCGTGTTCAGGAGGACTGGACATGGGAGGACATCCTAAATGGCAAAGGATCCTGGACATGGGAGGAGATCCTGGCGGGAAAGGATCGCCTGCTGTGGGAGCAGCTAGAAGCAGAGAGGAAAGTGGAGCCAGCGAGAAAGAGGGCCCAGGATTACACAGGGTCACGGCTGGCACTAAAGACCGGGAGGCCACTCCCCCCACATGGGGAGTTTGGCTGAGTCAGGTTGGAGACCTGAGCCAACTCCCCGTGCTTACCGTGGCGAGCGCAGTACTGGTCAGGCACCGTGTTATGCGGTGGAGCGCACGGTGTCTCCTGTACGCGTTCTTAGCCCGGTGCGCTACATTCCAGCTCCCCGCATCTGCCGGGCTAGGGTGAGCATCCAGCCAGGACGGGTTGTGCCAGCCCTGCTCTCCAGACCTCCAGTGCGCCTCCTCGGCCCAGTATATCCTGCGCCGGCTCTGCGCACTGTGTCTCCGGTACATCTGCACAGCCCAGTGCGTCCTGTGCCAGC